>NC_134410.1:59112805-59712805 GCF_038048845.1 Mixophyes fleayi | reverse complement strand
CAGTCATTCATATATCTATATTGTGCATATTACTGTGGCTCGTGTTAAGGTGCCGTGTTTACCCTGTGTTGCAGTCTCTCCCCGTGCACCTCCTCACATATATATTCAGTGGTACAACTTGCTAGTAGCAGACCACTGATCCCTGTTTTCAGTTTCACCTGTTCCAGTATCCTCTCCCATAGCAGTGGTACAACTTGCTATCGCAGACCACTGACTCCCCGGATACCTCCACTTGGATTCCATTCCTTCACTCAGACAGCGGTACAACTTGCTATCCGCAGACCGCTGACTCTCATCACCTCCTCGTTTCTGTTGGACATTCCTCCTCACTATAGCAGTGGTACAACTTGCTATCGCAGACCACTGACTACCTTCACGTCTCCTTGTCCATACAGTTCCTCGTGTACTACCACCTCCATATTACCAGTGTTGCTAGTCATAGACTTTCCTGAGCATCTCATCATCTGCTATTTACTGTTCCGTGATCACCCTGCTACCAGAGTACCCTATTACCACCTACGTTGCTCTGGTAAGCCTACCACCTGGTGATCCCTGGGTAAAGACTCCTAGTGCCCGTGACAGTAAGATCAGGCCATGACAGACCCAGATACGGAACCTACCGCTAAAGAGATGCTGCAACATCTGGTCAGCCGTGTGGAGCAACAGGATGCCCGCCAACAGCTGTTACTTCAGTGTTATCAATCATTAACCTCCCAAGGAACATCTGGACAGACTGTGACAGCCACTACTGAGGCTCCTGTGCTTTCCTCCGTTTCCCCAGTGCCATCCCAGGTGTCTACAGCTTCCACGCTTCACCTGCCTACTCCGTCAAAGTACGATGGGGACCCCAAAACTTGTAGGGGTTTCCTTAACCAATGTTCAGTCCATTTTGAGCTCCAACCTCAAAATTTTTCTACCCATCGTTCCAGAGTGGCCTATCTTATCTCTTTGTTTTCTGGACAAGCCCTGGCTTGGGCCTCCCCTCTGTGGGAAAGAAACGACCCAATATTGCAAGATAGTGCCAAATTCATTTCTACATTCCGAAGTGTGTTCGATGAACCAGGTCGTGTGACCTCCGCTGCTTCCAGCATCCTCCGTTTGCGACAAGGATCTCATACAGTAGGCCAGTACGTCATTCAATTTAGGATCTTAGCCTCTGAACTTCAGTGGAATACTGAAGCCCTAATTGCCGCCTTCTGGCAGGGGCTCTCCGATAAAATTAAAGATGCACTGACTACCCAGGAGCTTCCTTCGTCACTTGAAGATCTGATCTCTCTTTGCCATCGTGTTGATATGAGATTTCGTGAAAGAGAGGCTGAGAAAACAACTTCTGCTAAAGCACCTCTTCGTTCAAACCCTCAATTTCGTCCAGTTTCACCCACTGTGATTCCCATGGAGATAGGACGTTCCAAATTATCTTCAGAGGAGAGGAAACGAAGAGTAAAGAATAGACTCTGTATCTATTGTGCTGATTCCACTCATATGCTCAGCTCTTGCCCTAAGAGATCGGGAAATGCCAGGCCCTAACTAGTTCTGGAGAGGTAAAGTTAGGGTCCCTGGAGTCCTCTCCATCTTCTATGAAATCTAAAGTCTGCGCTTTTGATGTTACAATTTCCTTTGCTACCAAAACCTTTGAGTCACAGGCAATGATTGATTACGGAGCAGCAGGAAATTTTATTTCCAAATCATTAGTGCATCAATGGTCTCTACCAGTAATTACGTTAAGAACACCCATTACTGTGACGGCTATAGATGGATCACGTCTCATCAACGGTCTCATCACCCAGAGTACGTCTCCAGTAACTCTTCAGATTGGTGCCCTGCACCATGAAGAAATATCGTTTTTAATCCTTCCAGTTACGACAAGTCCGATTGTCTTAGGCCTTCCATGGCTTCAGTGTCACTCTCCCCAGATTGACTGGCGCACTCCTCAAGTTACGTCTTGGGGGTCTGAATGTTATCATCGGTGCCTTTCCCAAGTTATTCCTCTCAAAGTACAGCAATCTTCCATCTCATCTTCCTCACCGGGACTCCCTCCTCAGTATGCTTCATTTTCTGATGTGTTTGATAAAGCTCAGTCTGAACGTCTTCCTCCTCATCGTTCTTGGGATTGTCCGATCGACCTTCTACCTGGCAAGACTCCTCCCAGGGGCCGGGTCTATCCACTCTCGTTACCTGAGACTCAAGCCACATCTGAGTACATACAGGAGAACCTCCAGCGTGGGTTTATTCGACCTTCCACCTCTCCCGCTGGAGCTGGGTTCTTCTTCGTCAAAAAGAAGGATGGATCATTACGCCCTTGCATAGATTTTCGTGGACTCAATGCCATTACTATCAAGAATCGGTATCCCATTCCGCTGATCACTGAGTTATTCGATCGCATCAAGGGAGCCCGTATCTTCACTAAGTTGGATCTTCGTGGTGCCTACAATTTAATTAGAATTCGTTCCGGTGACGAATGGAAGACAGCGTTCAACACCAGAGACGGGCATTACGAATATCTGGTAATGCCTTTCGGGCTGTTTTCCAAGGCTTCATCAATGAGATCTTTCGGGACTTATTATTTGTATGTGTCGTCGTCTACCTGGACGACATATTGATCTTCTCACAGGACCTGCCTTCTCATCACCAACATGTGGCAGAAGTCCTCTCCAGGCTACGGAAAAACTCATTGTTCTGTAAATTAGAAAAATGTTCATTCGAATTGCCCCAGATTCCATTCTTGGGGTATATAGTTTCCGGAGTTGGCCTGAAGATGGATCCAGACAAGGTGAATGCTGTACTACATTGGCCCCAGCCAACTACTCTTCGTGCTATCCAGCGTTTTTTAGGTTTTGCCAATTACTATAGACGCTTCATTCAAGACTTCTCTTCCATTGCATCCCCTATTGTGGCCCTGACTCGGAAAGGGGCTAATCCTAAGCAATGGTCATCTGAGGCTTTCCAAGCCTTTCAAATTCTCAAAGAGTCCTTCTCCTCGGCTCCAATTCTTCGACAGCCTGACGTGACACTTCCCTTCTTCCTAGAAGTAGATGCCTCTAATGTGGGCTTGGGAGCCATTCTCTCCCAACGCTCGGAACATCAAAAATTCCATCCTTGTGCCTTCTATTCTCGGGGTCTTCTGCCCGCAGAGAAGAATTATACTATCGGGGACAAGGAGTTACTGGCTATCAAAGCTGCATTGGAGGAATGGAGATACTTATTGGAAGGAGCTCGCCATCCGGTGACGATCTTCACGGATCATAAGAACTTGTCATATCTCCAGTCTGCCCAATGCTTGAACCCTCGTCAAGCAAGATGGTCTCTTTTCTTTTCCCGTTTTGAATTAATTATAACCTTCAAACCAGCTGCCAAGAACAAAAAAGCTGACGCTCTATCTAGAGCTTTTGTGACGTCCTCTGATGTAGAAGAGGTTTCCAGCCATACTATTCTAGACCCCAAATGTATCTCACTGGCTGCTTCTTCCACCAAAATGCTACCATTTGGGAAGACCCTCGTGCCTCCTACTCTAAGGAGGAAAATCCTTTCGTGGTTCCATGCCTCCCGTTTTTCTGGACACGCCGGTGAACACAAGACCTTTGAGATTCTCTCTCGAAATTACTGGTGGCCTTCAATGAGGAGAGACGTCAAAGAGTTCATTGCTTCCTGTGAGTTATGTTCCCAGTTCAAATCCTCCCGCAGAACTCCAGCAGGGTTGCTGCGACCACTACCCATTCCGTCCAAACCGTGGACCCATATTAGTATGGATTTCGTTACTGATTTACCACCTAGTAAGAATCATAATACTATTTGGGTGGTGGTGGACAGATTTTCGAAGATGGCTCATTTCGTCCCTCTGTCCGGTTTGCCTTCCTCGTCTATTCTGGCTGAACATTTCATTAAAGAGATCTTCCGTATCCATGGATGTCCGTCGGAGATTGTGTCTGATAGAGGAGTACAATTCGTTTCCAGATTCTGGCGAGCCCTTTGTAAAACCTTGGGCATACGATTAGCACTCTCATCTTCTTACCATCCGCAATCTAACGGACAAACTGAACGAGTCAATCAAGATCTTGAGACTTTTATAAGGATGTTCTCTTCAGCCAATCAAGACAACTGGGTAGAATTGCTTCCTTGGGCTGAATTCGCCCATAACAACATGTACCATGAGTCGTCATCCAAAACTCCATTTTTTGTGGTCTACGGTCACCATCCGTCTTTTCCGGAATTCCCTGCCCTCCCGCCCACCCAAGTTCCTGCTGTGGTGACTGTTTGTCAGACCTTCAAAAATATCTGGTCTCAGGTCAAAACCTGTTTAAAGAAGACATCTAACAAATATAAGTCTTTTGCAGATAAGAAGAGGCGGGCTATTCCACCACTAAAAATTGGAGATCGTGTCTGGTTATCTACCAAAAATATTCGTTTGAAGGTCCCATCTATGAAATTCGCCCCTCGTTTTATTTGTCCATATAGGATCATTCAAGTAATCAATCCAGTATGTGTTAAACTTCTTCTTCCTAAGAATCTTCGGATTTCCAATGCCTTCCATGTGTCTTTACTCAAACCTCTTATCATCAACCGCTTCTCAACTCCTCCATCAGCTCCGCATCCAGTTCAAGTTCATCAGGAGGAGGATTTCGAGATTACTGAGGTATTGGATGCAAAAATTTCGCGAGGAGTCCTCCGTTTCCTCGTTCATTGGAAGGGCTTTGGTCCTGAGGAGCGCTCTTGGATCAAAGCTGAAGATCTTAATGCTCCTGCCCTTTTGAAGAAGTTTTATTGTAAAAATCCGGACAAGCCCGGTTCCAGGCGTTCTGTGCCCACCTTTAAAAGGGGGGGTACTGTCACTCACCGGACCGTGAGTGCCTCTTCCCGGACATTTAGGAACCGTGGCCGTCCTCCATCCTGAGGGTCTGCGCATGCGCAGCCCTTTTCTACCCTTCAGTGTATGTCCCTTTAACTTAATTGGCAGATCAGGCAACACTCCCTATATTAAGCACCTGTGGTCAACACCACGTTGCCTGATCTTGGAGTCTCATTCCCCATGAGTCTCTGAAGGTGTTTCCTCGTTTATTCAGCGCTGCTGATTCCTGTGGTTTCCAAACCACTTCTACCGCTGTGGTTTCCAAACCACTTCTACTACTGTGGTTCCCATACCACTTCTACCATCAAGTGTATCATCGTGACTGTTAGCTGATTCCTATCCGCTGCCTCCGTGCACTACAGTCTTCTAAACCACTTCAACTCTATCTCATATCATTGTGACTGTTTGCTGATTCCTATCCGCTGCCTCCGTGCACTTCAGCCACTCTCCACATCTACTCACCTGTTCATCATCAAGACTGTGAGCTGATTCCTATCCGCTGCCTCCGTGCACTACAGTCTCCAGCTTGCAACTCGTCTGTGTTTCCTCATCGTGACTGTTAGCTGATTCCTATCCGCTGCCTCTGTGCACTACAGTCTCCAGCGTACAACTCGTCTGTGTTCCAACATCGTGACTGTTAGCTGAGTCCTACCCGCTGCCTCCGTGCACTACAGACCCCAGCTTGCAACTCGTCTGTGTTTCAACATCGTGACTGTGAGCTGATTCCTATCCGCTACCTCTGTGCGCTGCAGTCTTCATCTCATCTCTCCCGTGTTTCCTCGAGACTGCTGCTATTATTGCCATTCGCTACTCCCGTGATCAACAGCTCCTGGTCTACTCTGCTCACCCGTGTTCCATCGCTATTGGCACCTGCTGGTTGCTACTGGTTACCTCCGTGTGTTCGCAGAGCCCTGCTCCTGCTGCCAGCGCTAATCGTCCATCTGTTGCTGATCCGCTCTCCACACCTTCCTGTGTCCCGCTGGTCTCTACCCGCCTGTCAGCATTGGATTCGTGTCTCATCTGCTATCCTGCTGCTAGATCATCACCATCCTCCTGGGTCCGCCAAGAGTCCAGTTCCGTGTACTACCGATTCCTGTGGATTCGTGTCCCTGTTGGTTTACTTACCTGTGCGCTGCACCTACTAGACCTCTGCTTCATCCATCCAGGGACTTCTCATCCTGCCGGCCTCCTGCCGCTCAGGTATCGCTGCACTCCTGCCTGACTGCCTGCTTCTGAACCACGGTATGCATACTTCTCATTGACTGTGCTGGTGTATTGCATATCTTGCTGGACTGTGTTGGTTCTCCTCTGGAGTCTGCTATCCGCTGAGTCTGTTGCCATCATTGACTGTGCTATCTTGTTCCGGATTACTTCAAGAGACTTTCCATATTTGCAGTGCTGTTCAGTCATTCATATATCTATATTGTGCATATTACTGTGGCTCGTGTTAAGGTGCCGTGTTTACCCTGTGTTGCAGTCTCTCCCCGTGCACCTCCTCACATATATATTCAGTGGTACAACTTGCTAGTAGCAGACCACTGATCCCTGTTTTCAGTTTCACCTGTTCCAGTATCCTCTCCCATAGCAGTGGTACAACTTGCTATCGCAGACCACTGACTCCCCGGATACCTCCACTTGGATTCCATTCCTTCACTCAGACAGCGGTACAACTTGCTATCCGCAGACCGCTGACTCTCATCACCTCCTCGTTTCTGTTGGACATTCCTCCTCACTATAGCAGTGGTACAACTTGCTATCGCAGACCACTGACTACCTTCACGTCTCCTTGTCCATACAGTTCCTCGTGTACTACCACCTCCATATTACCAGTGTTGCTAGTCATAGACTTTCCTGAGCATCTCATCATCTGCTATTTACTGTTCCGTGATCACCCTGCTACCAGAGTACCCTATTACCACCTACGTTGCTCTGGTAAGCCTACCACCTGGTGATCCCTGGGTAAAGACTCCTAGTGCCCGTGACAATTCCACACATAAAAAACTAAAACTATTCTACCCACTATCACTTGTCCACTAGATATGTTCATAATATACTTTTATATAATTTTAATAACTTCAGCACCAATATGTAAGACTCAAAATCAGTGATGGGCCATGTTTTAAATGCCTGTTGTTATGCTATTACTGATAAGATACTCTTTATTTTACTTATTACTGAGATAAAGAGTAATGTGTGGCCCTTTTGAAGGTTAGAGGGCTGATCTATGAAGCCCCCAAAGTGTATCAGGTTAAACTAGGTACACACTACACGGTTTTCGTCCAATAATCGGCTCAATCAGCCGACATACGACCGCTCATTCAAAAGTCGGGTCAGTGTGTGTTGTGACTATAGATGGGCGGGTCCGGTTCTCCGAGAACCGAACCCACCCGAACTTTGGGTATCCGAGTACCGAGCTGAGCAGCTCGGTACTCTCCCGCCCGTTCCGAATCCAAATCGAGGCCGAACGTCATCGTGACGTCGTCGGATCTCGGGGCTCGGTTCTCGCGATACTTCAACTTTATAAATACACGCCTCCACAGCAATCCATCGCCATTTGACAGAGGGAGAAAGCAGGGTGTAGTCATAGGCTAATTAGAGCAGGGACAGAGAATACAATATTGTTCTTGCAATTGCTCTAACCAAAATCGCTAGTGCAGAGAGGAGGATAGAGGTTTATTATTTTTTCTTAATATTTGGCACTCCCCAGCGCTTTTGGGGTGTCCCCCATAATTGTGCATAAATATTTCTGGCTGTCAAAAGTCATATCTGTCAGCAGTATCTACTAAATAATTTTTAGCACTCCCCAGTGGTTTGCGCTCAGAATGGATTCAAAGCAGTCCACATATGATCTGAATGAGCAACCAGGTTCTGTCACCAGTTGTGATGTTAGTGTTCCCAGTACGTCATCTTTGCCAAGGTGATGTCAAACAACAGAGTGTTTTCAAATTAGTGCAAAAAACAAAAAACAAAAATTTTTTTACTGTATTGAAGCGAAAAAGAAGTGTAACTGAGCAAAAGTTAAGTGACGATAAAAAAAAAATTGCAAGCATGCCATTCTACACACGCAGTGGCAAAGAGAGAATGAGGCCTTCACCTTTGGCTATTAGTGGCAGATCCCAAAAAGTTACCCAGCCTACAATTGATGCACAACTACTGTTACGCGTCAAAGCCGAGCTGCAAGATAACAGTGAGGCATTACAGGAGAATATTTGCTCTGATTCACAAATGACAACAATCCCTGTGGAGAGTCCATCCAACAGTGGGATGTCTAATCGTGAGCATTCTGCTGATGTGTGCCTTAATAGCCCGAGTGTAGCCGGTGATACCCAAATTGAGGATGCCACTTTGGAATTAGAAGAGGATGAGGGGGAGATTTGTGTAGGCGACGAGGGCGCTAATGAGGATGTTGATGAGGATGAGGTTGTTTGTGTAAGTCCTGCACCAGTGGCAGCAGTTCTGGCACGTGACAAGAAAAAGGCCATTGTCATGCCTGGGCATAAAACAAAAAAATACACTTCTTATGTGTGGAATTATTTCTACCCAAATCCAGACAACAATTGTATAGCCATTTGTAGTGTATGTCAAGCCACAGTCAGTCGAGGGAGGGACCTTAACCATCTTGGAACCTCGTCTATGTTACGCCATTTAACGAGAGTTCATGGCAAAGTGTTGGGAAAAGCTGAAAGTTCTTCCCAAAAGAATACAAGCACTCCCTCATCAGCTAAGACCCTCCGCTCACCGACATACCGACGGCTACAAAATACACCCACCACACCATCCTCATCAATATCCTCAGTAGCGCTCGGAGTTAGCCCGGCATCCCACTTAAGGCTGGATGACTCCGGCACTATTATTGATTCCTCTGAAGAAAGCGTTAGTCCTGTTGCTGCTGCTGGGGGTGAATCGTCATCCCAGAGGCAGGTTAATAAAATGAGCAGTCCTACATTTCAGCAATTAACTGTGAAACAATCATTTGCGAGGGGAAGCAAATATGACAGCAGTCACCCAGTCGCCAAGCGAATCACAGACGCCATGGCTGCAATGTTAGTGTTAGATCTGCGTCCAATCTCCACAATAAACGCAGCTGGTTTTTCACAGTTAATTGAGGTTTTGTGTCCGCGTTACAGAATTCCATCGCGACACCATTTCTCCCGTAAAGCTATTCCACAACTATACCAAAAAGTGTGTAAAAATGTAGATTGCGCTGAAAAATGCCATTCTGCCCACTGTTCACTTAACCACAGATATGTGGACAAGTGGAAGTGGCCAAACCAAAGACTATATGACTGTGACAGCCCACTGGGTTGGTCATTCACCTTCACCAGCAGGAACAGCAGCAGCATGTACACCACTACGTAACATTTGTCACAGGCAGGCCACTCTTTGTATCACCGGCTTCACTAACAGGCATACGGCTGACAATTTGTTACGCAAACTGAGATATGTGATTGATGCATGGCTTATACCACTCGGACTCTCCCCAGGGTATGTCATTTCAGATAACGCCAACAATATAGTGCGAGCATTACAGCTGGGTGATTTCTAACATATTCCCTGTTTTGCTCACACCATCAACTTGGTGGTGCAGAGCTTCCTACGAAATAACCATGAGGTACAGGAGATGCTTTCGGTGGCCCGTAAAATTTCAGGCCATTTCAGGCATTCAGCCACAGCATGTAGGAGATTACAGCAGCTCCAAGAGCAGTTTAACTTGCCCTGCCACCAACTTAAGCAAGAGGTGGTAACTCGGTGGAATTCCACCCTGTACATGCTTCAGAGGATGGAGGAACAGCGCAAAGCCATCCAAGCATATTGCACAAGCCATGACATTGGGAAAGGAGGGGGGATGTATTTCACTCTTGCACAGTGGGGAATACTTTCAGTGCTGTGCAAGGTGCTGAAACCATTTGAAGTTGTGACATGTGAGGTGAGTGCAGACTCTGCTAGTTTGAGCCAAGTCATTCCTTTAATTAGACTATTGGAAAAGCAGCTTGAGAAAATGAAGGAGGAGCTGAAAGCAAGCAATTCAGCAAAGTATGTTGGCCTTGTCGATCAAGTACTTAATTCGCTTCACAATGATCCTCGAGTTATTAAGATCTTGAACTCGGATCAGTACGTTTTGGCCACTGTGCTTGATCCAAGGTTTAAAACCTACATTGAGTCTTTACTTGTAAATGAGCGAGATGTGAACTTTTGCAAGGAGCTATTGCTCAGCAAGTTGGCCGCTGAACTGGGCCTCGGCTTGACGACGTGTCCTCCTTCACTTTCTCAAGCTGTTGCTCGTAAAAAATTAAATTTCCAAAAAAGAAGCAGGGAAGACACAGGGGGCAGACCAGAACAATTTAACATCTGGGCTGGTTTGAAGGATTTTTCATAACTCCATCCAATATGAGTATAAACATGGATTTTCCATAAAAATAGCAAAACAAAACCAAACAAAACCAAAACCAAAACCAAAACACGCAATGGCGGTTTTGCAAAACCAAAACCAAAACACGACGGTAATCCAGATCCAAAACCGAATCCAAAACCAAAACACGGGGGTCAGTGACCATCTCTAGTTGTGACACGATGGTCGAAAGTCTGCCCAAGTGGACGATTGTCGCCTCATTTGGTTGGTCGTACCGTTAATAATATTCTGACCGATCCACAACATTGAGTACGAAATTACAGTGATTGCTCACGACAACATGGCTGTAAAAAGTCGCTGAAGGGACGTCCACTCTTCCCTTTATCGTCCTAAACAAGGCAAGTGTGTATGCAGTCCATGGACCGAGTGATCGGACCATCGATCGCATGTAAAATCGCTCGGCATAAAAAGTTGGTGGAAAATTCTGTAGTGTGTACCCAGCTTTAGTCACCACTGGTCTAAATAATCATTCAGTAAATAAAGTAAGAAAGTAGTCCTGGGCGCATACATTGCTTGGAACAGACATTTCTGGGAACATCTCAGATAATTTAGTTTAATTACTGTCAATAGAGAAAATGAGTGCTCTTCTGTTACTTTATACATTAATTCTTATAGCACTTATTAAATGAGAGCATTTAAAATAAGAGATGACTTCAGCAGGCGTTCCGTTCAGGCTTGAAATGGTACTAAAACGTGACAACTATGTTAGTGCCGTTAGAGAGAGAGATTGTCATTATTATGCTTCAACTTGTATGTACTGTGAAAACATTAAACATTAAATAAACAATTGAAAAATACATGAAGAACATCAAAGATCGAAGTCAATAAGACATCAAGCAATCTTAATTAAAATAGAAGGAGATCATAGGTGCCAATGGACTATAGAAACACTCAACAGCTTTACTTGCTTCTTCTTAGGGCACTTTCACAAGAGGAACTAGAATCACATGTGCCTGTGTACTCCGGACTTGTTTTGTGGTGCACCGTGTAACCAGGGAGACGGTGGCGGTGTTACTGGAGGGCAGATGGTGGTGTACCAGTTAGTGGGGTAAGTATGTACAGTGACCACAGGACCGTTCTCAGGGTATTTATATATTCTGCTTCTTTTGTCCTCCTGCGATGCGCTCTTTTGTATTAGGAAAATTAAGTTATCTGTATAGGCTGCATAAATAGTTTTATTATTTGTAGATATAAGTTGTTTCACGATATTTAATGACTACATGATTAGTTCTGGGGGTGACTAAAAGCAAGATGTGCTTTTCCGTACTGCAAGCAGACAGAAAGGTATATTACACCTCTGTGTAGAGATGGGTGAGGGAAGGGGCAGTGAGGGTGTTTCATGTACCTTACTAGGTTTGCTGAGGATGAAGCAGGCGCTTCTTAGGAGACATATATGCTGCGACTGTTTTCCCTCTGGTAGAAGATCCACGCTGATGTTGATGGATAAATAAAGATATTAGCAAATTCGGGTGATGAAAAGCCCACAGCAATTGCCAGGTACCACTTACCAGTACTGGGCTATGTAGATGCTCTCTAGCAGGGAAACCTGCAGCATGGATAAGGGTAATGAATTCCCTATGGGGATCAGACCCACAAAAAATACGATCTCAACAGGAATAACCAGCCCAGTACTAATACCTATAATTCAGAATTTTGTCTGGGGTGCACTACAGGTCCCAGCATGCCCAATCCACCATTAGGGGGTTGAGCTTGCAAGTACTACAAACACCAGCAAACCCATGGTTTTATGGCACTTGAGGAACGCGGTGGGACCTGTAGTGTGCCAGAGAAATGTAGAAATAAAAACACAACCCTCATCACCTGATCAGAAGGTTGTCCCCGGGACAACCTTCTGAACATCTTCAAACAATCTGGTTTTGGCAAAAGAAATGAAAAAAAATGCTCATAGACACTGTTAGACTATGTATTTGTAACCAGGGATTTTTCCCTGCTCTTAGGTCAGGGCTTCTAGTAACTTAGTAGTTAGTGTTAGAACTTTGTCACATTAAAACTGAGATTATTTAACCGTGGTACACCCCATAAGAACCATTGGAATAGTTCACTGTTTGTTGACAATCGAAATTGCAATTTTATCTTCATTACTTTGCCCAAAGATATAGAGCCTCCTGCATTTGTCTCTTCCCATTTGCTAAGAGATTAAAAATTGGATACCAACATAGATCAGAGTCTCGCCCTTGTTCCATTCATTCATTTTGCCCTAGTGCCAGATTATATCTTTTATTCATTCTTTACATTTTTTATAGGGGGCATTTCACATGTGCTTATTAGATATCACCAAGACAACCATTAGTCATAAAAATATTTTTAGGCTACAACGTTTCATGTGTATTTTTAAATCTATTGTATTTTTCGTTCATTTTCATGGTACAGCATGGGCTATCAGATTGATTGATTAATGTTAATCCCTGATTCTTATGACCTTTGTAAAGCTTATTAGTGAGCACAGTGTGGAGTTATTATTGTGCCAGAACTTGGCTTCATAAGAGCATATCAAACCCCTTCACAACCAGTGCGTTCAGAGCAGTTTGTCACAGGCTTTTCTGAATTTCAAACTGTAGCAATATTCTCAGACCATCTCAAGTGTTGCAGTAAACTGTCTATCTCTTTGAATAAATGATGAAATTAATTTATTTTCATCTAACAGAACATAAAGCATGTATGTAGCACTGCAGGAAAAAGCTGTTTGAACTATGCCGAAGCCGTTCTCACACAGCGTTTAAAATGAGGCACAACCTATTTCTCATACATTATTGGGCAATTATATTTTATTGGAAAAAGCACATGGAAAACACAACAAAAGCCTGTGTTATAGAGTAGCCTTTTAAAAACTAACTCCACCCAAAACTGAATTTTCCAATGCCAAAAAGTTACGAGCATGGGGCTCCGTGTTCAGGCTATCACCAATTCCTCCGAAGGTTTTATGCTTGTGCTGGCTCCTGGCAAGAGTGAGGAGATTGCAGTGGCATCGTTGGACTCTCCTGTCTCTTGCTGACGCATTCTTTTTTAAGACCAGCAACTTCTGGTCTACTGACAACATGCTGATAATGGGAGCCTGCAGGAGCCAGAGAAGCTTTGCTGGACTTTTTGCATAGGTTATAACTGTTTCTAGATAACAAGCAATTCTGCTTGATGATGTAAATGCATAGCTAAAATACCGAAGGAAGCTAGAGAGAAAAAACAATGTATTTGGTAAATATTGCAGGGTATATAAAAGTCAGTACATTAGTCATCTGAAGGTGGATAACCACTGCTTTATGTGCCATACATACATTACAAAAACCTCTCCTCTCTGCTTCCAAAAGTATTGTACACATTTTAATTTCTCATCAGCTAGAATACAGTCAGTATTATCTTGTATTGTTTTTTGGAAACTAGACAGGTACGAGTGAGGACTCCTCTCCATCTCTTATAAACTGTTATTTTCTTGTTCTTGAAACATTAGATTTGCCTCCGTTTCTGTTCTCATAAATGAGAAAAAAGTCAATTAGTAGAATGATTAAATTCCTCTGCTTTGCTGTGTGTCTTCATTGGGTAATTCACAGGATAAATGAAGATCTTGTAAATTATTCTCCGTAGTGCTTTATCTTTTTATGATTGTGCTTGTGCTGTAGTACACACAAGGCAAATAACTGTAGAATATTAGGCAGTGTAAAGTGTTTGATTATGATTTTCTGTCATGTTATGTATGACAGAGCATTTCTTATTATTATTTCTCCCCAAAGCAATGTATAAAGCTTTAGGTAAGTTTAAGTTCTTACCAGCAACAAACTCAAAAACTTTCTCTAGTTTGTTTTAAGACTCTAATGATCATTTAGCAGTATATAAGAACTACTTTGCTGCTGCAGTATCATTGTTTATGATATTTAGGTTATGCATACTTGCCTACTTTCAGTAGGCGACGTCCGGGAGAGGGGCGTGACTAATGGGCGGGAGGGGGCAGGGCGCCTCGAATTGCGTCATTTTGGCCCCTCCTCAACGAGTAAAATGACGTTTTGTCGCGGGGGCGGGGCCAAAATGACGCGATTCTCTGTGAATCGCGTCATTTTAACAAGCTAATTCCGGAATGCGGGAGAAATGCCAGCTCTCGTGGGAGCCCGGGAGACTGACCCGAATTTTGGGAGTCTCCCAGACTTTCCGGGAGAGTTGGCAAGTATGAGGTTATGTTTTGCTAGACCAAGGTACCAAGGTCCCAGCTTCAGGCATAGTGCCCAGGCAATTTATCTGTGTAACACACCTTCTGCACACTCATTCAGCAGGGAAGCGGTGATGATAAATGTGGAACTTTAGGTGTGTGTGGCCCCACTTTATCTCTAGTACATTGTTTCCACCTGAATCTCTGCGGTTGCTTATAGGATGCAGAAAGGATACTCCTGCCAGGGGTCAGCTCTGGAGACCCCTTGTACCTATCACCAAGCCTCACTTATAGAACCACACTCAAAGGCGCTAATATATAATACCCACCGTGGCACATTTATTAAAGGGGAAGCTGGTAATTGATGATAGAAATGCAAGTGGCAAAAGACAGTAGCACTATGCAGATAATTGTAAATAATAATTGAGAATAGGGTGTAAATAATAATTATTAAAGAGATTGCTTAATCAAGCACCTGATGGTACCAATCATTTCTACAGTATATCATTTGTATAAGAATGACACTTCTCGCTCCACCGCTGATGCATGCAAGTCAAAGATTAATGATAAGTGTACATCTCACTAAACAATACAAACACAATTCTAGCTATGCAACAGCGTTCTAACTAACAGTGTGTAACATTATTAATTGTTGGTATTGGTGTTGGTCTTTGCTAGTTGTAACCAGGGTTTCTTGTAGTCTTTGAAAAAGAGCAGTGTAAACCCTTAATATTCTCTGTGGCACTTTAAGCAGTGGATAAAACTTGGAACAGTTTCAGTCTCTGAACAGAAAATATCTGATAGATCTGCTTGTAACTTAAATTTAGTCTCTACGGACAAGGCAGGCTAATGTAGTGCTGAACGTGTTTGTATTGTCATGTGCCAAGCGGGCTGGATTGTGGGTGTATGTCAACTGAGAGTAGCTTATATGCGCCTAGAAGATAGTTCAAGCAATAGAGACAATGACAGCTTTCTTGCTTGTCACTTTGATTGAGGTCCCTCAGGTCGCTGTGTCTGGCAGTTGTCCGTTCCTGTGGCACTGCACCCCAAGTGGCTTTACACTATGACTGCCTATGACACACATGTACCGTAGTTGTTGATAAACGATCAGGCTGCTGGGATTTATAATCTCCCAGATTTCCCTCTCTCACCTTAGCTAATGAGACCAGTGCTTGCTAGACTTGCTGACAGTCTCTCTGTCTTGCTACCACAGCACTGTCTTTATCTGCTACTAAATGGCTTCTCACCCCAACTGTCACCTCGCCTACATTCTCTGCCTCCCCAAAAGCAATCTGGGTCTCTGCCCTGGATCCAACTGAAGGGGCTGCAATTATTTGTAGCTTTATTTAAAATAAATAAATAAACAAAAAACAGTAAATGCAGAGTTTAGCAAGTACTTGTCCTTGAGTTTTTGTGCTATAATAACCCAGCATATATTATTTTGCAGAGCTGTGATGGAGCAGCCCCCCAGCAAGCTAGAGAGCCCAGTTTCTGAGGAACCGCTGGCACAGAGCAGGTCTGCAAGCAGCACATCAAGCTATTCCACCAATTCATTTGAATCCATTACAGATGATGCTAGTGTAAAATATGAAAGGGATTTATTTCAGTCCAGTACACATGAATCTAGCAGGAACTATGGAAGTGATTCATTTGAATCCATTACAGATGAATCTAGCAGGAACTATGAAAGTGATTCATTTGAATCTTTGTCATTCCAACGTGACCTTCATCAGACGTCATTATCAGAGACCGTTAACAGCCTGTCTGAAGCTGTGAAATGTGAGTGGAATGACCCAGGTACTTTGAAGCTTCAACTTCTAAAGGATTCAATATTTTCATTATAGCTTAAACATAGCTAAAACATTAACTTTATACTTCTGCATTGCTGAATACTGAATGTAAGTGGAGGTCAGTCGCCACCAACCACGGAAACCTCTGGCTGCCATTTTAGACAAAACTTCCATAAAGATGTTTTATGGTCCGACAGCTGAAAGAAAAATACTAGTCTGTAAATATAATTTATTTTTACATTAGTGCTACGGTTTATCTGAGAATGGTGATTTTTGAACCATTTACTAGTGAGAGCGAAGACTGCCATCATTCTTGTTCTGGCAAGCTACAACAAAATATAATCCATACACGGCAAAAGAACAATGCTATGAAATAACTACACTGATATAATGAGACAATACTTACCTGGTATTTTCAGAACGAATAGCGTATGCACACAGCAGATCTTTCTTTTGCATTGTGTGGTTTTTCCATAGCAAAAGCAGAATCCAAATGTTAGATACAAGGTCATGATGCCAGGGCCGCTGTCAAATTGGTGTTGGAAGATTTGTGTCAAACCACCTCTACATAAAACAATGTTCATATAATATAACTCTTTTAATTTTTTTTGGTGCAAGTAAAAATCATGCAATGCCTTGCAGAGCTTTCTTATTATTGTTTCCAATAATAGAAAGTGTTGATGCTTAATTAAAAACAATACACACAAATACATTTTAAAACTGCTCTCCCAGATAGACATGGCATTTCTTTTCACCATTTTTAAATGATTCGTGTGATTTCTGCAAGAGGATCAGATCAGGATCAGAAGCGGAAATCTTTGTGATTTCATGACAGCCTGGGTAGTGTGAATTTAAATGTCATTCTTGTTTCATTGTTAGTTTATAACAAGTTGGAGTTATTGACTCCTTGCCAAGTAACCAGGTGAAAATAAATTCACATTTCTAATTTACTGAATAACTTGTACACTTGGAAATTGTCTTCTAGTAAACAGATGAGTCTGTCAGTTAGATATTACAGAATAAGATATGCCCAAATATCCTGCTATATGACTTTGTGTACTCATTGTAGAAAAGGGCTTGCTCGAGAAATGGATAAAGATTCTTGTTGAAGGGAAGACTAATTCATCTAGACGTCTGTTTGAAACCGGTGAGTATAACCGTTATTGTGGATGCCCTGTGGTTACATATGTATGTATGCAGAAAGAAAACACTACAGAGGGAACTCCTGATTAAATTGACCTTTTAGCCAGATGTTTGAAAGGATGTCGTCAAGATACACAAGGACATGGAGCTCACACTCACGCTATGTACTGAGAGATCTGCAGATTTATTACATGCTACAGGCATTTCGTACTAAACAAGGTCACATGTGGGTAGGAGCACATACCTGAATGGGTTGTAAATCTTCAATAATTGCTCAGGTCTTTGTAATATTGGTTTGTTCAAATGGATTCTGATTTTGTCTCATCAATAATATTATATAGGACATTTTATACTACCTACTGCAGATTGAACCAGTTTGGTTTGTCAGAGACTTGCACCATCTGTATTTTTATGTGTAATTGTTTTTTTAATACTAGCAATATATACCAGCTGTCGAAATCAAGGTTGTACATACCAGTTTTCACTATATTTATCTGACAATAAGGTACATTGAAGTCAGCCCCCAATAGCCTATTTAGAGCTTGCCAAATGTGTTTTAACACTGATAGTACAACAAATAATGTAAGAGAATGAACCAGTACACACACATTTACTGACAAGCGCTCACTTTGCTCTGCATTAATTTTCAGTGTTGCTTGCAGTAGTCATGGATGTTGACACTTAGTACACTAAGGGGTATATTTACTAAACTGCGGGTTTGAAAAAGTGGAGATGTTGCCTATAGCAACCAATCATATTCTAGCTGTCATTTTGTAGAATGCACTAAATAAATCACAGCTAGAATCTGGTTGCTATAGGCAACATCTCCACTCTTTTAAACCTGCCGTTTAATAAATTTAGCCCGTACATGCAAAGAGGCTTTAAGAACACCATTTGAATGATCTGTTAAAAGAACGGACAAAATGCAAGACTTTTGTTATTAAGAGGCATTGTGTTTCAGCTCTAATGTGTACAGTGCCCAAGAGTACCTACTGTACAGTCCTTATAAATTTATATTTGGGGTTTAGTAGTCATATTTAATGTGTTTTCAGTAATCCCAATAAAGTACAACATTTCATAACCAAGCTCCCAGTGTCTATATACACACAATGGTATTTCATACAGCCATGGTTGATTGGATGTTACCCAGTACAATCTTTATCTTTGGTATTCGCCATGTAAACAAAAGTACAAATCTATAGCTGTGATCTATATGCTTAAATGTATTCATTCAACACTTGTCATGTATATTCTAATAACGTTTTTTTAATAATTTAAGGAACACATATAGGTCATAGGGCATGGTTGACTTCTCCAACCCTATAGGGATAGATTTTAGCCCTTCACTTAAATGGCTTTGTTTCAGTTTTCTTTTAAAACGCTGAGTTAAATTGAAGCTAAATCAATTACCCGGGTAATCTTCAATTTCCAAGTGCAATAAGCATCTGTTTATTTCAGGCTTTCCTGATACTTTCACCGTCATCCCTTGGGGCTTTGTCTTATTGTTTTATACACTTAGATGCAGCCTTGATTACCTCTTAATTGTTTTTGCATAAAACTGAAGATGATCATGCTTAATACATTCAGCTGCATAATTAAAGCAGCTTTCTAAAAGTAGGATTAAGCTGGGTGCATTAAGGCGTTAATTGTTAATATAATGGAATAACAATTTCTCTTTATCTTTTAAAAGGTTTTAGATATGCAATTATTATTTAAGGACTGCATAGGGGCATTCATTGGCCTCCAAGTGTTTGCAGAAGGTTAAGGCCTTTTTTTATTATTATTTATTTTATTAAATTAAGTCTGTAACAGCTGGTAGTTCATATCACAGCTCACCTTAGCTGCCAGTGGAAACACTTCCTAATGTTTGTATATAAAGTGTATAACATGCTCCCATGTCTCAAGTGCCTCCAGCAACTTGCAGTACCAGTTTGAAACTCAGTGATATTGAACAAATCATGGCCAGGTCCTTGGAATTAAGCTGTCAATCGGTGACTGGTCACCTGTCATCCTTCTGAAGTTGTATGATAGCTTTATCTGCTCCAGATACTGAGACTATTATTTACTATTGCAGTTGCTCATGAAGAGCCTGCAGTGAATAATGCACTGCAGTCTTATTGCTCCATAAAGATACAGCAAATGTGCCAACCAGCAAAAGCACGCAAGCAAGGCAGACGTCATCCAGCAACAAGTCCCAGAGGATCAACGGGCGTACATCCATTGTGTCATGTCCCCCATGAGCTGATGAACAGATTACAACTACAAAATATCAAGGAAACCATGAAGCAGGTACAATAGCATAGACCGCTTTATATATCCTCAGGTTACCAGTTGATAACCTCTTTGTAAGTTGAAGTGTCACTATATAAATATAATGGGGTACATTTTAAAATTGTGCACAGACAAACTCTGCAAAAACAGAGCATCAGAAACTTACTGGACAATAATGTCTCAATTTATTAAGAAAACACACACAAAAAAGTGCACTGGCAGGTTTCATAAATGTTCTCCAAGTTGCACTTTGCTCTTTACCTTTGAAAAGTATCTAACTAGCAATAGCTTTTTTGTTGCAAATGCTACTTAGTTTTAATGAATGCATTTTTTTTGAGCCACACTTCCTTTTCACATGCAGAGGAATTTGACATTTTCTGTGCATGCTGCATTATAGCTATTGTGCCATACTAAACTCTGTTACTGAGAGCAACATAATTGGCAAACTGTTTTCATATATATCCCTGTTGTATATAAAAGGGGTTGTCCACTATAAACATAGCAATATTGCCCCCACCTAATGAAAATAGTTGAGTCACCCCCATGTTACCTGATTTCGAGTGCCAGCTCTTGCCACCAGAGGGCACAGATTGTCCACTGCACTTCAATATAGCTCTATAGAAGCTTGTCCATAAACTGTTGAAGTGCTACAGATAGCTTGCTGTGTGCTCTGATCATGAATAGTAGCAAGCTGGTTCTTTGATTCAGGTAACAGGATGAGATCCTGGGACCAACAAATCCAAGTTATACATAATTATACATATTTAGAGGCACAAGTTTACAGTGCAAATAGTGTGTATTCAGTGTACCATCCATCTGTCCATAAACAGTAATGCAGCTACTTGCCCATTTCTTTCCCTCAAACATGGTACTACAGAATGCTGGAAGAAACATTACCAGTTTTGAGATATCACATATTAACATTATTATTCTTTTCAGGGAGAGGCTTAAAGATGTATTACTTATGATGTAGTCCCTTTAACATTTCTTTCCAGGCGATGCAGATTGAGATGCATGAACCTGCCTCCTGTCCTGACTGCCGCAATAGGCAGGCAGAGCTGGCTCTATACCAATTCGTTAGGATGAGGAAAACTAAACTGGAAACTGATTTGCTGGACAAGAAAATTGAAGAGTACACTTACAGCCAAGTAAAGTTTTATTTGTGTATATATAAAATATTGACACCGCAAATGCAGTGCTTTACCTTGATTGACATTCTTAGTTGTGTAGCTTGACAGCTGGGAGAGTGAGGTCATGGAACGAGCAAGCATAAATCTAATTTACAGAGTAAAACTTATTGAATTATTTTTGTAAGCCATATATTAGTATGTGTGTCAGAGCAGATGATGTTTGAAGGTGAAACCGGTTAGACAGTATATTAAGGAATATCACATTTTGTTTTAAAATAAAACCTTAGTGGAATTATTCTGCTATATATATTGGATTATTGTGGTTTGCATTGTCTATTGCTTTTATTACCATTTGCTTTGTGATTTTATTCTGAGATGTACTAATACTACATTTGCTTTGTCTTTACAGAACCTGGTCACTTGTATTGGAGAAATACACCAATCTCTGCCTAAACCCTCTGATGAGTCCAGTACCATCTGGCAGAGACTATATACCAGTGTAAAGAAGACATAACCAGGATCCCTACTTACTAACGTTCTAAACTTTGGTGAAGAGCATAATTATTTTATTTCTACCACTAGTTTTCTAGGACACTTTATTGATACAATTAGTGACTTCAGCTGTAGAAATATATCGGCAAGCAGTGAGTAACTTGTGAATGATTTTTAGATGTGAACAGAGTTTACATTCAAGCAAAGGCAAAACCAGCCACAACTAGCCCTCCTCTTAATTTTAATGTAAAGTTTAAATTATCACCCTTTGCAAAGAACTGGAATGATCACTTAACCTTAAATCATTTTTGTTTTTATATATGATGCATTATGGAGGTAAAATAGATTGTTCAGGGTTACCCCATAATTCCGTTCTATGTTCTGTTTATTAAGATTGTTCAACCTTTGGGCCCACACACACAAAGATTTGTGGCTAGTTTGGTAAAAGAAAAATAAAAAAGTGTCCACATTTGTTTGTGTACTAAGCTTAAACATTACTAAACAACCATTATATGTTGAAGTGGAACCACATCATTAAGTCACAGTGGAGCTGTTTACTAGAGTGTGCCATCCCAATCAGATATTTGTTTTCACTGTCTAACTTGGACTGGACCACTGATTGGGTACTATAGGTTACACCAAATTTGCTTTTTTTGTTAGCACTCTAGTACATACCCCTGTGGAAACACCCCTCATTAAGATTTTTCCACACCGATAGGCAAAATGGGTAATGTCCTTTTCCCACTTTGTCATAGTCATCTGTATTTCTCGATCCAATTTGGGACCATTGGGCCTAGCTGGAGCAGGACTGAAACAGAGCTTATGGCCTGGCTGATATTTCCGCTCCTGTAGAGTCCTCAGAGTAGCACAAGCAGTAAAGGAGTATAAGGACCGGAGTCTGTGCCTGAGTACTGGACTGGAATCTGGTGTTATACCTGACTGGAACTGTTTGTGGGAACTCAATCCCGACTCCTGTGGCCAGGCACACGAGACTGGAACCCACAAATAAGAACTCAGATAGGAAACACACGGAAATTCAGAACAGAGCAAACTGGAGACAGGGACTAGGAACTCAGAACCGTGACACGGAAATGCGAACTCAGAACTGCGTGGGAGGCGCAGACCTGAAACCCACACACAGATACACGGAACTGGAAATAAGCCCTAGAGACTCAGAACCAGCCATAGCAACAGAACAGGTGATACCGGTAAAGCGACTGGTACTGCAGAATAGATACTGGATGGTGCAAAGCTCTTACTGAGGTGAGCACTCGCTGAATGTATAATATTTCAGGAAGATGAGCAGCTTGAAAGTGCAAAGTACTTGCAGACTGATAAACTCCAGATAATGCAGGATGCTTGGAAGAAGATATGCTCTTTAGAATGTAGGATACTTGCAAAGTGATATATAGTTGGTAAAGCAGGATGTATACTGAAGAGGATCACTTTGTAAGCACAGGGAACAACTGGAACCTGGGGCCAAGAACTATCCTTAGGAGAAAAGTGTGTTGTTCTGGCAATGAATAGATCTCAGCAGCAGGTTTAAATAGGGTGTCCCAAACAACTATTGGCTGCACAGGTCATGTGATCACAGCTGCTGAATCTGGTTGGTCTGGAATGATCACCTAACTGCATCCAAAATGGCCACGTCCATGCAGCAGAACAAACAGTATGTGTTTGTTTACCAACGGAGATGTGATTGACAGGAATGCTGCAGGCAACCAGGAGAGACCCAGGTAGCCGGGATATGACAGCGGCGGATGAGTTAAGTGCGGTTAAGACTCCCATGTGTCACACACTTTAGTGGCTGTTTTGTCATATGCAATATGGTCCGCTGTTGGCATGGCATCAGGTAATGGATTGCAAGGACATAATGAAGTGGGTTGTCCTGAAGAGGGTACCACTTTACTAAACTCAATATATGTTAGATTATTTGTTTTCCTTTTGGTCTCGGTTCCTGAGGATGATTTGTACACTCCTCTGTGCTATAATAGGGAATTCCTTTTTGAAATACAAAAAAAAAATGCCATGGACATTCCACAAAAAAGCAGATGGATAACTCCTATAAAACAATTAATTATTTACTCTTGGTGAGAGGTTCCGTTTAAACTCCAATACACAGGGAATTCACTGCAGATAATATGTAACATTTAGCCCAAACAAATTTTCATGGCTTAAGTCATTGGATGATTCTTTGAGTACCAAAAGCAATACATGCTCATGTTTTCTACTCGCCTTTTTACATATGTGGGAAGCAATCTGTTTCCTAAGCTGCAAATAATTAAATAAGAATTATCGTCTCCTAATGTGAATTCAGGATATTGTTAAACAATGTGTGAAAATCTGGTTTGCATAAGTTAGATGTAAATATGTTAATATCCTAAAATTATCTGTTCTCACAAATAATATTGTACATAGTAACTGCTATATTCATTAGCATTTATTTATACACTTTATGTAAAAAATATTTATATGAAAGAAGTAAATGTATTAATTTGTAGAAAATAATTAAAGGCTAATCTGATTAATTTTACATTACATTTCAAACGCAGACTGGAACTGGAAGTTATTGCATAGAGGGAACATTCATCTATATATATATATTCGCTATAAATGAGTTGAAACCTATCTCTGGCTTATCTTTGCAGCAGCAATCATACATATTCTGTTTAAGCTCCTAATAAATAAAATTTACCAACAGACAATATATTGGCTGTGACCCATGAATAAGTTATTTCTTAGTAAAGAAATACATGTTCCTTGATAGTGTTGCACCCTGGGTAAATGCTGGACCTTTACAGATTCATTGCACCACCTGATTCGTATTATCCTTTTAGATTGTCGCTAAATATATCCTCTGTTGAGATTTTCTATAAATAAATACTATATCCCTCCATTATTTACTTCGAAGCACAGGTTCTCAAATTCAGCACAAACATAGGTCGTCAGTGTTCATCTTTTGGCTAGATGTTCAGGTATGGCCAAAAATTATCAAATTGATTTAGTTTCTCCACCATCACACTCATTAGGCCACACACACTACTACAATTTGCCGATATCACAGTATTAACACAGCATGTGTGGCCAACTTTAGCCACCTGTGTCCACCATTCAGAACCACTATTGTGGATTGCTGCAGTATTTGTTCATTTGCAGAAATACTGGTTTTCCAGCAAAACTAAACTGCTATATCATATTGTAACCCATACTAACCAATTAAATTGAAGTATAATTTAATTTCCTTCATCCAATCTAGGGGACACTGCTACCGTGGGGTTGTAGTTGGGGAGTGTGGAGTAGGCACTTAACTAGTTAATTTGTGGCTGCTGACAGGCTCCCTTCCTCTGCAAACCCCTGTAGCTAGTCATTGTAGTCTAAGTGTCCAAGGAGTTGGGCTTACTTTTGTTTAGCTGGTAGTTTTTTTCTTTTATATTATAGCTATTTTATCGGTGCAGGAGCAGCACACTATTCATTGGCTGCATGTCTCTCTCACCTGCAGGTGTTGTCGGGCAAAGGCCTGCGGTCACATTATTCTGAGGGATGGCGCTGCTCTGTCAGGCATAGAGCGCCGGAACTCAGTGTGTCCAGATGTTGACAGTTGGCGCAGAGTACGCAGTCACATCTTTCTGATTCCTGGCGCTGCTCTGTAGGGCATAGAGCGCCAAAATTCATTGTGCTTGCAAGCACCATCTTGGGATCTTCCAAGCCCCCCTCTTGTAAAAAAGGGGGGGATCGGAGCATGTTAAGAAAGGGGGAGAGAATGAATACTACTGTCTGTGCACTTAATTCTGAAAGCACCGCAGATCAACTACTTAAGAATTAAGAAGAACAAGGCTACAGATAGGGATGAGTTATTATAGAGCTCCCCCTGCCTCTATCAGCATGTTGGTTTCTTCTGGTGGCAACAAAGCATTGCTGAGGACGGAGGAACCTTTGCAGTCAAACCAAACACACGTTGGCTGCTGTTGGACTCCCTATTGTCTGCTAGTGTTAGCAAGAAGCTAAGTATCTTCTTTTGCCCTTCTATCTCACATTGTACTTGCTACATTGTATGCAAAGAGGAAGTATATTGTGTACTATAGGGAATATTGTGATGTTGATACATGTATTGTTGTTTTCTCTTTAAAATTCTGAGACAACAGGTGACTTTGTCAGAGATCAGTTGTATTCTTAGGTTTCACCCTCTGCCTTGTGTGATTGTATACTGTACTGTCTAATATCTGTACTGTTACCCATTTAGTAAAATCTGTCTGATAAAGGGAAAACACCTAGAGACAAATTTTATAATTCTCTAAATATAAAATTATCAACGGCACAACAGGACCCAGGAGCGCTCTATATGGGCTGTGAGGTGGGGCCCCTGACCGCGCAGTCCCAGGTTATTGCTCCGATAGTGGCGGAGGAACCGGTGTGGGCCGTGTCTTTGCAACAGTCAGTGGCTACACTGGTGCAGCTTTTGAGCCGCCCGGGAGAGATCTCAGTGGGAGAACTCCCCTCTACCTCATTAGTAGGGGTAACCTAGTCGGCAATACTGCCCCAACAAGATGAGAGTGCAGTTTTCGGTCCAAGTGGCCTCCCATCCTCGTTAACTCCCTCAGGCCTTCCCCAGCGGAAACCGGCCTGGTCTAGTGCTTTAGTTAGCGGAATAGACAGATTAAATCAGTTTTTAGAAAACCCAAGACCACTAGAAACAAGAGACACAAAGTGAACCATCCTCTCCTCTCCTCTCGGCCTCTGACTCTGAGAGATCATCAGAAGAGGACGGGGAACTTCTGGATGAATCAGATTTACAGCCACAGGTCTTGGACCTGGATGACTCAAACAGAAACCAGGGCATTGAGGACCTGGTTTTGACAGTAAAGCACACCTTAGACCTTCTGGACATAAAAGAGCCCAGAACAGTGAACCAAGGGATATTCAAAAAGGTTAATAGACCCACAGTTTGTTTTCCCTCTTCATTGGAATTAAGGGAGATTGCAGAATCGGCCTGGACACAGCCCGGTCGCAAAATAGTCGTTCCACAGAAATTTATATCCCTGTACCCATTACAGCCAGAGGATCTCGCACGCTGGGACCATGTTCGTAGGGTGGACGCACCGGGGGCATGACTACGATTCCAGTTCTGGCAGATCTTCAGGATGTCACTGATCGGTAGGTGGAAGGATTCTTGAAATCCATTTATGTAGCTGCCGTGGCTTCCTTTAGTCCCATGCTGAGGGATTGCAGGATTTGGTCCTCCTACCCCTGGCTTTACACCTGAAGGAGGCATCAGGGTACCTGTATGATGCAGCGCAGAATGCGGCATCTATGTCATCTTCAGTGTCGGCTTCTGCGGTGACAGCTAGAAGAACTCTTTGGCTTCAGTCTTGGGAAGCAGATGTGGAATCTAAAAGATCCTTGGAAACCCTCCATTATACGGGCTCGGTACTTTTTGGACCGGAATTAGATAACATTATTTGTCAAGCTACAGGAGGGAAGAGCACCTTCCTTCCCGTTCATGTGCTAAAACCTCGAACCCCAGCTCTTTTTGCCAGCCCTTTCGGTGGGACTCCGCCTTTTGAGGTCAGACAAGCAGAGGTAGGTCTTCTGGATTTAGAGGTCACTCCCATAGAGGAAGGTCCTCATCTGCCAGCAGGCGCCCTGCCTGACTCCCGAGAAAACCGTCAGTCTGACTCACACCCTCCTTGCGGGAGTGGGGGGTGTGTGTGTGACTGTTCACAGGACAGTGGATAAAATCCCCTCCAGATCCCTGAATTCAGGGGATCACGGCACGGGGATATATTATAAATCTTTTAAATCAGGCCCCTCATCGTTTTTTTGCAACTTCCTTGCCCCTCGACCAAAACAGGATTGCGTAGATTTTCTTCTTTCCGTGAGAGTAATCTGCCCGGTCCCAGAGAACCAGAGATGTCAGGGATTCTATTCAAATATTTTTCTGGTCTCCAAGCCATATGGCTCCTTCCTTCCCATATTAAACTTAAAAGACCTGATTCATTAAGTAACTTGGGCAAGAAATTTCAACTTTAAGTTTTCTGGACAAAACCATGTTACAATGCAAGGGGTGTAAATTAGTTTATTATTTTGCACATAAGTTGAATACTGTCTGTTTTTTCATATAGCACACAAATACTTGATAGCTTATTTGTACACTGAAATTTAAAGTTGATATTTGTGTGCTATATGAAAAAACAGACAGTACTAACTTATGTGCAAAATAATAAACTAATTTACATCCTGTCACACGCCGGTGCCATAGCTAGGTGCTGGCATTGTGACTTGTCCTTTAAGAACTATGTTGGTGCTTGCTTTCGCTTCAGAGTCTCTACCTGTCCATAGGTGTTTCTCGTTATGTTGATTGGGACCTCCTTCTGAAGCCTATTGGTCCTAGAGGACTATTTCAAGCTCCCGTAATCATGGACTTGTTGCCTGATCTTCGTGTTACTCACACTGCTGTGGGTTCTGGCTGCATATCTGATCTTTTGCCTATCTTCTGGATACTATTGGTTGCCAAAGTTACCTGTCATCATTGCTCTCCATCGGCTCCGCTGTATGCCAGTTCGTGATTCATCTACAAGCTGAAGTTACGTGTTGTCATTCATCTGCACACAGAACTATTCGTGAGTTGTCTGCTACACCTGCGCTCATGTTGATTGGCTCCAGTACTATTCTACTCGGCTGCCTATGTTGCGGTATGCTATGTTGCACTACAATCAAGTTCTCTTGTCATCTGTGGTTCTATGTCTGGCACGGCTATTATTATTCTGCTGATTATTATTGCTGGACTGTTAATATGAATATACTGCTAAGCCGGGAGCCTCTACTTCAATTCAAGTTGTGTGCATTACCAGCTGTCGTCTAATTATGATGAACTCTCGCTTACCTGTTAACCGGATCTTCTGTGACCTGTAGTTCTACGCTCAGTTTGGATTTCGTTATCACGCTGTACTTCTAGGCAACACCTTCCTGCTTACCCAAGTTCCTGGATAGCATATAACGTTCTTTGTTCCGCTATATGAACTATTGTGATACCTATAACCACCTGCTAAGTGAATCATAATATACGTTTGGATCAGCCAAGTCTACATACTATTCTCATCGGACTTCTAGCTGTGTCAGTGGTTCACCTTCATCTGCTGTGTGTTTTGTGTGGGATCCAAGTGTTCTACTTACCATCTAGCGTTGAACTGTTATATTGTCTATTTTTGCATGCTGTTGCCATTGGTTACCAACTGAAGTACATCTGTGATTACGATTGTATTTTATTATTAATGCTGTTGTATCTTCTATCAATATATCAAGTTGCAACACTACTACCATTGTTTGTGTTATTGTTCCCTGTGATGCTCTCAAGTTAAGAACTTCAATTCCACTGTGTCCTGTCTCCACCACCCTCTACTATCACCATCTAAGTAGAGGCTGGGGATACATAATTATTCATAGCCGTGACACACCCCATTGCAACATGGTTTTGTCCAGAAAACCTACTAAAATTCTTGCCTAAGTTCCTTAATGAATCAGACCCAAAGACTCTAAATCAACACCTGAGAGTAGACAGATTTTGGATGGAGTCTCTTCGTTCAGTGATAAATGGATTGGAGGGGGGAGAATTTCTGGCGTCCATAGATATTCGGGACACATTTTCATGTACCCATCTGGGAGGGGCATCGGCCATTGCTCCGCTTCACAGTAGGAGCGGCCGATTTACCAATTCAGCGCCTTGCCACAGTGCCCAGAGTATTTACAAAAATCATGGTAGTAATGGCTGCCCGTCTCCGCTCTATGGGGGTGAGCATAGTACCCTACCTCGATGACTTGCTGATCTCAGCCTCCTCAGATCAGCTTCTGCGTCATCATGTACACCTCACCATAGAGACCCTGCAGCTTCACGGTTGGATTATAAATGTGCAGAAATTTAAGTTAATACCAGGCCAAAGGATGATTTTCTTAGGTCTCATTATGGATACCAAAAGGCAGAAAATATTCCATCCACAGGACAAGGTTATCTCGGTACAGGACCTAGTGACCAAACTCCTAGACAGTCACAGACCTTTTATATGCTCCTTTGCATGAAGTTACTTGGCAAGATTGTCTCGAAGTTCGAGACCATCTCCTACGGAAGTTTCACTCGAGATCCTTCCAGGCCGATCGCCTAAAGAAGTGGTCTGGTTCAACTCTTCACTTGGAGCTCCAGAGGATACTATTGTCCCTAGAGGGAGGCTCGCTTATCTCACAGGTGGAAGAAGATTTAAGAACACCTAATCATGGGCAGATCCTTTGCCCCCTGCTCCTGGATTCATCATAACGGATGCCAGTCTAAAGGGCTGGGGTGCAGTGGTGCTACATTTGCACCTTCAGGGTCTTTGGTTGACACAGGAAAGCTACGAGCCATGGCGGTGCCCAGCCGCCGCGACTCTCACCTGCGTCCCAGCCGTCGCTATGACGACCGGGACATCACTTCCTGTACTTGGCCCGACCGTTGCCAGGGCAACGGCCGGACGCCGAGCGCTCCTTTAGCACGCACCAGCAACACTCAGCAGCTGGGCGCGTGCGCTAGTGCTGCACAGCCTGTGGGCTGATTAAATCCCTAATTAATTATTTATCTGGGGCCTGGTGATGATTACAGGGCTAAGCCCTGATTGGATAGTCTCAGTATATAAGGCAGGGAGGGCTTAGCCTCCCTGCCGGTTAAAGCTTCCAATTTACTGCTTGCTAGCTGCTCCTGTGCTGTTGGTATATACCTTCTGGATTGTTTTGCTGTGTATGACCCCTGCCTGTACCTTGGATTTTGCCTGTGACCCTAATTCGTTTTGCCTGTGCCTTGGACCCCGCTATATTGCTTGTGACCCTGACCTTTGGCGTGTTTCCTGATTATCCTGCTTGCTAGTGACCCCTGACCTCGGATTTCGTCTGACCATTCGCTGCCATCTACGCTGCCTTCTGGCCTGCCGCTACGGTTTGGTATCACAAACTCACAATACATCTGGAGATAAGTCCTGGTGGCCTCTGAGTACCGGTGAGCGTATTAAGCTCTATGGGAAAGGCGGCTGCTGAAGGTGAAGACCTCCGCCAATTAGTTCTGTGAGTTTGTGTACTGACTGTCAGCGTAACACCAAATAAATGTCCTGGAGTTGAAAGCCATGTTGATGGCTCTCAAAGGGGCTCAGTTCCTCATTCAGGGATCCCTGGTACCTCTACAAGCGGATAATGCCACGCCCTTGTCAATATGTCAACAAACAGTGTGGGATAAAGAGTCTAAGGACAATGTTCATATCAGTACAGATATTTTCTTGGGCATAACAGTTCGAACCATCTCTGTCGGCCGTATTCATTCCAGGCATTCAAAATTGGAAACGCGACTGCTAACAAATTGACCCTAGTCTGTGTGTCTGTCCCTGTCTGTGTGTTAGGGAATTTAGACTGTAAGCCCCAATGGGGCAGGGACTGATGTGAGTTCTCTGTACAGCACTGCGGAATTAGTGGCGCTATATAAATAAATGGTGATAATAATAATAATAGAAAGCCAGTCTCAGCCCAAATTTACCATAGAATCTGGCACATCTACATTAAATGGTGTGAGGACCGGGCACACCATACAAATGATTTTCATTTGCCCTGGCTGCAGGGTTTTCTTCAAAGGGGTCTTGATGCAGGGCTCCACCTGGGATCCTTTAAATGTCCAAGTCTCTGCCCTTTTCATCTTCTTCCAGAGGCGTCTGGCAAACCTTCCGGAAGTCCGTACCTTTTTGCAGGGGGTCCTGCACATTCAGTACCCCCTGAATTTGGTACTTTCTGTGCTACAGTAACTTCCCTTTGAAAACTTACAGTCAGCAGACCATAGATTCCTGACATGGAAGGTGGCGTTCCTGCTGACCATAGTGTTGGCTAGACGAGTGTCAGAGCTTGGGACTCTTTCCTGCAGAGAACCTTTCTTGATCTTCCATGACGATAGGGCGGTGCTTCGGACTGTCCCTTCTTTTCAACCGAAAGTAGTTTCCGGATTTCACATTAATCAGGAAATAGTGGGTTACGCCTTACAATATTTGGATATGATCAGGACATAACATATTTATGTCCAAAAAACTTTGAGTATCCGCCGTACGGATTCTCTTTTTGTCCTGATCAATTCCTAAAAAAGAGGCTGTCCTGCTTCCAAGCAAACCATTGTTAGATGGCTTACCTTTACAATAAAACTGGCATATCTTAAGGCCAACCGGACTGTGCTTACCCCCATTACTCCACCAGGTCTGTGGGGGCCACCTGGGCTGCGTGCACCAGGGCCTTGGCTGAACAGCTATGTCGGACGACTACATGGTCCTCGGTCCACACATTCACCAAATGTTATCAGTTCAGTGGGTTTGCATCCTCAGAGGCTAGCTTTGGCCGTAGCGTACTACGAGCTGGGCTTCCAGGATGGTCCCTCCCTTAAGGGGGCTGCTTTTGTACGTCCCCATGGTAGCAGTGATCGCCAGAGAGGATGAAGGAGAAAAGAGGATTTTTGCTTTTACAATAATTTCCTTTCTCTGATACTATCTGGGGACACTGCGTTCCCTCCCTTCTGCTCTTCTGCTTTTTGCTTCTTGGTTGTTCAACTCCCCTTTCTTGAGGGATTTAGAATTACACTGACTAGCTACAGCGGGTTGCAGAGGGGTGGAGTCTATCATCAGCCACAAAATAACTAGTTAAGTGCCAACTCTACACTCCCTAACTACAACCCCATGGTAGCAGTGTTCTCCAGATGGAATCGGAAAAAGGGATTTATCATAAGTATAAAAATCCTCTTTTTTCTAATAGTTTGGGAAGTGAAAGGCAGCACTTGATTGGTTGCTGTGGGTAACGGCACCTTTTTGTCACATTTGCCATGTATCGGTTGTTTCAGCAGCATAGAATGTTGTATGCTACAATAGCCAGTTACATACCTCCTACATGTTTTGTGGTTGGTTCAAAATTCCATTTGGCACAACCTATTAAGTGACAATGTCACAAAATAAGGGTTATGTGCTCCTAAATTAGACAAGCAGGCAATATACAACCATAGGAAGCCCCCAAGCAGTGTTATGTAGTAGCTATTTCAACCTTATAATCTACATTAGTAAAATATTTTATTCCTTAAACTAGAGTGTTTGTATTGAATGCTCAAATCATCATCAACGCAAACACGGGGGGTATGTGCAGCGCCTTTTCACTCATTCCTTCTAATTTTAGACAGGTCACTGAGGTCCTAAGGTAACTTCAAATACTCTGCAGTAAGGGCTATTTAACACAAGTGTTTTTAAATGAATGTAAGAGTGATGACATTACCAGGGACTGTTCATACTATGTTTTTATGCAGTATTATATACATGGGATTATACATATAGTAACGTGAAAGGTTGATTGTTAGATACTGATATCAAGTATATTCTGTGTTATTATATCACTCTGCTTAAAATGTATCCTTTTTAGAGTGAAATGTACTCCATAGACATAAGCTCCCAGCAATACCATTTTATTGCTTTGTCCTGTAAACCAAACCAACATGGACAACTGTAATCTTTGAGTCATTTTATTCTCTTTATTTTCAAATAAATAATAAGATAAATTGAAGGTTAGGCTCACAACGTGACTTTCAGCAAACCTTACTCTGAAGAACAAAAGCGCTAACATAATTGCTAAGTGCTGTATTTATTCAAACACTGTAATATTCTGACACTACAATGTGTAAAATGAGTAGCTTATTATTTTCTAGTTGACTTGTTAAAACATTCATGTTTAATAGCCCTCTTTGTGTTTGACTTAGTGTTTTGTTCACAAAAGCAAAATGTACAGTAAAGCACGTCTTTTTAGATGGAAGCTGGAGAATACACTGTTTCGTAGACAAGCAAATTTTTTTTTTAAATCCATTATTTTCTGAAATATATTGTAAAACATCTACACTTAGAAAGCATTCAGTAATGTTATAAAATATTACTATTTATACAACCCACGCAGTCGTTATCTCCTGCGTGGTACACATGAAAAGAGGCATTGTAATAAAATATATACTTTCCAATAATAATTGTGACTACAGTTTTTTTATACCTAAAAACTAACAACCATATGGGAAGGTTCATTATACAATGAATGTGGCATATTTTATGAACTTTAGATTTAAAGGGGACATATAAAACATACATATGTTTTATCCAGTAAATAGATGTTTTTGCTAATTGGTTTATATAATATCCCAGTAGTTTTAGATTTTTTTGTTTTCTAAAACATTCTTCCTTCCTCTGGTCTCTGTAAACCTCTTTAGCTGAGGCCTTGGGACTACAGAAAACGGGCTGCGTGGTTTTAGAGAGCCTCTACTTATAAATCAAGCTTATGAAGCTACTGTAGGTCTATAAGAGACAATGAGGTAGATTTACTAAAGCTTCTAAAACGGAAACGTGGAGGTGTTGCCCATAGCAACCAATCAGATTCTAACTATCATTTCTAGATGTGAATCTAGAATGTGATTGGTTGTTATGAGCAACACCTCCACTTTTCCTTAGAAGTTTTAGTAAATCTATCCCAATGTGTAATAGTCACTTTTAGATCTTGAAAGATAGTATAATGCTTATCTACCTAACCCACACACAAATCTTACACTGCTGAGTTTATTTAATAAAGAATAATTTCTTTAAAGTGAATGCATGTTTAATTTCATCTTAGCCAGCTCTTAGTTCTTGCTGTGTTTTAAATATTACTCATTCCCTTATTTAACATATAGCCACAGGCACAGCTTACTAATAATGTGGAGATTTCACAATGATGGAGAATATGGAGGTCTAATTGTTATAATGAAGTATTTGCTAACCATTTATAAGGGAGGCTGCAAGCTGGCTAAATCTTAATATTAATGTTGCTTATATTCTTTATATACCTTATTAATATTCCTATCTGACAAAAGAGCAGTCCTAAAAATGACATTTGTATTTGGCAGCAAACATGAAATCACTGGTTTGAAGTTAAAAGAGAATTCTTAGTTTAATTAATGCATTGAACAAAGGTTTACTTTATAGAATATGCAACAAAAATGTAATAACCAATACTTTTTACATGGCAATGTCTTTAGAAGACAAATAATGTATATTCAAATCATCCCAGGATGCAAGTTGAAAGTAAAACATAGAATACAAATTGCTTACTAAAATGATGCCATTGAAATAACTGATATAATTTCTGATCAACATGACTGTGTAAATGTAAACATTTAGTAAACAAGTAAGGAGTCGTCTCCCTCGCTTGTGCGACACAAACAGGAGTCTAAGCAGCCATTCTCTCTGCTTCTCGCTCTATTCCATCCCAGATGAGGAGACTCGGGCGCAGAACACTTTATGGTCCTTCCCCATACAAAATTTTAGGAGAGGGCTTGGTAAAGCAGCTCCAGCCTCACGAGGTCCCAATCTGCTTACTTCTGAGCATGTACAAGTTCACAACTGAGGCTTCACTGTGCATGCCCAGAAGAGGCCCATGCTCTATACAGTGAATTCCCAATGTTAGAGTAGATGAATAAGTATGAGTTCACCTATGAGTAGGGAAACCCATAGTAGTAGGAATGAATGTAGATGTGCTGTGCCACTCAACTTTTACAATTGGTAAATAACTTACATTGTGGGTCTGTACAGCAATTTTGCTGATTACCAAATGGAAGTCCGCTTAGTTTGTAACAAATGTAGAAGAACTAGAAAAATACACAATCTCTTAAATGGAATTATAATCAAATGCGTTAATGGAGGGTCTCACTAGATCTGATCACTAGGAACCCTACAACAACTTACCTGACTTTGCTCTAGGGAGAAGGGATTACAGACAGTCTGTGGACCGGACCTGTGGACCATGCTGTATGAGTTGTGTTAAAGCACGCAATAATGGTTTGATTATTTGAGTGTGTTTGAAACAGAAAGGAATGGTCTCATTCCTCCTCAAAGCAACTGTGGCAGAAGCTATTTCTAAATCGGTCTCCTCAGGTAAGGAGAGTGAGCTGGCTTATTTTAGTAGTACACATGGGGCCTGATTCATCTTCGGACGTAAGTCCCGTTGTGTGCTGTGTCTTGTGTGAAATAGCTCTGCGCATGCTCAAAAACTGACTTTACGCCACAGAAATTAATTGCATGCAATTCATGTCCACACACACATGACACAACTACCTACGACTGAAGGGCAGAGGGTGGTGGTAAAGGTGGACACAGATAGGCAATGTACAGTAAGGGTGTGCCAAGGTCGCACATTTGTTCAATTCAAGCTCTTGGCATCTCCCAGGTACGCGTGGTTTAGCCATCTCACTTGCACCAACTATAGGGCAGGTGTAAGTGCTGACTGATAGGGATGACTGACACGTATGCATGCCAGAACATGTGTTTGGAAGTAAGAGAAAAAAAAATATATGTACTATGTGCATTATGAACATCCTGATTTATGTATTTCATATAATAATAAATAATTTTATAATTTTTTTTGGGTGTATCTGTTCTGATGGGACTCTATAATGCACATATGCATGTGCTATCCTACAGTCTGTTCTGTCTGTATACGCAAATAACATCTAGCCAGATCGTACATATAGCCATATTCAAATGGAAACGTTTCTCGAGATCTGTTTGTACTGATTACGGGTTCATGTGCATACAAGTCATGTCCTTTATTTTAAAACAAACGCAAGTTGCGCTCACATTGCGTTGGAAGATAGATCAGGCCCATGATGTTTCTGGACTGCATCTGATGATGCTGGTTGGGGATGATGAGATTTGTTGTGGAACAACGGGTGTGTGTGAATCTTATATGAATCATAGCTGCCTGTCAAAGTAGCCGGAATCCAGCTGGATGTGGCTCTTCAGTATTAGGATTGCATATGAAATCTACATACATAAACGTATTATGTGTTTATGCTGCCTCAGCCCATTCCCTGATGTCGTCTAAATCTAATTAGGGATTACATTTGTAATGGAGAGCAATTTTCCCCTTAATCACTGTTTTGGAGATCCAGGTATAGAAAATAAAGCATAAATTGCTCTCTGTTTATGATTACTTGCCATGTAAGTGTGACATATAAAATTGGATTTCTGTATACTTCAATAATGTATTTGAAACTCTACATATAGTATTCCTGCACATAGGATTCTACAAATAGATTTGGTTCCTGTTTATGTATTTTGCACAAGATCTGCAATGAATAATATGTCAACTTCGGCTAGTGTCAGCAATAATAACTAATGAAATAAAACGGCCACTTTTGTTTTAAACTATTATGGTGATTGCACTGCTCAACATGAAAATAAAACTATTGTAGTGATATTTTTCTCTAAATAAAAGTAATCAAATTGAGAGTCAAAATGGGCAGAATGCAATTGAATGGACCATGTCTGCCTCTTTAATTGGCACAGATGGTAATGTGGCACTGGTTATAAATAGCAGTGTATACTACTGTATATTCTTATCTGCTATTAGACTTACTCTAGTAAACAAATAAAATAAGATAAAAAGACATGAAATACAAAAACAATATAAGGAACAGTTAAATTATTTACAAAATCTTGGCAATTTAGTATGAAAGAGACTAAATATTTTTTTACCATTATTTGTATGAGAAATGTACTTTTACAGACCTTGCTAGTTTCTAAGTAGGCTTTTCTCTTACTCGGCCACCAATTTTCACATTGCTCCATTGTTACCTACACAATGCCATGGGTTTATTTTTCCGTTTTTTTTAGTATACTATTCAGATACCTATACCAATCCACTAGCACATTTACATGCCTGAGTATTAGTGTGTTGCTGTTGTTCTGTTTAACAATGAACGTAAGATATGCATTGCAACAAAACACTGAAGCCGTTTAGTTCAATGTATAAATACTCTACAGAGCATCTTATGAAGGAAGAATGCTGTTCCATATCATGATCTTATGAATGTATTACATTTCTGTGTTTCTGATGATGTGCAGCAGCTGCTGGAGAATGATCCATGAATAGGTAGGAAGTCCGAGTTCTCAAATGAAGCTTTTAAGTTTAAGCAAAGTTTTTATTTGAGCATACACTGTAAACGTCAGTTATTGCAGGACCCTCTTTCTGCATTACAAGTCAAGAATTGCACGATGACATGACTTTCTCTTGGTCTTTTTGATATTCCTCTTGTACCCTCTGTAATTTTTTGGCTTTAAGCTTCCATTTGTGGAAGCAGTAAGTGAGTAGAGATGTCACCACCAAGGTGAAGATAATCATTAGCACCACAATCAAAACAAGGGTGGAGGACAAAGCACTATCCAGAAGCTCCAGCTCCATATCTTCTGTTACATTCTGTCTTGTTAGTGTCTCAAGGTCACTGTCATACGACAGAAAAGATGGTGTGTCAACCGTGGGCCTCATTGGTAAAAAAAAAGTGAAGGAGCTAGTAGATATCTGCAAGTGCAATCTTATAATCAATTAAAATATTCCACTGTTGTCAATGCTGCTGTCACGTTTATAAAATTCATATTCAATCATTCACTCTTTATTATATGCTCCAAAAAGGGATGATGAACAGTGTTATTTAAATGCAGCAGTGAAGTGGAATAGTAGAGTAAGACTTGAGTACAGTTGCTTGTTTTATACTATAACCAATTCACCAGAACTTATGTTTGATCAGCAGAGGGAAAGTTTAGCTTATCATGGCTGAGTAGCTCACAATGACTGTTATGTATTCACAGTGTTTAATATAACGCATCCATCTGCTAGAACGTGACACTGTATATTTCCTCGTACATGTCACCTAGACGTCTGTACTCTTGCTTTTTCCCTTACGAAAGTACACCTGTGCACTGATTCCCATGGAGCTGTGAATGCATGATGTTCACTTGATTATCCATTTTTTTCTTAATTAGACCTGCAAGAAAATTATAATATTAATGTAACCAAGCAACACATGACCATACAATTTTACATTGTGCCCTAAAGCTGTGGTTAAATAGTATAAAACAGACTCATCGCCCAACTTCTAGCTTGACTAAGTTGTTAGTTAAAAAAATAAATCTATGTTATTGATTGAGATATTTTCCCTAAAATAATCAAGCACAGTAATAACAGTATAGAGTACAGTGGAAAAAGGAATATATTGATTTGCTGAGAGGGTTCCTACAAAGCAAGGTGCCCAGGGAATATGCCATCTCTGCCAAGCCCTAGTCTGCACTCATTTTAAATGTAGCAGTTGAAGGCATGTACAAGCTTACTTGTTATAAAATAATTGAAATGTTGGTAATTACCAATATTAACACTAATCCAGGTGGACATAGCATGTTTTGGTATGAATGCTGCATTGGGAGATGGTCCTTATTTGAAAAGGCTGCAATAAAACGTAACTTGCTTAAACATACAGAATATGTAGAATTTAGAGTTAGTAATTTAGTCTGTTCTCATCTTGTTGAACTGATGTATATTATAAAATGTAATAATCAGTTTAACTTTAATTTACTAATATGTCATAATTGGTTGTACTTGTGAAATGTTAATATTTCCACAATGTCAATGATAATATTTTAATAATGGCAAAATGTAAAACTGATTATTACATTTTATAATGAAATGTGACCAGTTCCTATAACAGTGCATTAAGAACAGTGACTCCTTTGCCAGTACCTAGTTTTATATGTTTCTTACACAACTCCCATACCCCTATATTTAAGGCCTGAGCCTTGGGCCACAAGATAAGTCATTTCAAAATACTTAACAAAATATATAATAATACAGTTTAAAAACAACATTTATTACAACAGTTTTTAGAAATCCCAAAGATCACAAAACGCCTTTTCAGAAAACTTCCTGCAAATTAGTCCACAAATGAATTTAACACCTGTAAAATAACAACATTTGTTGAATTCTGAAACACTCTTAATTGTTTTAATACTCTTGAGAGTTTTTCTCTAGGGGGTTTATCCAAACCTGAAACAAGTCTCCACTATCTGAACAAAATAACCGAAGTGTGTGCTGTTTTTCTTGATCTGGTGTCAATTCAGTTCTCTCTCTGAGCGTCTGCTGTGTTTTCCAAAGCCTCACGTTTTAAGATACATCATAAGCTAATTTTCACTGTTACATTACCATATAGTGGTACAGCATTTCCAGTTAATAATATATCATCATCATCTTTTTATATAGTGCCAATAGATTCTGTAGCGCTTTACAATTAGAAACAAACAATAGAAAAAAAAATACTGGGTAATACATACAGAGAGGTAAGAGGGCACTGCTTGCAAGCTTACAATCTATGGGACAATGGTTTGATACACAAGGGTAAGTGCTACATCATATTGAATATTTGTCCATCAAAGGTTACAAAGTATTTAGTTGGCTGTATGTTCAGTCACACAACTATGTTGGTCAGCGGTTTGTTGTCTTGTGTTAGCTGTGTAGAGGATGGTAAGAGGGTGGCAGAGGAATATTATAAGCTTGTCTGAACAGGTGGAATTTCAAGGAACGCGTGAAGGTTTGAAGACTAGAGGAACGTCCTGTGGTACGAGGGAGGGAATTCCATAAAGTCAGTGCAATCAGAAAAAAGTCATGTAACTGCAAATGGGAGGAAGTAATGAGAGTGGAAGAGAGACACAGATCTTGTGCAGTGCGGAGGTGTCGAGTTGGGAGATATTTTGAGACAAGTGAGGAGATTGTATGTTGGTGCATTTTTATTGATGGCCTTGTGAGTTCGTAGAAGAATTTTATATTTGATTTGTTGAAAAGCAGACAACCAACGTAGAGAATGATAGAGTGACTCAGTAAAGGAAAAACGTTTTGCAAGAAGAATCAATCTAGTCGCTGCATGCAAAATAGATTGTAGGGGCTCAAATCTGATTTTGGGAAGACCAGTAAGGAGGCAATTGGAATAGTTGATGCGGGAGATGATGAGTGCATGAATTAAAGTTTTTGCAATGTCTTGAGTGAGATATGTATGTAGTCTGGAAATGTTTTTTAAGATGTATGCAGCATGATGTAAATATAGAGTTGATGTGGGGAATAAAGGATAGTTGTGAGTCATGGATTACACCTAGGCAGCGTGCTTGCGGGGTGGGATTTATCGTCACAGAAATAGAAATGTCAGGTAAGAAACTTCTGTTGTTGGGTGAGAATGTTATTAATTCTGTTTTTGAAAGATCGAGTTTGAGATGGCGAGAGGACATCCAAGATGAAATGGCAGAAAGGCAGTCAGTAGCGCGAAACAACACAGATGGTGAGAGATCAGGAGAGGAGAGGATAAATAAATTTGTTTATTATCCATATAGAGATGATACTAAAAGCCAAAGGAGCTTATAAATGTTCCAAGAGAAGTGGTGTAGATAGAGAATAGCAGAGGACCTTGGACCGAGCCTTGTGGTACTCCAACTGCTAAAGGAAGTGTAGTTGAGGTTGTTCCAGAGAAATTAACACTGAAAGAGCAACTAGATGGGTAAGATGAGAACCAGGCTAACACAGTGTCTTGAAGACCTAGGGATTGTAGCATTTGTATGTGGAGAGAGTATTCAATGGTGTCAAATGCAGCAGAGAGATCCAAGAGAATTAGAAGACCTTTAGTTTTAGCTGTGATCAAATCATTGACAACCTTGGTCAACAAAGTCTCTGTGGAGTGTTGAGAGCGAAAGCCTAACTAAAGAGGATCCAATAGGTTGTTTGCAGAAAGGAAATGTACGAGACGAGTGTAGGCAATTCTCTCAAGAAGTTTGGAGGGGCATGTGAGCTGTTATGCACGTTTTGTCGCTATCCAATAACGATTGTCAAATCTCGATTTGTGTTTCCAACGCACAAATATTTATTCTCAAAAAGTAGCAGAATAATTCAAGCGAAATAATAATAAGTACAGCCGTTACTTATCACAGGCGCTCTGGATCCAGTAAACAGTCATTCAGGTCTGAAGTCTGTGGTCAATGTGACTGAACACTAGATGAGAGCTACTGCTTATATGCAAACAGAAATACAGTGAAACAATGCAGATGGTGTGGCTTTCTTCTATTGGTCCAGGCTTCAGGAAGGTCCAGGGGGTTGCAGATCATAGGCTGGTTCAATCTAAGGAATCCAAAGGCGGGGGTCATCTCTCCATGGGGATGAGCTCTGTTCTTCCCACCAAAACTCCAATTACAACTAGTCTATTAGCATTTTATAGTCAGCATCATATTAAAGGTTTATTCCCTAACATCAATAACTAGAGTATGCAATGTGCGATCTCTTCGTCGAATGCAACGGACAGCTGCTGATGTAAAGGGGATTAATATGATATCAGACATGACACATTTCCTTTAACCTGAACCATATGTATCACTAATATGCATATAACTTATAATATTACACATAAACACTACTATATATTTACATAAATAACTATGTGTTGCAACTACGATTAACGTGTACTATTTACACGTGTGTTTGTACGAATGTATACAAAAGTGTAAAAACTTATTGCCATGTGTTGCGGCTGGATACGCCCTTCCACGCCGTAGCGTGCTCTACGCATAATTTCAGACAAAGACAATCAAGTTTGCTCGATATTAATTGAAATTACTTTATCCAATTTGCTGACTTCGACAGAGCTGAGAGATGGGGCGGTAATTTGAGAGAGAGTTTGGGTCAGAATTTTGTTTTTTAGAATAGGAGTAATCACGGCTTGAATAGTGATGGAAAGATACCAGTAGAGAGATAGATTACTGATTTTAGTTGGAGGTGGAATGAGCACACGAGACATGGACCTTCCAATTTGTGACGGTATGGGATCGAGCGGGCAGGAAGTAGAGTAGTAAGAGAAGAAGAGTAGAAAGTTTCTCGTCGTTTGTGGGATCAAATGAAGAGAGAGAGTGTCAGAGGATGCTGAGAAGGAATTGAGCTGATTACTAGTCAATGTCACACACCAGACTCTCCGGTTCTGTCACTGTGCTGACTTTCCAAGCTGTCCCTTCGGTTCTCAGGCTCTGCTGCTTTCAGACCTCTCTGTAAGATGCTGTCCAGTCTGTCTCCACTCCAGAGATATCTCCAGAATCAGAGTATGGGTGTGGCTATCTTGGATTCAGTCACATGATTCCTCTCAGCCAATCAGGTGATAACAGCCTCCATTTCAGATTCCCTCCAAAACCAGTTCATGGGAGCTGCCATCTTGGATATGGTCACCTGATCCATCTCAGCAACTCAGAGTACTGCTTCTGCCAAGCTGACTGCAATCTCCAATCAGGAATCAACAACAACTATAAAAGGACTTCCTGGAGCCTTTACCTGTTGCCAGTGCAATGTTGTATTCCAGACAGCAACCTGGTTCTCAGCAGTTTGCAGTCTCACTATCTTGCTACAGTCTTTCTACTATCCCAGCTCTGACAGTGCAGTCTGCATTCCGGCTCCAGTCCGATTCCAGCACTCCGGGTTCATCCACTCTGGTTTCTTCAAGCATTCCGGTTCCATTCTGATTATATTCCGGTTACAGCAATCCGCTTCCAGCATTCCAGTTACAACAATCCTCTTTCAGCATTCTGGTTACAGCATTTCGTTTACAGTCCAGACTAGCAATTGAGTTCATGTTTGCTCCCCCCTGCTAGTCTAACCACCATCTGCACCAGTCCATTCACTACATGCAGAGGGACATTATCAGTCTCCAGTCCAGGTCCAGAGACACAACCCAGTCTCGGTACAGACAGATCTTCTGGCGTGACAGTTTGCACTGGCCTAATGAATCCCGCTAGTGATCTGCTCCAAGGAGCGGGCTCAATGCAAAGCCTGGTGAATTGGCTCGTGAGCCAGGAAAATGCACAGGAATAAATCATGCAGTTCCTTCAAGACTTGTCCTCCCGCCTTGATAGCATTTAAACTACTCTCCTTTCAGGTGTTCTCGTCTCTTTCTGTGCAAGCTCCACCTGTTCAAGTTCCTGCCACGGCTTCTCATCTTCATCTTCCAACTCCTGCCAAGTTTGATGGTGTTCCAAAACTGTACAGGGGGTTTCTGAATCAATGTGAGATTCATTTTGAGCTACTGCCCAGCAATTTCCCCACAGAGAAAGCAAAAGTTGCGTACATTATCTCCCTCCTATCGGGACAAGCATTAAGCCTGGGCATCTCCATTGTGGGAAAGAGCAGATCCCCTGCTTTCCTCTTGTTCTGGATTCACAGCAGCCTTCCTTCAAATCTTTGACGAGCCTGGCAGAACCAATTCAGCATCCGTAGAAATTCTATGCCTTCAACAAGGCTCTCATCCTGTGGGCCAATTCCTGGTTTAGTTCCAAATAGCAGCTTCTGAGTTGAAGTGGAACGATGAGGCCCTGACTGCAGCCATCTGGAGTGGCTTGTCTGATAAAATTAAGGATGAGCTATCTACTCGTCATCTGCCTTCTACACTTGATGAACTAATTTCCCTGTGTACTAAAGTTGATTTACGCTTTCAGGAACGTGCCCTGGATAAAGGAAGAAGTGAAAGGGTTATGCCGCATAACCAACTTTCAGTCCTGGCAATCCTCTCCTCCAAGCAATGAGCCCATGCAGGTGAACAGCTCTTTTTTTAACCAAAGAGGAGCGTCAAAGATGCTGACTGGTGAACTTATGCCTTTACTGTGCAGCTCTGGAACACTTCCTTGATTCCTGCCCCAAGCGTCCAGGAAACTCCAGCTCCTAACCGGTGATGGAGAAGCTAGGTAAGGAGTAGTCAATTTTTCTCCATAAAAATCTGATTGTGTACTAACAATCACTCTTGAACATACTCCGTGAACCAAGAACTTCTCAGCTCTTCTTGATTCTGGTGCCTCAGAAAACTTCATAACTGGCACAGTGGTTCAGAAGTTGCGGTTACCCATACAGTCGTTACCTCGACCTTTCTACATCACGCCAGTGGATGGAAGTCGCATCTCAAATGGTATTATCACCCATCAGACCCATCCTCTGAAGATAAGAGTGGGGGTTCTCCACTCAGAATGCTTAAGCTTCTTATCATTCCCAAAGCTTCACATTCCTTAGTCCTAGCTTTATCTTGGCTCCGGTTACATAACCCCCAGATTGATTGGACTGCATCTCAGATTACATCCTTGGGTGCATCTTGTAAGGATTCCTGCCTCCAGCATGTCATGCCTCTTCGAACCTCAGTCTTCTCTGGTCAAGAGTTTCCACCTTTACCTTACAGGGACTTCTACAATGTCTTCAGTAAAGCTGGTGCTGACTCCTTACCAGCACATAGAATGGGATTGTCCGATCGATTTGATGCTAGGGAAGACACCCGCTAGAATGCGTACCTACCTGCTCTCTCTTTTTGAGATTAAATCAATATCTGAATACATCCAGGAAAACCTTGAGAAGGGGTTTATCCGTTAGTCTTCCTCACCTGCCAGAGCAGGTTTCTTTTCAGTGAAAAAAAAAGATGGCGGTCTCTGCCCCTGCATTAACTATAGAGGTTTGAAAGAGATTACCATAAAAAATCGTTATCCTTTGCCCCTAATCACAGAATTGTTTGATTGTGTCAGAGGAGCCACCATCTTCACCAAATTAGATTTAAGAGGGGCTTACAATTGAATTCAAATTCGTGCAGGGGACGAATGGAAGACCGCTTTTAACACTCGTGATGGGCCTTACGCGTACCTAGTCATGCCATTCGGATTGAGTAATGCCACAGTGGTATTCCTGCATTATGTCAGCAAAATTTTCCGTAACCTTCTCTACAAAATCTGGAATCACATCGTGCCCATGTCAAGGAGGTTCTTTCACGACTCCGTATCAACCGACTCTTTTGTAACTTGCAGAAATGCACTTTTGGAGTCCCATCCATCTCCTTCTTCGGTTATATTATTTCTGTGTCACGGGCACTAGGAGTTCTGCCCAGGATTCACCAGGTGACTATGCTTACCAAAGGGGCGGAGTTTGCACAGAGGTCCTCTGGCAGCAGGGTGAATAGTGGAACGTATATAACAGCAGATGGAGAGAGGATGTCAATGGAATTGATGATAGTGACTTGCAGCTATACTGGTAGATGAGTCAGCGACTTGCAGCTATACTGGTAGGTAAGTCAGCGACTTGCAACTATAGTGGAAGGCAGGTTTCAACCACGGAGAGCCGGGTGGACGTGAGCAGGTGAAGGAAGATAATGGGAGAGTCAGTGGTCTGCGTTCAGCAAGTTGTACCACTGCTGTGATGGGAAGACTTGTCCAGGTGCAGGTAGGTAGCGGGGAAGTCAGTGGTCTGCGTTCAGCAAGTTGTACCACCGCTGTGTAGGGAAGACTTGTCCAGGTGCAGGTAGGTAGCGGGAGAGTCAGTGGTCTGCGTTCAGCAAGTTGGACCACCGCTGTGTAGGGAAGACTTGTCCAGGTGCAGGTAGGTAGCGGGAGAGTCAGTGGTCTGCGTTCAGCAAGTTGTACCACTGCTGTGAAGGGAAGACTTGTCCAGGTGCAGGTAGGTAGCGGGAGAGTCAGTGGTCTGCGTTCAGCAAGTTGTACCACTGCTGTGATGAGAAGACTTGTCCAGGTGCAGGTAGGTAGAGTAGACGTCAGTGGTCTGCGGACAGCAAGTTGTACCACTGCGAGGAGGTGAGGACTTGTCCAGGTGAGGATAAGTGGAGGAATGAATAGAGTCAATAATTGTATGAATACAATGAGAGCACAGGGGAACTTGCTCCAAACAGATATGCAGCGTTATAGCTAATAGTCTATAGCAAGTAAGCATACCGCTGATGAGTAGAGAAGCTTGTCCACGAGGATATGCAGGCACAGCCGGAGCGCTGAACGGCTGAAGTGGGTATGAGAACCGCTGATGAGCGGAGCAGGTAATCCAGCAGACAGCTGAGGACACGAGCAGGATATAGAAGTCAATAGCGGGTATGAGATCCACCGATGAGTAGAGCAGATAATCAGCAGGAAACTGAAGACACGAGCAGGACACAGGAGACACCTTCAGAGACTCACAGGGAATGATCAGGCAACGATGTAATGAGCACAGGTGCCTAAAAAAGGGAGTGGTGCCGGATCCACCAATTAGATTAAAAGCAAAGGTCATAAGAGTTCTTGGAGGCTGCGCATGCGCAGTCCATCAAGATGGCGGACGGCCGCGGCTCAGGACAGACGCCGGCAGGAAGGCTAGAGAACCACGCACCAGCGCAGAGGCACTCACGGTCCGGTGAGTGACATTCTGGTACTGACTCACAGATGGACCCAGAGAAGCTCAAGGCAATTCTCAACTGACCTCTTCAAACCACTCTCAATTTTATCCAACGCTTTTTTAGGTTTCGCGAACTATTACAGAAAATTCATTAAAAATTTCTCCACTCATGTGGCTCCTATCACAGCCCTTACCAAAAAGGGGTCCGATCCCTCCAATTGGTCTGAAGAAGCTAAAGCAGCATTTCATTGCCTTAAACACCTCTTCATTTCCGCTCCAGTTCTACGCCAGCCCAATTTATCCCAACCTTTCATCCTGTAAGTGGATGTTTCTGCAGTAAGTGTAGGTGCTGTTTTATCTCAATGTTTTGAAGATGGATATCTTCATCCCTGTGGCTATTTTTCTTGCATATTTTTGCCGGCAGAGAAAAACTATTCTATGGGAGATCAAGAATTATTAGCCATTAAGTTGGCTTTGGAGGAATGGAGACATTTAATGGAGGGTGCCAAATATCCTGTCTCTGTCATCACAGATCATAAAAACATTCTGTACCTAAAGTCTACCCAGTGTCCCAATCCAAGACAAGCTAGATGGGCCTTGTTCTTTTCCAGATTTGACTTCAAAGTAACCTACCGGCCAGGATCCCAGAGATATAAGGCCGATGCTCTTTCTCGTTCCGTGGTTCAAGATGAGGATCTTTGTCTCACTAAAAAAAGTCCAATCATCCATCCGGTGTCCTTTTCTACCACCACTATTATTCCTACCCCGCCTCTGTGAAAAATTTTCATAGCTCCAGCACTTCACAAGAAATTTCTTCAATGGACTCATGCCTCCTGATTTTCCGGACATTCTGAAGTTCAGAAGACTTTCAAATTTCTTCATCCTATTGGTGGCCTACTGTCAAGCAGGACATCCAAAAATTCATAGCTTCCTGTTCCAGGTGTGCCCAACATAAAATATCTCGCCAGACAACTGCCGGCCAACTTCAACCATTGTCAATCCCTCACCAACTCTGGACTCATATGTCTATGGACTTCATTACTGATCTACCAGTTTCTAATGGGTTCAACACCATCTGGGTTGTAGTTGACAGGTTCTCCAAGATGGCCCATTTTGTCCCTCTCACTGGACTACCCTCAGCTCCAAAGCTGACTCAATTGTTTATTTAGGAGATTTTCAGGCTTCATGGCTTGCCTTCAGAAATAATATCCGATAGTGGGGTCCAGTTTGTGGCAAAGTTCTTTGTGTTCAGCTCTTCAAGTGAAGCTCAAGTTTTCGTCTGCCTATCACCACCAAACAAATGGCCAAACTGAAAGGGTGAATCAGGATTTAAAAACTTTTTTCTTTGCATATTTATCTCATCTTCACAAGACAACTGGAAAAACTCTTACCCTGGGCAGAATTCTCCCACAATAAGTACCACTCCTCCTCTGGGTCTACACCCTTTTTTACAGTCTATGGTCTTCATCCCAGAATACCTGAGTTCCAGCCTACTACTGCTGCTGATAACCTTACTTCAGTTCTCTAAAATATGGAAGGATGTCCGTTATTCCTCCATTCACTACATGCACAGGGACATTATCAGGCTACCCAGCTTTGTCTATGTTATGGTTAACAACAAAGTCTACGCGGAGTACGAAGAATCGCTGGAGCCACTTTATCAAGGGCAGTTGCTAGGGTATGGTGAAAATGAGGAATTGCCATATCAGGGGAGGAGAATGTAGAAATTGGGGATGGAAGGTGTTAAGAGAGGGGTGGAAATCTGCTGAAAGTCAATACAGTTAATATTCCTGCAGGTATGAAAATGCTTGGAAGAGTTTGACAGCAGGGAGGTTAAAGAACTGGGAGTGAGCAAGTAACTAATAAGGCGATGATCTGAGAGGGGGAAAGAAGTGTTGAGGAATATTTGAAACTGAGCATAGTTTAGTGAAAACAAGATCAAGACAGTGACCATCCCGATGAGTAGCGGATTCAATCCACTGGGAGAGGGCAAGTGAGGTTATTTAATACAGCATTGATTCAGGGCTCGCTATTACAATACATAGTCATTTACCTACAACAGCTATATCCATTCTGAAAAGGTGACAGCATTGGACTATAGCTTTTCTTTGTGTATAATTATTGATACTGCATATGCCTACGTATTTACTTGTTCAATATTAGATGTGTAATGGTTTATGATACAGCACCACTTTTACTAATAAATTGTGTTTATCTTAGATCTTAACTATCACATTAACTTGCTTACCAACTAGAGTACATAACCCTACACAGGTTCATATAACCAACATCTAGTTACCTATGAGACACATAATATCATGATTCTAATAGTGAGCGCTAAATCGATGCTGTGTTGAATACTAATTTAGATGTGGATTATCGTTTAATTCTTGGCTGCTGTTATACATTTTTGCACCACAGTCTTTAATTAAGGACAGCTGTGCACATTTCTACTTCATTCTCTAAGGGAGGAAGTTAGAGAGAGCAGTTTTGAAGCAGCATTGGAATGTGGATAAGCAATAGGGATGTTGAAATCAACCATGATGATGGTAGGGATGTCAGAAAATAAGACGTGAGGGAGCCGTGCAGAGAAATGTTCAAGAAATTATTGGTGTGTTATGGGGGGGAGGGGCGATAGATCACAGCGATATGCAGAGAGGTGGGTTAAAAATCCTAACAGTATGTACTTCAAAAGATGTTAATGTAAATGATGGGACATTTTGTAGAACTGTGAAGATGCACTGTGGGGAGAGAAGTAGTCCCACTCCACCTCCTTGACTGCCTCCAGGTCTGGGGGGTGTGGGTGAAATGGAGGCCACCATGTGAAAGAGTTGCAGGTGAAACAGTGTTTAATTGCGAGAGCCATGTTTCTGTTATTGCCAGAAGGTTAAGGTTGTTTCACTGGAGGAGATCGTGTATGGAGGTAAGTGCATTCCAAATGGCACATTTAATGGACTTTGGAAGAGATGGGGGACAGGTGATGCGTTTGAGGTTTGCTCGATTTCAGTAGTGTTCAGATATATGTGTGTGGGAGAAGTGTGCGGGACCTGATATATTACCAGCTAAGCAGGGAGAAAGAAATATAGGAAAGATGATTGCAAGATGTGTGACCTTTTACTTTCTGGCAACAGGGTGAGGCTGTTATGAACTGTTGTCCTATTTAAATTCAAAAGTTATGAGTGTTTACTAGAGTTGGGTGAAGTAATGAAGAGACAACATGGTCAGAGGTGTGTGTTGCAGGAAGGGTGATGGATCATATAGTCCTAAAGATAATGCCATGATAGGAAAGCTGTTTCCCCTGCTCTACCCCAGGGGCATACACAGGAGCAACTTTTCCATTCCATGCCACGTGACCTTCATGCAAGGGGGCATGGTTATAATTCTGTTAGGCTCCTCTCCAAACCCTTCCCTTCAAAATACACGGGCAGTGTTGCATACATTAGTGTTAGGTGCAAGCAGATCCTCCTTCCAAAATAAGCAATCTCAACTGGGACAAACCTCCTGACTGTCCCTTCAGACTGGATAAAGTACTGACTGGGCAGGGCAGTCACCCAAAATCAGTCCCACCGGTATCACGACAGATGGCAGACTGCCCTGCTCTCTACTGCCTGTTCTTGCAATTTTGACTTATCTGGATCATGGAATGTTGGGGTCCTGTTAAATCTCAAACAACCTACATTTAACAACTAGGCCTAATAAACAGACAGACATATTCGCCCCCCGCCCCAACCTGCTCCAACATTAAATTAAAAGTCTTCATATTTAATAAATAGACTACTCCAAACCACCTCAACATTAAATTAATAGATAAACCTACCCTGCCCCCTCATTTACAGTTCTGTACATTTCAGAGGCACACTTCTGTCTGCTTCTCTTGAATGCCAAAGGTCTCCTGCAACTGTATCAGGAACACAGCCAGCAATCAGCTAGCTTCTCCATATGGCATCCACAGTATGATAAAGGAAAGCCAATCGGAGAGAATTCAGTGGTGAATGGAAGCAGGAGAGAAGTGGTGAAAAGAACACTGTACAGCCAGAGAAAGACCATTTTCTTTGCGTGGCGCCTCACATTTGTGCTGTGTGCAGGGGAAGGCAGGCACACACAGAGGGAAGGGGGCGAGTGGATCTGTACGATCCGCAGCCAAATTCATTGAAGTGGCTGGTCCCAGGAGAGGGACCAGCCTGTTCTCCAGTCCATTAACCTATTCCCGGGCTGGCGTGGGGGTTTACAGGCAACTGTAATCCCCCCTTAAATGTGCACATGTGCCCTACCCCACCCTGCAGGCCTCAACTGCTCTTTCTCCAGTCTGAGGACTTCAGATCAAGAATAAAAATGTACCTAACCCCAAGCCTCTCAATATCCCTTATAAAACAAGGATAATCCAAACCTCATAATCAAAAGACTAGCTCCCAACCCTCAGTTTTATATAAGGATGCTATCATTTCTACTATTTATTGATTTCAGTTTAATTTGCACTTCTGTACTGAAGTTTCTTGTTTTTTCCATAAAGGGTTAGCTATAAATGCTCAATTTTATTTAAGGGTTCTACCTCAAAATTTTATAAGAACTATGTGCAAAGTTTCCAGTTACCTGCTGTTGCTACTAAAAAATCATAATTATGATATTTTATTGAATATTCCTATGGTTGCAGAGTGTTACCGTGATAATTCTATGTGAATTATGTAACAGATTGGTGTGAACTAAAGAGGGAACGCTGCTCTTACCATCTGTTCTAGGCCCCATGGTTTTCTGATGGCAGCCCTGATAATTAATATTACTATTATAATTATTATTTTTTACAGCAGCTTTTATTGCATTTTTCACCATAACATTAGTTTTACTGTAGTTTACTTTTATTTATTTTTAATAAGGCACGTTTCTTTGTCCTTAACAAAGAAAAATGCACAGAGATTATTTCATACTGTGTACATTTGTATGCCAATAAACCATTTTTTTCCAACAAGGTATTGTTACTAGTTTTTCACTATTATTACAATGAATAAATATTGTGTTATTCAGAAATGAGTCACAGCAAATAGCACAGATGTTTGCTTGTTCCTTTTTTGTATATATGGCATTCAGAGTATCAAAGGTAGATCAACTGAAGAATGTCATGTGGAAATAACATTAGAATTCAGAAAAAGTGTGGAAAAAAAATAAGAATTAAATTTTTGAGTAAAATTTTCTTTTACGATGTAATTTTTTTAGCAAGAAATTCTACATTTAAAAAAATAAATTCACAGAAAATTTACATTAAAAATTACTTTTTATACCACTACAATGTCTTACTAAGCAAACTTAAACCAGAAATTAAAATATTTGTGAATCAATTAGCTGACAATAGAACTATTGTGCCAATATCACATGAACCATGAACCTAGCCACGCAAGAGTGGCTCATTTGTACTTATAACTGTGGAGGAACATTGATCATATACCCAACCAATAATCTGACCACTACCACCACTGTGCTTGAGATATAGGAAATCCTGCCACATGGACTGGGAATGGTAGCAAGGTCTAAAGACCTGTTTGCCCAGCAGGAAAGAATTAATAGATTGTATGATTATTTTGGTAGGGCCATCTTCACCTTTTGTTTCATGTTATTGTATGTAATTTGTGTATGTCATGATACCCTTACTGTACAGCACTGCCTACTATGCTAGCACTTAATAAAGAAATAATAATTATTATTATTATTATTACTGTTCCAGACCTTGGGTAAGCAGTATCCGCCATCTTTAAAGCTGCATTACCACCTAGTAAAAGGTATTAGTGCAGGGGTTCCCCCATTTTTACCTGGGATATGACATTTATGAAATACAGAACTGGCAAACCAATTTTGTTAACCATCTTTAAGTGGCTGCAATCTCTTGAATGCAGAGTGCCATAACTCTCATAGAGAGTAAAAGCAACAGGGGGACAGTCATGCCCTTTAAAAAGACATGCAGGAAATTGGCACACACATTGCTGATCTGCAAGATACTTTAGATTCATTACAGAAAGCTCATTATGAGAGTGATAAAGAAATTATCTTTTTACGTGACAGACTGGAAGAAATGTAATTAAAACTGTAGGATCTGTAAAACCACTCCAGAAGCTTAGTCCCATGCAAGAAAGATATCAAAGTATCAATGTGATTATAACATTCCATTACTTTATGACAAAGGACATTTCAAAAACTAAAGTGACTATAACTATACCTGTTGCCATTTTAGTTTTACCATTGTGAATATATTATGTTATTGCTTCTGTATGTCCCTGTATTTGTCTCCTCCTCTACCTCATGTTGTTTCCTTCTGTTTTAGACCCCCTCCCTCTGCAACTACGATTCTAGCAACATCATGGATTGGGTTCAATGGAGCTCTGCAACCTATCCTCAACTGGGATAAGTACCGTATTTTGTTAGTTCCTTTTCTGTCAGATTCACATAATCTGATATAATGCATATGGGTTGAATAGCTCATGTGAGAGTAAATGGCATTTCAAGCAGTCGGCTTTAAAGGTGCACTCAACTGTAATATGATGTGTGTTTCTTTAACATAAATCACTCTGTTTTCCTAGGGTTTTCATTAAAGATGCTTTTAATGATTTACATTGTAATGTGATTACCATGGCAACCACTGACACATGACATATGAAGCAGTAAAGTAGTGAGCAGAGAGACTTTAGGATATTCATAGCATAAAATCCCACCCACTCCACTAACCCTCCTTTCTTGTCTGACAGGCTCAGACAAGGGGATCAGGTTGCACTCTCCTGGGAGAAAGCAGACCTCAAATATTTCCAGGAGTGAGACACTTATTCTGCAGTGGCAGCCATATAACTCTCCCCCACAAAGTGATTTTCCAAAGGTAAGAGTTATAGGAGAACCGCCTGGAAAAATGAATATCAGTTTCAGATTCATGTGAGAAAGGTACACAGCTTGTTGTTAAAACAAAAAAAAAGGATTGCACTTTTAAAGGAATACATTATCCTCGTAAAGGAAACACATTTTAAAGATGGCAACACTTTCCCTAAGCTTCCTACTTATTTTATGCCACTTAACCCTAATAAAATATGTGATGTTCTTAGTCAAGGAGGATATAATAAATAGAATATCTGCAGGCTATATTCATTCTGTGAATAGAAAGATGGAGAAGTCCACGCTTCCCTTGAGTATGAATGTGTGTAGTGCTGCCTTTGGGAGGAGAGTGGGTGAAGGTGGGCCCTTACCCTCAATGGCTAATGCGAAAAGGTATTCTCCCTGGCGCAGATGATGTATGGGTTGCAGAGGTCGGTGCAATGTATTTTAAACACAAATGTAGCAAAAACAATATTTATTGACAGTATTGATAACATAGAGTATGTGACTCCAGTAGTGTTGGATCTGAAGGTTTTGGTTTGCTTTGTATCTCTATCTGTATTTTTTCACATATACCATCAAAGATAAACTTACTTGGGACACCCCAGGGGTTGTCTACCTCCTAGAATGCCCTTGTGACAAACAGTATGTTGGGAGGACAATTAGGAATCTCAGTGTTAGAATCCTAGTGCATCAAAGGAACATCAGAAAGAAAGTAGAAATCACAGTGTTCCTGTACACTTCCTTCAATTTCACAGTAATGATCCCTCTAGACTTACGTTTACGGCTATCTGCAAGATCGAGAAGTCATGGCGAGGAGGAGATTATATTAATAAAATTTCCCAAGAGAAAACTAAATGGATCTTTAATCTCAAGAACCTCTCCCCCCATGGCCAGAATGTGGATTTCGGTCTTAACACTTTCCTATGATACTGATCCATCACATTTGTATGTATAGGAGGGGAGATCACATACTCTGGATTTCTATTCATTATCTCAAAGGAAGGGGGAAATTTTATGTTACTTTCTTCTAGGTACTATGTTCTTGAATGTAATATATTTGGAAATATGTGAACCATTGTGGATATACATCTTTTTGCTTCCCCCGAAGAGAACCGAACTTGAAGCGTCTGTATTGCAATGTGAGTACCATATCATGGTTGTTAGACATATGGGACAATCCAGTAATTTTGAAACTCACCCTGCCCCAAAGGCTGTCCACAATCAGGCTTCTTTTAGAACAGAGTTATATTTAAAGCACCTATATTAGATTGGGAGTACTACAACATGGCTACCGTTGTTTAGGGACAACCAATTAATTGCATTATTTTACCCCATCATATAGCCATATCAAGACTTAGGCTGGGATGAGATAATGGAGAAAAGCCAGCCCGCTCTCTCTGAACCAATTATGAAGAAATGTCCATTATAGGAGGGCTTTATTAAACCTACATGGCACATCAGTTACTACCATTGCATATCCCCTGAAGAAACCCCGCCGGGCGAAACACATAGGCTCCATATGCTGTCATTGTTCCCACCTTTGGATAAAATACACTTTGTTTCAACATTCTAGCTACATCTAAAGCCGATGGCATAACCCGGTAACTACTCTTTACTTCACTGCGCTTCTGCACTATCAGGCGAACTGTAAATGGAATGTCTGGAATTCCAGCCACCTTCACCGGACGCCCCCCACTCTCAGGGGAGGTAAAAGTGCTACAACACAGGACCCGCTGGAAGGAACTCTACCACGACTGTATTGAGTGAGTCTAGCTTCATTTTTGGTACTTTAGAACTGCTTCCATTATCTCCATTTATTCTGAGACTCACTGCTGGGATGGTCCAATATTCACTGCTGACCTATTTGGACTCTCAGTTTCAGCATGAGCATAATACTCATTATATTATTTAATTTTTTATGCCTATTCGACCATACTGTATGGGCAGCACAGTGGCCTAGTGGTTAGCACTTCTGCCTCATAGCACTGGGGTCATGAGTTCGATTCCCGACCATGACCTTATCTGTGTGGAGTTTGTATGTTCTCCCTGTGTTTGCGTGGGTTTCCTCCAGGTGCTCCGGTTTCCTCCCACACTTCAAAAACATACTGGTAGGTTAATTGGCTGCTTTCAAAATTGACCCTAGTCTCTCTGTCTGTATGTATGTATGTATGTATGTTAGGGAATTTAGACTGTAAGCTCCAATGGGGCAGGGACTCATGTGAATGAGTTCTCTGTGCAGCGCTGCGGAATCAGTGGCGCTATATAAATAACCGATGATGATATTGTTCCACAATTTACCATCAACTTTTATATGAGGATACTCATATAAAAGGAATTATATAGGAATTATTGAACTTGATACACATCTACTCAAATATTTACTGCTGGAACTTTTTTCGTGATTTGTACATGTAACTATTTGGAATATTATACCAAGCATGACTATGTGACAGATTTGAGAGACTGCAGTTTGTTTACTGTTCTTGTTTATTGGCACAGTATTTTGCATCTGAGATATTATGCTACCTTTGTGATATATCATTGCTTTGTATAGCTACCATTTCCTCCTACACCATGTATGTTTATCTGGTTTGATATTTATGGTCTGGACCTGATATGGAGGTTGTCCATACTTTTAATTTATCAATACTGTGAATAAATATTGTTTTTGCTACATTTGTGTTTAAAACACAATGCACTAAAATTCTGCAAACCATACATCATCTGCACCTTTTCACATTATATTTATTCTGTAGCTGTAACTATAGCAAACATCTACACATCATATACAGAAGTTTTTCCCTTTAAGTTTCTTTTTGATTGCCGACAAAATCTCCATAATTGCCTCTTTTATTGCAGGTGTGATTTTAATGGCACTTTAGCGCCTTCTCTAAATACACATTCGGACAGCAATCCAAACTTGTCCCTGACTACTTCCCCCCCCCCCCCAGGCTTCAAGAAATGGGCACCCTCCTGGCTATTTTTGAGCTAGAGGGTGCGTAATACAGCTTTTTTCATGAAGACAGGGTTGTTTTGTTTTTATACATCCTTTTCATGCATAGATTGGGTTGCTATTTCAATTATTATTTTACAGCTGTTGAAGCGAGACATTTCTCCCTGCTTACGGTCAGACACGTCATAATTTAGATTCATATTGCTCTAACAACACAAGTGAAGCCTCTGTATCTATGGAAACTTAAAAACCCTTCTTATAATAATCTAATTAAAAGCCCAGTGGCAGAAATCATTAACCCACTATTTGCAGGAAAATATAAATTCTCTATCTAACTTGTCAAATGTTTGTACTGCTCATAAAGGTACAAAATGCTGGACATGTTCTTAAATGGACTTGTGCTTAAAATCTACTCCAAAGCTAATAAACTGAATACCATACTGGCCAGGAAATTATACAATGCTGCTCTGCAATTTCATTAAGAACTGTATAACCAACAAACCATTTACAAAAAAACAGTGTTTATTAACATTTCTGTGAAGTCTCAATATGCCTAATGAGTCAACACTTGAGCAATTGATTACAGAGAAGGTTTTAATAATTGCAATTTTTAGTTTTAAAGTATACAAAGTTCCAAGACTTGATGGTTTAAAAGCTTAGTATTTCAAAAGCTACTTACAAAAATGTTTACTACCCTACTGCAAGATGATGGCCGCCTACCAAGTTTTTCAAGAACATATAATGGTTATCCCTTTAATGAGTTCAAGTTTTGAATTACCAGCTAATTACTGTATCTCTGTAACTACTGTTTTGATGTTAAAATATTAGCAAAAATATTGGCCACCAGAATAAATGCTGTTTAACCTAATTTACTACACCCTGACCAGGTGGGATTCATACCACACTAACAGGCTGTGGACAACAAGGCAAAAGGGCTTTTAATTTAACATTAAACACAACATGTTCCATTGATGCTGCTTGATATAGAAAAAGTATTGAGCAGCCTAAGATGGACAAATTTACTTTATACATTTCAGAGAGTAGGGTTACCTCCAGGTATTATTTCATAGGTTAAAACACTATATGTCTCCCCTACAAGCCAAAGTTACATTGTGACCCTTTAGATCTTCAACTATCAAGATATATAATGGCACAGGCCAGAGCTGGTCTTTATCCACACTGCTTTTTGCCATGGTAATTGAACCCTAGTGGTAGATATTATAAACCATATACATGGAATAAATATTGGGGAATGGGAATATAAATGTTCTTTATTTGCTGATGACCTACTCCTAATGCTGACTTGACCTATAACCAACTCTTACCTGATCTCTTGTCATTAATAGGGGATGTTGGTTGTTTATCAGAGTTGGATATCAATGTGTCTGAATCTCTCCCCCATACATTTCCCATTTGTGGAGAAGTGAAAATGAACATATTTTTAGTTTCAATACATGAGTATAACTATTTACCTAGGCTATATACATTAAACAATGTTTTGGAGTGGAGTAGGTACTTATAGCCAGGATGCATGTCACTAGTTAATATGATCTTATATCTAAGTTCCTTTATATTTTTAGTATCTTTCTTATCTTAGTTAAATCCCTACATATGGTGGTTTTACAAGTGACAATCAATAAATTCATTTTGGTGCATTGGAGACCTAAAATTCTGAAGAAAATTATGTTTCTGACTAGGGATGTGCACCGGCGACTTTTGAGGTCTCGTGTTTTGTGTTTTGGATCCGGATTTTCGTTATTTTTGAGGTTCGGATTTGTCTCGCAAAACACTTGACGAAAGGTCTCGGTTCGGATTTAAGGTATTGGATTCGGATTTTTTTTGAAAAAAACATAAAAAGTTTAAAAATCAAGTTTTTGGGCTTATTTTCACTCCTAGGCTATTATTAACCTCAATAACATTCAATAACAAGCATTTCCACTAATTTACAGTGTATTCTGAACACCTCACAATATAGTTATTAGTCCAAAACGTTGCAACAAGGTATCTTTCTGGACTGCGTAGAGGAGTGGGTCACCACAATATATATTAAAAACCCTGAACTTTTATGATTCGCACCAATAATTGTACCTGGACTGCGTAGAGGAGTGGGTCACCACAATATATTAAAAACCCTGAACTTTTATGAATCGCACCAATAAATGTACCTGGACTGCGTAGAGGAGTGGGTCACCACAATATATATAATAAGAAAACCATCAACTGGTTTGATTCGCACCAATAAATGTACCTGGACTGCGTAGAGGAGTGGGTCACCACAATATATTAAAAACCCTGAACTTTTATGAATCGCACCAATAAATGTACCTGGACTGCGTAGAGGAGTGGGTCACCACAATATATATAATAAGAAAACCATCAACTTGTTTGATTCGCACCAATAAATGTACCTGGACTGCGTAGAGGAGTGGGTCACCACAATATCTTAAAAACCCTGAACTTTTATGAATCGCACCAATAAATGTACCTGGACTGCGTAGAGGAGTGGGTCACCACAATATATATAATAAGAAAACCATCAACTTGTTTGATTCGCACCAATAAATGTACCTGGACTGCGTAGAGGAGTGGGTCACCACAATATATTAAAAACCCTGAACTTTTATGAATCGCACCAATAAATGTACCTGGACTGCGTAGAGGAGTGGGTCACCACAATATATATAATAAGAAAACCATCAACTGGTTTGATTCGCACCAATAAATGTACCTGGACTGCGTAGAGGAGTGGGTCACCACAATATATTAAAAACCCTGAACTTTTATGAATCGCACCAATAAATGTACCTGGACTGCGTAGAGGAGTGGGTCACCACAATATATATAATAAGAAAACCATCAACTTGTTTGATTCGCACCAATAAATGTACCTGGACTGCGTAGAGGAGTGGGTCACCACAATATCTTAAAAACCCTGAACTTTTATGAATCGCACCAATAAATGTACCTGGACTGCGTAGAGGAGTGGGTCACCACAATATATATAATAAGAAAACCATCAACTTGTTTGATTCGCACCAATAAATGTACCTGGACTGCGTAGAGGAGTGGGTCACCACAATATATTAAAAACCCTGAACTTTTATGAATCGCACCAATAAATGTACCTGGACTGCGTAGAGGAGTGGGTCACCACAATATCTTAAAAACCCTGAACTTTTATGAATCGCACCAATAAATGTACCTGGACTGCGTAGAGGAGTGGGTCACCACAATATATATAATAAGAAAACCATCAACTTGTTTGATTCGCACCAATAAATGTACCTGGACTGCGTAGAGGAGTGGGTCACCACAATATATTAAAAACCCTGAACTTTTATGAATCGCACCAATAAATGTACCTGGACTGCGTAGAGGAGTGGGTCACCACAATATATATAATAAGAAAACCATCAACTGGTTTGATTCGCACCAATAAATGTACCTGGACTGCGTAGAGGAGTGGGTCACCACAATATATTAAAAACCCTGAACTTTTATGAATCGCACCAATAAATGTACCTGGACTGCGTAGAGGAGTGGGTCACCACAATATATATAATAAGAAAACCATCAACTTGTTTGATTCGCACCAATAAATGTACCTGGACTGCGTAGAGGAGTGGGTCACCACAATATCTTAAAAACCCTGAACTTTTATGAATCGCACCAATAAATGTACCTGGACTGCGTAGAGGAGTGGGTCACCACAATATATATAATAAGAAAACCATCAACTTGTTTGATTCGCACCAATAAATGTACCTGGACTGCGTAGAGGAGTGGGTCACCACAATATATTAAAAACCCTGAACTTTTATGAATCGCACCAATAAATGTACCTGGACTGCGTAGAGGAGTGGGTCACCACAATATCTTAAAAACCCTGAACTTTTATGAATCGCACCAATAAATGTACCTGGACTGCGTAGAGGAGTGGGTCACCACAATATATATAATAAGAAAACCATCAACTTGTTTGATTCGCACCAATAAATGTACCTGGACTGCGTAGAGGAGTGGGTCACCACAATATATATAATAAGAAAACCATCAACTTGTTTGATTCGCACCAATAAATGTACCTGGACTGCGTAGAGGAGTGGGCACTGGGCACCACAATAAAATATATAAAAAACCTTCAACAGGTCTGCATTACACTACACATACGGCTGCTCCTCCATCCTCTCCATCATATACATGTTGGAGTTTTAGCATGTGACAACCTCTTGTTTTTGATAATGTCAGTGCATTTTGAATATTTTTCAATTTGCCCCACACCACTGAATGTACTTTATCTATGATACGCATCTATCTATCTTGACTGCGTAGTGTGGTGGCCCCGGTACACAATTTGGTACCGGGGCCACAATAAAATAAATACACCCTCCACGTGTCAGAATTCCACCAAACAAGTATCTGGACTGCGTAGTGGGGTGGCCCCGGTACCCAACTTGATACCGGGGCCACAATAAAATAAATACACCCTCCACGTGTCAGAATTCCACCAAACAAGTATCTGGACTGCGTAGTGGGGTGGCCCCGGTACCCAACTTGATACCGGGGCCACAATAAAATAAATACACCCTCCACGTGTCAGAATTCCACCAAACAAGTATCTGGACTGCATAGTGGGGTGGCCCCGGTACCCAATTTGATACCGGGGCCACAATACCTCCTCAAAACATGCTCCAGACAATTCGTCATTGACAGACCCCAGACAGACAGGGTCGTAGTGTTATTGTTTGACTTTGTAAACCCAAAAAAATGTCCCTGTTGCACTTGCACATAGTCGTGCAATCAAGACTGACTTTTTCATTTAAAGGCACGATCTTTCAAGTGTAGTGTTTGTAAGTCTAAGTCATATTATACTTTTGGTAAAATTGGTTTTTTTGGTTCCTCTTTATGGTAATTAATTAGTAATAGAATTAAAGTAGGAAATAGAATTAAATAGAATTAAAGTAGGAAATAGAGTGGTATAGAGTTGTAGTGTGGTATAGATAGAGTGGTCCACACAATATAATAATAAAACCCTCAACTGGTCTGAATTCCACCAAACAAGTATCTTGACTGCGTAGTGTGGTGGCCCCGGTACACAATTTGGTACCGAGGCCACAATATAATTTAAAAACCCTCCACGTGTCGGAATTCCACCAAACAAGTATCTGGACTGCATAGTGGGGTGGCCCCGGTACCCAATTTGATACCGGGGCCACAATACCTCCTCAAAACATGCTCCAGACAATTCGTCATTGACAGACCCCAGACAGACAGGGTCGTAGTGTTACTGTTTGACTTTGTAAACCCAAAAAAATGTCCCTGTTGCACTTGCACATAGTCGTGCAATCAAGACTGACTTTTTCATTTAAAGGCACGATCTTTCAAGTGTCAGAAAGAGAGAGAAGACACAGGAGAGGAGAGTTGTAGCTGGGGACCTGGGGTGGAAGCTCCCAGGCTCCCCCAGCATTGCCTGGAAGTCTGAGCGTGGTGACTGAGCCAGGGCAAGGAATGTGTGCCCTGGATGAGGGGGAGAACTCCATGCCACTATAGTGAACCCAAGAGAGAGGGGGACACTGCACATGGAAGAGGCCCTGGAGTGAGGGCTGCTACAAGAGGCATGGTAGCTGTAGTGTCAGATCCTGAGGCTGAGAGTACACAGAGTGACGTGTCAGAGCACAGGAGACATTATCCCCGCAGAGGAGGGATGAGCTGCAGTTGAGAGGTCTGCTGTTGAAATAGGACATGCACACTTTAACAAACCAATCATTTCAGCGACAGGGCCTACCAAACAACTTTGACTGAAATGATTGGTTTGTTTGGGCCCCCACACCAAAAAAGCTATTCATCTCTCCCTGTACAGACTAAACAGGCTCTACTGAGGCAAGATGTCGTCCTCATCCTCAACCTCTGATTCCTCTCCCCCTACAGTGTCTACTTCCTCCTCATCACACATTATCAATTCGTCCCCGCTGGACTCCACAACCACAGGTCCCTCTGTAGTATCTGGAGGGCAGTGCTGTACTTCATTGAGGAATTGATTATTCATTTTTATAAACATCATTTTTTCAACGTTGTGAGGAAGCAACCTCCTTCGCCGCTCACTGACCAGGTTCCCCGCTGCACTAAAAACTCTTTCCGAGTACACACTGGAGGGGGGACAACTCAGGTAAAATAGAGCCAGTTTGTACAGGGGCTTCCAAACTGCCTTTTTTTCCTGCCAGTAACAATATGGACTGTCTGACATGTCTACTTGGATGGTGTCAGCAAAGTAATCATCCACAATTTTTTCTATTGTGACAGCATCCAATGCAGCGAGAGTAGACATGTCTGCAATGGTTGGCAGGTCCTTCAGTCCGGACCAGATGTTATCAGCATCCCCGCCAGTGCCTCTTTTGGGAAAACTGAGCTTTTTCCTCGCAGCCATAGATGTGGAAGAAAATGAGGGTGGAGCTGTTGGCATGTCACGGTCCTCTTCAGAGGACAATCTCCTGACCAGCAGGTCTTTGCACCGCTGTAGATTTGTGTCCGCCGGAAACAGAGACACAACATACGCTTTAAACCGAGGATCGAGCACGGTGGCCAGAATGTATTCCTCTGACTTTAAAAGAGTGACCACCCTCGGATCCTGGCAAAGCGTACGAAGGGCTACATCCACAAGAGCTACATGCTTGCTGTAATCGCAATGGCTTACCAGCTCCTCCCTCACTTTCTCCAGCTGCTTCTGCAACAGCCTGATCAGGGGAATGACCTGACTCAAGCTGGCAGTGTCGGAACTGACTTCTCGTGTGGCAAGTTCAAATGGCTGCAGAACCTTGCACAACACGGAAATCAGTCTCCACTGCGCTTGACTCAGGCGCATCCCCACTCCTTTGCCTATGTCGTAGGTGGCTGTGTAGGCCTGAATGGCCTTTTGCTGCTCCTCCATCCTCTGCAGCATATAGAGGGTGGAGTTCCAGCGCGTCACAACCTCTTGTTTGAGGTGATGGCAGGGCAGGTTCAAGCTTTTCTGATGTGCCTCTAGTCTGCGGTAGGCACTGGCTGAATGCCGAAAGTGTCCAGCAATTTTGCGGGCCACCGCAAGCATCTCCTGCACACCCCTGTCACTCTTGAGGTAATGCTGCACCACCAAATTAATGGTGTGGGCAAAACATGGGACGTGCTGGAAATTGCCCATATTTAATGCCCGCACAATGTTACTGGCATTGTCTGACACCACAAATCCCCATGAGAGTCTAAGTGGGGTAAGCCACTGGGAGATAATTTCCCTCATTTTCTCTAATATGTTGGCAGCGTTGTGCCTCTTATTAAAGCCTGTAATGCACAATGTTGCCTGCCTTTGCATGAGCAGCCATTTTGTAGATGCTGCTACTGATGCAGCTGTTGCTGTTGCTGCGGAAGGGGATGCATCTACCCAGTGGGCTGTCACAGTCATATAGTCCTTCGTTTGCCCAGAACCACTTGTCCACATGTCCGTGGTTAAGTGGACAGTGGGTACAACCGCATTTTTAAGAGCACTGAGGACACTTGATCGTACTTCTCTGTACATTTTTGGTATCGCCTGCCTAGTGAAGTGGAATCTCGAGGGGATTTGGTACCGGGGACACAATACCTCCATCAACCCTCTAAATCCCACTCCACTGATGGCGGACACCGGGCGCACGTCTAACACCAACATTGCAGTTACAGCCGCAGTTATACGCTTTGCAATAGGGTGACTACTATCGTATTTGGTGGTCATGGCAAACGACTGTTGGACGGTCAATTGTTTGGTGAAAGACTTAGCGGTCTTACGACTTCCCCTCTGGGAAGATGACCGACTAACAGCAGCAACAGCAGCAGTGGCAGTAGTAGGCGTACCGCTGCAGGATTCCTCGGATGAATCCCGTATTGAGGAGGACTCAGTCTGGCTGGTGACTTGGGCTGCAGGACTGAATCTGATGGAGATTGTGGAGGAAGTTGACGAGGAGGGTGTTGCTGGTGTGTATCCAACTGGACCACGGGATTTAGGTGTCCCTGTACCGATGAGGGTCCTAGCCCCAGTTCCTGAACTAACCACTGAACTATGAAGGTTATTCAGGTGACGTATAAGGGAGGATGTTCCTAGGTGGGCAAGATCCTTACCCCTGCTTATTTGAGCTTTACATAAGCTACATATTGCCATACATTGGTTGTCTGGATTTGGATAAAAATAACTCCAGACCGAAGAGGTGCATTTTTTGGTCTTCTGACCAGGCATGACGATGGGCTTTTTCATCCCATGGACATCAGCTGTTTCCCCCCCTGGTGCCTCATTTACAATAACCACATCACCATCCTCATCATCAAGTTCCTCCACAGCGCCAGCTACATCATCAATAGCCTCCTCCCGAGCCACCTCTTCCCGTACAGTGATGGGAAGGTCAGGCTTGACAACCACCAACACGCTTGGACTCGCCTTGGGGATTTGTGATAATTTCTCTTTAGAAGGCAGAGTTGTTTGCTGTTTTGTTGCTGACAGCATAACTCTCTTCAATTTTTTGTAGGGGGGGGGAGGAGGAGGAGGGCTAAGATCCGTGGGTGAAGCTGAACCACTAGTCATGAACACGGGCCAGGGCCTAAGCCGTTCCTTGCCACTCCGTGTCGTAAATGGCATATTGGCAACTTTACGTTTCTCCTCAGATGATTTAAAGTTTCTCTTTTTGCTACTTTTTCTTAACTTGGGCTTTTTGGATTTTACATGCCCGGTACTACGAGATTGGGCATCGGGCTTGGAAGACGACGTTGATGGCATTTCATCGTCTATGTCATGACTAGTGGCAGCAGCTTCAGCATTAGGAGGAAGTGGGTCTTGATCTTTCCCTACTTTATCCTCCAAATTTTTGGTCTCCATTATATGTAGCACAAGATACTGCAGAATGTGTGAACTTGGTAATATTGCAGTACCAATGGACTTATAATGCTGGATTGGTTTTGCAAATTTGGTTATAATTATTATATATATTTTTTTTTTTTTAAATTTTTTATTTTTTTTTACTTTTTTTTTATTTTTTACAAACTTGGGAATAATGGGGAAATAACTATGCCCTTAGAAGCACAGAGCACAGGACACAGCACCACTGGACTGAACAGGACACGGCACAGGACCCAGCAGCACTACGGAACTCAGCAGGACAGAGCACAGGACACAGCACCACTGGACTGATACTGCAGAATGTGTAAACTTTGTAATATTGCAGTACCACTGGACTTTTACTGCTGAATGTGTGAACTTGGTAATATTGCAGTACCAATGGACTTATAATGCTGGATTGGTTTTGCAAATTTGGTTATAATTATTATATATATTTTTTTTTTTTTTAATTTTTTATTTTTTTTTACTTTTTTTTTATTTTTTACAAACTTGGGAATAATGGGGAAATAACTATGCCCTTAGAAGCACAGAGCACAGGACACAGCACCACTGGACTGAACAGGACACGGCACAGGACCCAGCAGCACTACGGAACTCAGCAGGACAGAGCACAGGACACAGCACCACTGGACTGATACTGCAGAATGTGTAAACTTTGTAATATTGCAGTACCACTGGACTTTTACTGCTGAATGTGTGAACTTGGTAATATTGCAGTACCAATGGACTTATAATGCTGGATTGGTTTTGCAAATTTGGTTATAATTATTATATATTTTTTTTTTTTTTAATTTTTTTATTTTTTTTTACTTTTTTTTTATTTTTTACAAACTTGGGAATAATGGGGAAATAACTATGCCCTTAGAAGCACAGAGCACAGGACACAGCACCACTGGACTGAACAGGACACGGCACAGGACCCAGCAGCACTACGGAACTCAGCAGGACAGAGCACAGGACACAGCACCACTGGACTGATACTGCAGAATGTGTAAACTTTGTAATATTGCAGTACCACTGGACTTTTACTGCTGAATGTGTGAACTTGGTAATATTGCAGTACCAATGGGCTTATACTGCAGGATTGGTTGTGAAAATTTTGTGGTAATTAAAAAATATTAAAGTAGTTTTTGGTATTTTATAAAAAAAACTTTTTTTTATTTTTTTAAACACAGGGGAATATTGGGGAAATAACTATGCCCTTAGAAGCACAGAGCACAGGACACAGCACCACTGGACTGAACAGGACACAGCACAGGACCCAGCAGCACCACTGACCTCAGAAGGACAGAGCACAGCACACAGCACCACTGGACTGATACTGCAGAACACAGCACAGCACAGCACAGCACAGCACTAAACAGCACAGCACTAAACAGCACAGAACTAAACAGCACAGAACTAAACAGCACAGAGGACCACCTAACACACCCTCCCTCTACCCTGATCAATGCCCGAGTGAAGATGGCGGCGACTAGCGGGGAATTTATAGGATCCGAGTATCGCGAGATCCGACAACGGGATTATGAGTCAGAGCCTCAGTTTCACTTTTGAATTTGGCGCCAATACCCGGATCTGTCTCGGATCCGACTCGGATCCGCAACGTTCGGGTGGGCTCGGATTTCAGAAATCCGAGCGCGCTCATCCCTATTTCTGACTAAAGATAAGTGTGGCGTCGGCTTACCACACATAGGGCCAGATTTAGAGTTGACTGTAAATCCAACTGCAGATCGCAAAATAGACTTTGTATGTGCAGTAAATACAGCTGTTTTAAAGTACAATATAACTTGCACTTGTAGCCCCCTATGTTTGGAGAGGCAGATCGAGGCAGGCAAACACAAGTTATGTACAGTCGGGGACAGCACGTGTAGTAGAGGGGTACCTATTGTGACTCCCAAAGGCTTGGTGTAAAGATACCTGTTGCTGCTGATTAATATTTAAATATATTAAAAAAGTGTCCTCCTCCCCCAGAAGGGGCTATAGTCTGGGCTGGGTATGGAAAAGCAGGGGAGGAACAAGCAAGGAGGCCCTCTGTAGTACCAACAACCAGCACCAAGCTATGCCATGCTGGGCATGTGTGGTGTCCCCCTGTCATCATGTAAAACCAGCCTCAGCCTGGTTAGCTCATGGTGAAATCACCTTGTTTTTGTGGGCACCGTTCCCTAGAGCAACCAACCATGTTGAATAACACCCTGTCAACCCTGTGGTGGTGTCTATGGTAATAGTTTATTAAGAAATCCATTAAGTACTTATGAGAAACTAAAAATCCCAGCATGGCCATTGACTACTTAGGCATGCTGACATTTCTAGAACTACAAGTGCCAGCATGCCCATGGCTGCCAGTGGTTGCCAGAGCATGCTGGATCTTGTGGGACTACAAGTGCTAGCATGCTCTGGCATCCAGGGCCTGCTAGAAAAGTAGTTCCACAAATGTACCTAATAGTAGAAGAAGAAGAAGACAAACCCAGAATGTTGTAATATTTTATTAGAAATGAATACTTATCCATAAGCTCTTGTATACCTCTTTATTATTACCCTAAATAAGGGATCTTCAAGTTGAAGATGATGACTGCTTATCTTTACTCTGGCCACATCAAAGTGCGCTTAAGTCATATCTTGATCTGGCCGCATATTTACAGTGTATTTTGAGTTGCACATATCTTAAGGGGCCACAATTTTGTGGCTGTAACTTTACTCTTTGGACCACAGAATCATGGTCTACTCTAAAGCAGGCCCATAGGGACTTACTTAGCGTTGGACATACAACATGATTCTTTTGTATAAGATGTGCATGTATCCAAAAATGCATATGAATACATCTGTATAAATATTTTTGTGTATGTCGACTTGTGAACCCTTATGTCTGGAGAAACAGAACAAGGCAGGCAGAAGGGGGCAGACATAAGCAGAGTATAGTAACAGTTAAACATGCCTTTTAGGAGGCGTATTTCTTCCGTGTGCTGGAAGGCTGGTGCAACTACATGCAAGAATGATGACTATGAGCTGCCTGCATATTGACCCCTCCGGGTGATAGTACTTAAATCATTAGTTCCGTTAGTGCTATACTATATCAAGTCATGGCTGTGTATTCACGTTACTTAATTGATGTTTCCATTGGACTACTGCAGGAAAGAAGAATCCAATTTCATTTTATAAAGGGAAAACAGTATATGTGAAGGTGTTTGCATTTAGTTTTATTTTATATTGCAAATATAACTTTTACATTTATTAATAACGATCAAGACAATATTCACTTGTGCATATGGTACTTCATTACATTAATATATTGTGTACAAACAGGGTAATGCAACTTTAGAATTTACTAATAACACTGTCAAGCTGTATCTCTACACTATTTTGAGAGCTGAGTACACTTGTTACACCCAACTTCCACCTGGCACAACTGATACTGTTCATCATCTTGCAATGCCTCCGATTCGACATATGCACTTAAATATGTTTTTCCTTGTGCATTTGGAGCATAAATGCATTCACCTCTAAATTAGCCCAATAATGTCTAATTACAAAGCAAATCTAGAGCATTGATTTTAACCCATTGCACATACAATATATCACGTGGATTTGCCAACCTCTGAAATACCTACCATATTCATTTCTTGCTTAAACACATCCCTGAATTTATGGTCATGAATCCAAAATACAAAAATCCCCATTACCTCTGATATGGCACAATCTTGATTTTACCCAGGATTACAATGTTATGGTGGCAGTCACAGGATAAGATTATGATAACTGCAAAACTCCCAAGTCTATTAAATAATACACAAGATACATTTCTAGATATCTGGAGCCACTGGTGTGCTAATAAGGGTCTTGTGATACAGAACCCAATCATATTATCATTTTAAAATTGGTTCCCCTTTACCTGCTCTTTCCTCTCCCCTTCTGTCTATGTCTTTCAGATTAAAAAAATGTTATGTCCTGTTCAGTTTAAATAGTTCATATTGTATTAATATTGGCTGTTTAGTTGAATTATAAATTGTGTAATAATTTCAACATTTTTAAAACTGTATTACCAATAATAATGTTCTAGTATTAAAAGCTTGTATTTTTGTTTTCCTTTACGATACGTAATAAAACATAATAATAATAACAATTTTTCATCGGCATTGCACTGTGACATGAGTTTATTTTCTATAATACATTTCTGAATAAAATCTCTTAGAATCCCATTAAATATTTATCCATGATTGGTGTTATACCAGTCTATAATTTTTTAGCTCCAATTTTGTTCACTTTTTAAATTTAGGTTCCACATCTGCTTTATGCCAGTCCTAAATAATCTTTCTATTGCCAAACTTAACTTCCTGCAAACACGTAAGTATACAGTATGTTAATCTTGCTTAGACGTTTCTATGCTTCCTCCTGAGTAAAATGTAATGGTGTGCTTAGGTTATTCAGGGGCGCACAGAGGATTGTCGGGGGGGGGGGGGTTTCCCCCCCGCCCCCCCCCCCCCCAAAAAAAAACCCCCAACAACCCGAGAGAGAGCTGCTGCGCATGCGCCCGCGCATGCGCAGCAGCTCCGTTTCGTCAGCTCTGTCCTATACAGCAGCCGCGGTGCTGTCAAAGAAGCGTCCACGGCGGTACTGTAGTGTATACAGCACCGCCGCTGCTGTATAGGACAGTGGCCACTTAGCGCAGCGGGGGGGTTTCTAGAGACTCAGAAACCCCCCTGCGTGCGCCACTGTTATTATGAATTTAGGTCACCTTTCACTTTATCTCTGTCAACCAATCGCTACAATCAATGTTTTATTATGATTTCTTTTTCTGTGCTATTTATGTACTTGCTTTTGGGGGGATTTAGATTTGTTTTCGTTCGCAATTAACTTGTCAGATTCTATGTCATTATTTTCATTTTATGGATTTAGTTATTTTTCTTGTTATTATGTAATGCCTCTTTAGTCCCTATTTCCTGTTTTTTGGTTTCTATGTTTGCTGTTCTCATTTCCATTGTATAGATTTACTTGTTTTTCCTTTTGTTTACTTAATAGCTCCCTTAGGGTTTTAATACTTCTCTTTTTCCCCTTGTATCACTTGTAATATTTTCTTAATTACCACATTGGTTTCTTTTTTTTTTTTTTTATATTTTTAGTATATACCTGCAACAGTGTTTATTTTATATTTTTGTACAATGTCCCATTTGGCCTCTATGTTTTTATTTTAGAAAACACTGGCCTGTATGGCCCACATGTTCTAAACTCTCTTATTGGATTTAAGGAGATCTTAACAGGTTGTCAATGGGCCTGATTCATTAAGGATCTTAAATGAAGAGGATCCTTATTTCAGTCTCCTGGACAAAACCATGTTAAATGCAAGGGGTGCAAATGACTGTTCTGTTTTGCACATAAGTTAAATACTGACTGTTTTTTCATGTAACACACACATATCGACTTTAAATTTCAGCGTATAAATAAGCTATCAAGTATTTGTGTGTTACATGAAAAAACAGTCATTATTTAACTTATGTGCAAAACATGGTTTTGTCCACGAGACTGAAATAAGGATCCTCTTCAGTTAAGATTCTTAATGAATCAGGCCCAATGTCTTTAAGGTTTCCTTAACACTGAAGATATGCTCTAAATAAAGTCTCTTAAAACAGAAAAACAACATCTAGCTCTGCATATGTACCAGATTTATGTCCGGTATACATGCACTTACAAATACATACACACAACCAGGTTATAACAACAAGAAAAGTTTGTCAACATTTGTTTTGATAGCGAAAAACCACATTCACTATTCTTGATTTAAATAAAAAACCTCTCTTTAATACAGTAGATGTAATAGTCTCTCACATATGAATGAAAGTCGCAAACCATGCGCAAAGCACCTGTCTTCTTCAGAGTTGAATTCACAATCAGCCAATCAGAAGCCGCTAGCTAATGCTGGCAACCGTCATCATCATCATGAGTGTGTATTTGCAATTGATATGACTCTGACAGGTTCATCTGGTGCCTGTGTAGGTCTACATCTGTGCACAATTACATGAACATGCCCTTACTGTAATCCGCTTATGTTATATATCCATATCCATACACATGTGCATGAATAAATGTATGTTTGCAGATTACATATGTATATTTTTCAAAAAAATTATATATATATAATGGTTGAAATGATTTCTAACTTATTTTGTTATTTAAATAATGAAACTGAAAGCATTGCTCTGTGCATTTATTGCATCTCTGCCTATATTCATCACCATCTTTCTCCACCATTGCTATCTCCCCCCATTGCTAACCCCTTTGCCCCTCATTCTCTCCTGCTTCATGTGTTTTTTCCTTCCTCATCCTTAGGACTCTCTCAACAACCTTCCTGTTTATCAATCAGCATTATCCACCTTCCTCATTCTAGCTCTGTAATCATATATACCTCTTGTAGCCATTTATTCCCCTCTGTATCATTACCCCTCTCCTGTTACCATTAATCCTCCCTTGTTGCATCATTCCCTTTGTAACCCCGTAACCATGTATCCCTCACTGTGGCATTATTCCCTTGTAGCCATTAATCTTTCCCTGTAGCATTATCCCCCTTTGTACCCATTTATCCCCACCTCTGTAACTACTTATACTTCCCTATAACATTACCCTCCCATTCCATATATAGCGATCACAGTAGAGTGTGAGTTCTAGAATGCTGATCACAAGGCATTTTGGGGTGCACAAAAAGCATGTGATGTTGGTCACAGCATTGGGCTATTAAGTTCACTGCTGTACCAGCAAATCACAGCCCTTCTCTTTGAGCTCTATCAGATAGTGTTGTGGTAGGAGGGAGAGGAAAGCACACGGGCTAATTAAATGTATCCTTTCTGAAATTTATGGGGTTTTTTGTAGCTTGCCTACAAAACACCTTAAACTTAAGTCAAATATTATCTTGTTATAATCACTATTACCTATATGCCCCCTCATTTATAAAGATGACATAATATCAGGTATAAGTTTGCTCAATACCAGCACAAAGGGATAGCATAAAATTATGCCTACACTATTCATTGCCCTGTGCTATGCACAAATAAACAACACAAATGGTTGAGATTACAGTCCTTTTAAGAAAAAATGGCATTTTGAAACTATGAGCACCTGCCAGAGATATACTGAGTTCTGTTCATTTATTCTTCTTTTTCTAAACATAGTTAAGTAACATTTGACAAAGGCCTACAGTTGTGAACATTTTAACTGTACAAACCCAATGGTGTTTGAATTATAAATGTTACGAGCGTTCTTAACGAATGTAAAAAGCATGTAAATCTAAGTGATACTAGCATCTAACTTGTGTTGTGGTGCATTCTTTCAAACAATGCTAAAACCAGAATGAACAGTTCTAAGGACTTTTCTTCTTACTCCATGAATGTATAGGAACATGAAACATCTTTCTTTTTAATATATTTCAATATATCCGTGCCCTGCGCTATAGGGAACATTGGCACTCTGCTTTGTTATTTAATATGCTAGTAGGTGGAGCATTGGTGGAGGAGGCATAGCCAACCGCAGGTGCGTTTTTATGTATAAGGTCTGTTTGCAGGAGTAGTGCTTCAATTCCCCCCCTCATGTTGTATATTACAAGGGGAGAAAGGTGGGGGAACATAAGTACTAAATGCCCTCCTCACTATCCCCAACTTATCCTCCCATTGTCATGTGTGCCCAAGCCCCTCACAACAGGTTCCTACCTACTGCAATTCCCACCTCTGCTTCTCCATATGGAAAGGAACTATGTTTAGAGCAGCGGTGACATCAACTTATAATGTGCTCTGCACAGACCGCCCACATGACGGAGAAGCAGCATGTATAGTACAGTACATTACTTTGACCCCTCCTCCACTGGTTACAGCATCAGGATACAAGCTGCCGTTAGGGGTGGGAAGCGTAACATACTTCCTAACAAAATCAGGTGCTCTTCTACCTGCTCTTGCAGCTTTGACTAACTGCTGATGGCTGGATCCTGCAATGTTGGGGCCGTCTTTATAAAAGAAGCAAGTAGTATTCACCTTCTATAAAGCTGGAGTGAAATTAACATTCTAAACCTCCCTCCTCCCGCAAGCCCTAAAATTAAATCATAGCACCCATGTTTAATAAATATGCCTCCTTGCCCCTATTATTCTCTTTTAATTTATAACTACCCAGTCCCAACATTACATTATTAACCCCAATATTTATTAGAGACTCTACATTACATTATTAGCCAATACAAAATATTCATACCAACCCCAAATTACATTAATAGCTTCACATTTAATAAAGAGATCCATATTAAGGTAATGGCATCTAACATTACTTTGTCAAAACAATAAACCAAAGTAAAAATGACACAGTACTCTAATAGTTCTCTCTGAAAACAATATTGTCTAAAAACCCAAAAGGCAGAAAACAAGCTGCAAGCATGTACATGTAAATATATAGTTTTAATACACAAAATAACAATAAAAGCAAACTGTCAGTAATTGTCAGTTCCAGGGTGCCAGTATACAGAGGTTACTGGCACCCTGGAACAGCACTGGTGCCCTATTCATCTTTGTGCCCTATCGCACCACTCTAGTTACTGCTCTGCATGCCTATAGGTATTGCTTTAAATACAGGTATGGGTTTTTTTGCCGAAAATGTATTCATAATTAATGGTGACAGTAATACTATTGCTTAAATACAAATTGGTTCCATTAGTCAGGGAGTTCTCTCAGAGTCTGACCACAGATGGTTGGACTTAAAATATGTGGAGCTAGCAAAATGAGGTGTGCGGAGTGTCAGCATGGTTGCAACAACAAATGGTACATTTTGTGAAAAAAATCCCAAGTGTATTTGTGAAAGTAACTATCTCTGAACATCCAATGAGTAAAGTTGGTGTGACATTTTGTGTTAATGATGTTTTGCGGCAGCTAAGACCATTTGGCGGAGCTGCAAAGTTCTTGCAATACAACCTATGAGTTCCACTTTTGCAGTGACATTCCATGGAATACCGTTTTGCACAGCATTTGTAAATGGCAGAGTTTATAATCTATCAATAGAGCTGGGACGACAACAGTCAATTCATTCTACTGTGTTGAATGGTTGAGATAGGATTGAGAACACTCAGCCCTGAAAATGCTAATGTCTTGTGTGACTACATTTAAAGCTCCCCCTAAATTAATCCTTTGGTTCCATAAATGGTCTGTCTATACTTATATGCCTTTCAATATAACCAGTTACATCCTGTTTATATGTTTTGGGTTGTTATGTAGATAAACTATGCTGTATTTCACATAAACTAACAAATGGGAATTCTTTAGAAAAGATAATACAAACTGTCCTCACTCCAGTGCAGATATTTAAACTCCTGCACAAGATACTGTAACAGTAAAGAAACTAAGTAGTGTAGATAATGTATTAAATTGCCCTAAGACACTCCCTTGTGTGCACCTTGTCTTCTCAAATGCAAATAATGACTATTGTGCAGACTATTGTTGTTGTGTACTAACAGTGGCTCCTAATTTTACAGTGTGGGATTATAATTATCTCTAATTATATATATTCTCAAACATCTGCCCCATTTTATACAACACAAAGTCACATGAAGATAATCTATGGATTACAAGTCCATCCTTTTTATACAGAACAAATGTATTATGATAGAAGAGCACGGTGCTCTGATTGTGACACGTGACATCAGTGTTTCTGTGGTGATTCTGAAAGTAGCAGATGCTTTCTCACTGCTGGCAGACTACAGATTATTTATTTTTAGCGTCAAAAGCATTTAGGGCACATTCTGTTTGCCATTACTGATCATGCACAACATACAGGCAAGTTGGTGGCACCTTGATGTTATTAGATTTAGCTGTAAACCTAAACATGGCGATAACATTACAGCCTCAGCTAATGTGGGTACACTAGCCTGGTCTAATAATTGTCATCTGAAACTTGCAATTTTTTTTCCCCTGCAAATTGCGTTATATCCAAGGAAATGACATCTCAAACATAAACTAAGCCCATGAATCAATGTGTGAGTAACATTACATACTGTCAAAACTGGGTGAACAGTTGTACATTTTAATCAATATAGTAATAATAAGATGATTGCTGATGGTGGAGGGTTAGTGTGTGGGTATAGAGTGTAGTACCTACATTGTACCTACATTGCAGAAGGCGTGCACAACAACTTACCAAGTTATCTGACCTTCTAAACAAGCTGATAGATACAGTCCAACATACTATAAGTTGCTATAGGACACTGACATACCAACTGATCAGGAATAGTTACACTTAACAAAAACCAACATGCACATCATGTATGAGGCATTAAGTGACTTATTGTACAACCTGCATGCTCAATCACACACTATGTACCACCCACCTCCACCATTATTTCTCCTGTGAGAATGATGTGATTGGTATACAATATATATAGATCTACTCAGCCATCTGCCCACATTGCCTATATAGTCCATACAGTCCTGCTAGTACAGTATGCAGTCAGCCTCATAACTCTGCAGAGGATTTCTATTTGAAGGTTGACATATCCAACTGACATTGGTTATTCTTTAGACACCCCATACTATTTGTTTAGGTAAAAACAGTGGTAAAATCAATATATCCACATAAGCAGAGGTAGCTGTTAACTTTGAAAACACTATACAACAGCCACTTGATGGCTTAAGAGATATACCTGTATTTGTCCATGTGTGTCCCAAGCCCATATGTCTGTTTTTGAATACTCCAATGTATAAATAATAAAATAATGGAAAATGCAGCGCTACAGACCAATATGTCTAGGAAATGATAATGACTCATTACCTGTTATTCATACATTACTTTGTCACCGCACTAAATAACCGTTCAGGTTCACAGTGAAATAATACATGTGGTGAGCTCCTGAAATCTAATGCATATTTGCATGTTCAGTGACCATAGGCAGCGTAGCCCTTAAGTTATTCCTTCTTTGATATATTGAACGGAGATTGTCTGCTGCATTGTATCCGCAGAATGTACTTACATAGGAAGTATTGCAGATGGACCGAGAAAACAGATGAAGGACGCGATTAGTTGCAAAATCACATTTCACTATAAAAAATGGGGCGAGATGGTGGTTTTGCTGTTCTCGGGCATTGTTATCTCTATTAGGAATCCCAGTCAAGAACAAATGATCGTCAAACTCTGTTATGCCCATAAATAAGTGAAAAACTGCTAGATATGACAACTGATTATCTTGAAGAAAGGGACTGTAAATGGGCGTTTTTCTATAGATATTCGAGCATAATCTACTTTTCTATAATAACTTAAAATCCAGAATGATTTGTGAAAATGTAAAGTAAACACTAGGTTCAGGTAAGATCTAAGCGGTTCGCAGGTTTCTATGCACTTACCTCTTACATGTTCCTAGATGGTTTTGGCAGCAATACAAGTGAGATGAACTGCAAGAGGGACGAGCTGTGAAGCTCTCTGCCCGGAATCCTTAGGTTGAAAGTTTTGCTGCAGACTGGAAGAGATCCACAATCCAGCGAGCTCAGATATCAAAGCAGATATATGTTCAACTTTATTTGGTAAGGGCTCGATCACATGGGGCTGTTACTCAAATAGGAGGAGCAATGCCAATTGCAAAATCAGGTCAGCGGCATGCAGCATACACAGATTGTTAGCAGAGATGCAGTGGAGAGCCTGGAGACGTGTAATCAGAGGCGAGCTGTTTAGCAGATCCCTGGACTGGTAGCTTGCAGCGTCTTATATATATTGTGTGTGTGTGTGTGTGTATATATATATATATATATATATATATATATATATATATATATATATATATATATATATATATATATATATTTAAAATACACGCATCACAGACACAAACACACACCAACACACATCTACAGCTTTGCATGATAATCAGGCTGGCAGTCTTAAGTACATTGATCCCTCTCTAGACAAATCAATACATTCGGTTTAAATATGTTCAAACAAGGAATCAGGGCATTTGTCTCCAGAGAGGATTCTATTGGGGTGGTAAGCGGGTTAAGAATTGTAAGTGCTCCCATAGCTAGAGATAGCCCTCTGAGGTGATACAGAAGGAACAACCATAGTAAGCATGATATTGGCCTTAATGAATGCATTGTATTTATGTAGTCTCAGTCTTTTAGTACCCAAGGGGTTAGTGTTTGACAGAGATGTCCCTTCTCTGTGAGTGAAATAGGCAATCGCTGACATGGAGCATTGGTTTCCCAGCAATACCACTAGGACTCCAACGATTGCTGTATAACCTAATTAAGAGGACTTTAGGACTTGTCTCTCAGTGACATTACAGGCCCTCAAGCAGTGACTGTCACATTATGTTACTTGATGCTTGAACACATGACATGCTAATAGTACAGATTCAGCGACGAGTTCGTAATATGGGAGCTGTTCTTGGTGCTGAATCTGCTGTGCGCTTGGATTGTGAAAAATACTGATATTGTAACTCCTTACTATTGTCTCTATATCATCAGCAGCTGTGTGAGATGCAAATTACACTCACCGGAATCTATAATATTTTGAGCTGAGACCACCCACATTTGTGAACATTGACCCCCTTGGCCATATGCTTCTTAGCTAAGACTATTATATTTCCATCTGAATACACCCCCATTTAATCTTGCTTCTGATTCATCTATCACATTTGATCAATCGTGTTACCGTGCCCATTAGTACAAAACTTTTATTTTAATTGTGGATAATAAATCGCTCATTTCTTAAATCTCATTCTTAGCTAAGAATATTTCAGACTAATGTAAAGAATTCAGCTCCTAAAATATATATGTTTTATATAAGTAGGATGGAAAGAAAACACATAACACTGAATGAAACTACCTATAGTGCATGGGAAATATCAGGTTTAATACTATGCGTAGGTCAAACAAATTAAACTTGGTGAGCTGTATCAAATGTAAGCAGTTTTGAAAACCTCTCTTCAATATCTGAAGAAAAAAACGTGCTAATAGTAGTCTGTGGTGTATTAGTGTTTGGTAAATGTGTACACAGTAAATGCCATTTTAATAATGCCTTTTGGGACAGTTTAGCATGATATGAAATACTATAGCTGTAAAGTACATCAATATTACAACTCAAGAAGCCTTTTAATATTTTATAATATATACATAAGTATTGTTGTTTGTGCAGAATCCTAATATACAGTGCACTAGACTTTAATCAAGTCATAGAAGCTATGACCTGAGCAGAATATAGAGTTTTCCTTATTTGAGGTTTTGCTGTAAGAAGAATTCTGGTGTCCAAAATATAACCTAGCATTCCATCTGTATAGAGAATTTCATTATTTCTGAAGTATATTTCAAGACTGTTACTGTAGGTTTAATAATGCTTTTCTTGAGCCCTGAGAAATAGGTGCCTGAACCGTTTTATACCCAGTGGAATCACAGCAATGTTTTCCTGAAACAAGAAATATTATATGGATCAAAGTTTTCAACCTCTCCATTGCCATTATTTTTGATTCATGGGTAAAGAAATTAACTTTTAATTTTTCTGTTCTTCTGCCCTGTTGTGAGTCAAATTATTGTTGTACATAAAATAATCTACATATTAAACTTAATATATGTTCTTAAATGTATTACTTATTTACCTTGTTTGATGTACGGCCTGTGTTTTCTTCTGGAATTTCCAAGACCTTTATACAAATAAGCTGGAGAGGGCGGATTTAGAAGGTAATTTACTAGTGTCAAATAGCCCTTGGTTATGTACTGGGCAAAGAATGAAAACATTGACTTTAACATTTCTTTTCAACTGTAAAATACAATCTTCTAGACAATTTTTATTTGTTTTTTTTAATTTGAAGATAACATATTTTTATATTGGGATCTCAGTTCCATAATGTAAACAAGCACTTTTAAAAGTATTATAGCAACAAGTTGATATGCTATTATTGTTTGCACAGGTTATTTTCAACCCGCTAATGGCAGCATATTTTAACAACCTTTTTTAATATTATTCCCCAGGTTACATTGCTTAGGTCAAAAAATAGGCCTCTGTGTCTCAGTTAGGTAGATGGTATTTGAAAAAGCATTATTGTATATAATTATACATTGAGTAATATGGAAAAAAAATCAGTTGGTAAATATTAATGTGATGGTCTTTTCAGAGCTCTGGAGAATTAAAATGTTAACATTACCAGTAAAAATTTTAAAGTAGAGTTACTAAGCAAAACTAGATTAACATGCCAGTAATGCAAATCCATCTATTTATGCCCTTAGAAATGCTAAACTGTTAAAGTGACTTATAGCGGTTCTACAGTCGAAATTGTTTATTGTCTGTGAAATTCCATGGCGATATCTCTCAAACTGGACTATACAACATTATCACCATAGATACTCCCATTCACCTGCCTTGTAAATGTTTGCTCTGGCTCCTAAGTTTAAATTATGTTCTGGCTCCTACATTTAATAATATGAATACTATTGTGGAATAATCGTACGTGTCCCTAAATAGCTCTTAAAATATTAGGAAGTATTGTGGGGATTCATTAAGTGGTAAGCATTAAATTGCAGAATAGTAAGGTGTGTGTGTGAGTGTACTTAATTGTAGCAAAGATAGACTTTTACATTAGTTTGACATTGGCTGAGAAATCGATGTGTAACATCTATATGTTCTTGTAAGCTTCAGGAAAGTGTTGGAAGATGACACTAACACAGTTCTTATCATAATCTGTCCAATGCTTGTTAAAATTCATATAAATATATGTCTGTTTTAGTTATATTATTTATGCTCATTTTAATTTTCTGTTCAAGTTAACTTTATCATTTACTATGCATTTTCTAATTATTTTTGCATAGTAGGCTAACGTTTAAGAAAGTATTACACATGTTAACAGTTTTATAAGGATACAATAAAATCCTGTACTGTAGGGAGTGGAAGAGCTATGTGAATGGCATGCAATATGTCATACTGCTCTCTAATGAATTCTGTTGTACATTGATTTGAACAAAGGAATCTCTGATCTGTCAACATTCTTAATTTGTCTCTGGTGGTATTAGAATGAGATGCAAAATATCTGGGCTAACACCATAGATGTCAATAGGTAAGATACATTTTCTAATATCGGTTTTGCCACAGTGATTTCCCTCTTTTGCTTGACCTTAATGCATATGTCTGGTAAGTCCTGAATGATACAAATGTTCCTTGCCTCTCTCCAGAATTTGTATTGTGCTCATACTGGTAATAGCTACTTTTTGTACAAATTATGAATAAAAAAAGTAGTATTGCAAGTTATGCTGGTATGATCAATACAGATTGTATGAACTGAGGAGTCCTAGTCAGGCCCGGCGCTCCCATTAGGCAAGGTTAGGCACTTGCCTAGGGCGCCGGGCTCTGGAGGGCGCCACAGAACTGGAAATTAATTTTAAAACTGTGCGGCGACCGCTGACCATACCTGTCACGGCCGCCGCACAGCATTCAGATGCATGGGGAGGGGGGGAAGAGGCTATTGCTCACCACCGCCGCCTCTCTGCTCTGTCTCCTCCCCTCCACTTACTAGTGTCAGTGAGTGGAGGGGAGGAGACGGAGCAGAGAGGCGGCGGTGGTGAGACAAGGTAAGGAAAGACGGGGTGAGGGGGGAGGAGGGAGGAGGGAGGAGGGCGCCGATTTTTGCGGGGGGGGGGGGGGGGGGAGGAGAGGGCGCCGATTTTGCCTAGGGCTCCATGGACCCTAGCACCGGCCCTGGTCCTAGTGTATGTAGTGAATGCAGTGACCAAGTCTGATTCTATATGTGGGCTTGGCCCCAACAGAACACCGTGACACACCATAGGTACACCAGCCTATAAAGGATAATGACCATGCTTCTGATGCCTCAAGGAATTGAAGGTTATCAGGTCTGACATCTGGTCAAGTTCTTGGCAGTTAAAGACAATATATTGATAGGGATAGGTGTCTTAGATTCAAATACTCTTCCTTGTATAACTTTACTTTTTCATTTCTCAGTAGAAGATAAAGCATTCTAGTAGTGTGTGTGCAGGAGTGAATTGAGGTTTACAAATAATATTAAAGGCCCATTATGGTCATTATGTTTTACTATGCCCAAAACTATGGCACTCATTTAGAGTTAAGAAGAAATAAAATATTGAAGCAAATTTTTACCTTTGTAAAAACCATGTTGCACTGCAGAGGGGGACACATTTAAAATGTGCAGACAGGTTTAGAGTTGGCTACATTAGAAAACTTGTTGAACCACCACACAGAATTATGCTTAGATATTTTATAGTGTTGTGAACAAAACACTGCTCAATAATATTGTTTGGTCCCCTATCAAGTCTTTATAACATATTTATTGTAAAATAGAGCAGAAGTGCTACCGCTAGAGAAATAATAGACATATAATTTTGGGAGGAAAGAAGGGAAAAGTTCTCTCATAATGGGGGCACTCTATAGTTCACTCCTAATCTATCATCAAGTTACATTAAAATCTTAATTATTTATTTATCCTTCTTAAAAATTATATAAATAATGTTACCATCCACATATAACTCTATAATCAGTGAAATATATTAAACTCAAAGAATGAAATAGTTAGATAGAATATGTGTTTCAAATGTAATTATACAACAATTGACCTCTTAACTCTGGTGAAATATATGGTTGTTCTGAGATTTAGAGTTTAGAAGGGACATGTCCTGCCTCAACTTTGAATTGTAGTGTAAAAATAAAGATGCCCAGTACTTGTGCGGTATATGCAAAATTACTCAGTATTTTCCCTGCATTCAAAATAAAAATGCTTTTGTACCCCTGGCATTGCAACATGGTCCAGGAGAAAAACAGTATGGAATTGGAGTTGGAAATAATTTACACCAAAAGTGTAGTCAAAATTGTGTCTGCGAAAATAACACAATTTGGGTAGATTGGAGAGCCGCACATATCTTAAGATACCCACAAGTTTGAATAGCACACAAATTGCATACATTTGAGTAAGATACGCTAAAATCGTATGTGTCACACTTCAATGCAGAAATCGCAACTAAGGAGCACGGAATATGGTGAAACACACAATGTTTATTGCTGGATAGTACAAACCGGATGGTGTAGGTATAGAATGAGGACTGCAGGGAGATGCAGAAAGCAAATACCAGGAACATGGCTGAAGCAGGTAAACAGGTAATATGAAGAAATCCCAGGGAACAGGTGAACCTGGAGCAGAGCAACAGCAATGACCAGCAAGGTATGCAGGGAGTGGCAGGTATAAGTAGAGAGACACCCATGTGCAAGAGATAATTAGTGCAACAAATAAACCCCTAGTGATAAAAGGGAAGGCACAATAGCACCACCTCTGGTGAACAGAGGCACTGCAGATAATACATAACACAAGTCCAAAGTCCAGGAGGCACGAACTGCCAATGCAAGCAGCATGTAATGCAGAGGGCTGCAGGCAGATTCTGACAGTTTGATACAGCTTAAACATATCTTGTGGTAGGGTTTTTATTTTTTTTTAAACAAAGAAAAGAAATGAAAGACCAAAACAAAAAAATTAACACGCTCCTTCCCCAAAAGAAAAACTAGCTGCCAGTCTAGCCTACTGCCAACCTAACCTGGTATCGGCAAAATCGGAGGGACAAACAAGCAAGGTTTGTGATGATGATGATCATCATCAGCATGGATTTTTCCACCAGGGTGAAAGGTGCAACAGATATACCTCCTAAGAGATGTATCTGCTTATGCTTCCACAGCTTGAGCACATCCTGTCACTCACCGGACTGTGAGTGCCATTTCTCCTGTGTTCAGGAACCGTGGCCGTCCGCCATCCTGAGGGTCTGCGCATGTGCAGCCCTTATGAAACCTTCAGTACCTGTTGCTTTTAATTAATTGGATGATCAGGCAACCCTCCCTATTTAAACCACCTGTGATCATTACCTAGTTGCCTGATCTTGGAGTCTCATTCCCCATGAGCCTCTGAAGGTGTTCCTGTGTTTCCTCGTGTATTCAGCTCCAGCTGATTCCTGTCTACTACGATTGGGGTTTTCAGACCACTTCAACTCTCCTGTGTTCATCGTGTCTGCACTCAGCTGATTCCTATCTGCTACTGCTGCCGCATTCCAGACCGCCTAAACTCTCCTGTGTTCAGCGTGTCTGCTCTCCGCTACCTCCGTTACTACTGTCGGGTTCCAGACCGTCTCAACTCTCCTGTGTTCATCGTGTCAGCTCTCCACTGATTCCTATCTGCTACTGCTGCCGGATTCCAGACCGTCTCTACTCTCCTGTGTTCAGCGTGTCTCCCCTCCGCTGCCTTCGCTACTACTGCCGGATTCCAGACCGCCTCTACTCTCCTGTGTTCAGCGTGTCTCCCCTCCGCTGCCTCCGCTACTACTGCCGGATACCAGACAGCCTCAACTCTCCCGTGTTCATCATGTTTCCAGTTTTACTTACTACTGCTTCCTGAGTATTGCTCCTTTGATTACCGGTTACCTTTCGTGCGCTGCACCAACCTGATTACCGCTTCCATCCTCCAGTGGTCTCTCCTCCTGCCGGCATTCAGCCGTTCAGGTATCCCTGCACTGCTCCTTGACAGCCTGCTCTCTTGAACCGCGGTATGCATACTTTCCATTGACTTTGCTATTGTGTTGCATATCCGTCTGGACTGTGTTGTGTTCATCTCCGGAGTCTTCCATCTACTGAAGCTATTGTTCCTATTACCTGGATCTCTATAGTGACTTTGCATACTTCAAGCAGCGCTTGTCAGTTATTGTGGTTATCATCGTGGGATCATCGTGGGATCAAGTTCCGTGTGCCCCCCGTGTATCCTCTTTATTCCATTCATCTCCTCGTGTCCCTCCTCACATATATATAGCAGTGGTACAACACTGACTCCTGTTTCCCATTGGAACCAGTTTCAAGTATCCTCTCACATAAGCAGTGGTACAACTTGCTGTACGCAGACCACTGACTTCCCCGTTACCTACTTGCACCTGGAACCCATTCCTTCACTATAGACAGTGGTACAACTTGCTATACACAGACCACTGACTTTCACCACCTCCTCTCTACTCCTGGACATTCCTCCTCACCATAGCAGTGGTACAACTTGCTGTACGCAGACCACTGACTCTCCTCAAGTTTACTTGTCCATCTGGTTCCTCGTGTTCATACATCTAAGTCATTACCAGTTGCTGCTAGTCATAGACTTTCATTGAGCATTCTCTCACCATCTGCTGATTCTCCTGTTCCGTTGTCACCCTGCTACCAGAGGACCATAGTACCAGCTATATTACTCTGGTAAGAACATCATCTGGTGATATCCTGGGCAAAGACTCCTAGTGCCCGTGACACATCCTTACTGTACTTGGGCTCACAAGCCCACCAGTTCCCTATCCCATAGAGAGGTGCAGCTGGCAGATTAAACTCAGTCTGCAGTCCCCATGTGCCAGCATGCCCTGGCAATAATGGGTATGCTGGTGCTTGTAGAACTACAAGTGCCAAACATGCCCAACTACTTAATGACAAACTGGGCATACTGGGAACTGTAGTTTATCATAGAAAAGTATTGTTTCACTTATTAACCCACACCAGGGGTGTGGAAATAGTCCAATCCTGCTAGGTAGGGAGTTTAGGATTGTCTGTACTGTTGATATGGTGTTTTAGTGTGGTGTTGCCTACAGTGGAGATAGGAGGTTTCAGGTCCTATTGTTACATAATACTGAAAGTTACGTGGTGCAAAGATGATGCTGTATGCTTGTGAATCACTATAGGGAAAAGAAAAGAGGGGCAGTTAAAGGGGTGATGGTTTACCCTTATGGTGTAAAACACCAATACCCCCAGGAATTTCAGTTCAGTGCTGACTGGCCTACGGCTGGTTTGGTACTTTCGCCGGGTTACTCTATGCTGCATTTTTCCCCGCTATAGTTCCACCAGCTCTGGCTGACATATCTTATTGTGGGTTTTGGCGATTTTGGGTGGAGCCCACACTTTTCATCCCACTGATTTGGCAAAACCAGCATAGGCTGGCATCACTAGGGCTGGTTTAGCTTTTTGGAGGGCAGTCACACTCTTTTTTAAAATCATCATCATCAGCACAAACCTGGCACCAGGGGGAGGCAGTCGCAAAATATACGTCTCCTAGAGGTGTTTCTGTGGCTGCTTACTAGTCAACATAATAAGTAAGATTTTGCACATCTGTATAGGACTTACGTCCGGCTCTACATGAGCCCCATTATGAGAAGATGGATTTTTACACTTTGGCTGTCTACCAATTTTACTGGAAAAAGCTTTATTGGAGATGAGTGTCACACACAATGGTGGTTTCATTATGCTGAAGAGGGGCTTATGGAAGAAAACCAACTTGTTTTTTAATTTTTATTATTTTCAAATTTCAGGGTGGAGCATGCAGCATCGCAGAGTGAAGTTCTAGCAATATAAACTTTCAGTTTATTTTACACAACATTCTGTGGAATAGCCATTCCGCACTGTATTTGCAAAAGTTAGCATTTTGCAGTATTTATAGGTTATAAGTAGACCTGGGAACACGAAGTGAATGCAACTTGCGTTTTTAAAAAACACACGTACGCCCATATTCAAGTACAAGCAGATCTGAAGAAACATTTCCATTTGAATATGGGTTGAAATACGCTCTGACTATAAGTTACTTGCAGTATGCAGACAGACCACACTGCAGGATACGCACAATACATATGTGCAATATAAAGTTCCATCAGAATGCATAGTAAAAAATGTAAGTACATTAATACCTGTTAATACTGTAATCATTAATAAAAATAAATTTAGAAAAATAAAATAATAAAAGTTTATAATTGTTCTTGAAATACATTTATCAGGATATTATTAATACCTGCTGTACATAAAATACATTTGTACAGTTGCTTTTATTTGCAAACACATGTTCTGGCGTGCATACATGACCGTCATCACTATCAATCAGCACTTACACCTGCTCTTTAGCTCGTGCAAGTGATATGGCTAAAAATGAGATGCCCAGAGTTTGAATCGGACAAATGTTTGCGCACTTGACTCTGACACATCTTTACTGTACATTGCCTACATGCATACCCACCTTCCCTCCGCCATTCCACCCTTCAAATCGTAGTCAGTCAGAAGAGTCATTTGCATTTGAATTTTAGTTGCATGCAGTTGTATTAACTGACGTAAAGTGTGTTTTTGAGCATGCACAGAGCAATTTCACGCAAAATACGGCACACAACAGGGCTTTCATTCCCAGATGAATCTATGCTAGACTTCCATATATAATTACAACTGCACACAATTATGGACTATAAAAAGGCAAATCTATTTATGAAAAGACAGTTTGTTCAGAAGTGTTACATATGGTTTAATTTATGCACATTGTGACCGGGTAGGGGGGCCGGTACCTCTACTGTGATAGCTGGTGTCTATAGCAGCCGTGAGATTTCACACATGTCCAAAGGTTTTGTGCAACTGGCCTCAGACAGTTTTATTCAGTAAGAAAACAAAAGAAAATTGCAAAATAAATGTCTTGACGTCTGGCTTTAACTAAACACTGGTCACTCCTGACTAACAACTAAGAACAAAACAAAAATATGTTTCAGTACAGTAACTTGCAGGCAGACATCAGGCTTTCTCTCACAGAGAGTCTGCAGCCCCTGTCCCCAGGCAGTGAGAGACTGACTGACCTGCCTTGCAGCTTTTTTACTAGCACCACTCAGGTTCAAATCCTGATTGCCAGCACAATCACTGATAACTTGGAGACCCGGTTCAATGGACTAATGGATGGAGCCCACCCTCCATCTCCAACCATAAACCCCAGGACCCTTTTCCGGCTTTTCAACAGGCCTATGGATCTTCAGCAGCTCACAGATAATACAATTTTCCTGGGGTTTTAAAACAAGTAGGTAAGGAACCTAGATGAAATATACCTGCCATCATACATTAACCCAGTTACTTTGTCACAACATTCATATCTCAACACAACTCACTTTTCATGTGCATAAAAAGCACATTAAACAAAAAACAAAACTGTCAATGACATAGTTCACACCATTGCATTCTGTAATATTGACATTGATTTTAGAACACTGTGGACCTAATGTCATTAAGGTAAATATGGCAAAAAAAGGACTAAATGTTCTCTGGGACAAACCATGTTACAATGCAAGGGGTGCAAATGAGTTAATTATTTTAAATACTGGCTTTATTTTTACACTGAAGTTTAAAGTTGATCTAAGAGAAGCCCTACCACAACTATAAATCTGTACCCACATTTTAAATTTACCTCCTCCTCCAATGCAACATGGTATTGCCCAGGTGCAAAGTTACTCCTTTTTTTATGTATTGTTCTCCTTAATGACTCAGTCCCAGTATGTTCTAAAATATTGCAGGATACCCATACATTTGAGTTCATTAGAAACAACAGAAAAGCATTTGAAAAATAATTCAGATATGTTTTCCATGTGCCTTTTCAGCCTTCTTCTCCATTTGAACAGTAGGCAAAAAATCCTTGTCTGTGTGTTAGTGCCATAGTTATGACATATGTGAACACAGTTTATTTTATACCAAATTAAATGTATAACCTTTGTTGCATATAGAGACATTTTACATTTAATGACTTGGTTTCTGTTATATTCATTCTTTCCTCTTTTCCAGTCTCTACTATAGTTCTCTCTTTCCTTATCTCAGTCTCCCTGCCCTTTTTTTGGGTCACCATAAACCTCTCTCATTTCTTCTTTTCATTTTCTTTCTCTCTCCCACTCCCCCCCACCCCTCTCTGTAACCATTTCACTATATTCCATATATACAATTTTTCATTATCCCCTTGCCATAAATAGCTGTTTAAAGTTACCATTTCCCTTTTTTTGCCTAGAATATTTAATAAGTAACAAATTACAACTGTTAAATACAGGAACATGCACATCTCTGACACATCAAATGTGGGTACACAAGTAGCACTGACCTGAAAAACCATTACTATAGGCGTAAGGCTCTGGTTAATGCAGCTACAATGTAGTGACAGACACATTTGTTCTCATCCACTGGATTATCTATTGCATTGTATCAGCTCCTGAACACAAGATTTGCTGCATGTTAGTCATTACCCTGGGGATTTTATGTACTTGTCTACACTGATGTTCCAGTGTGCAGCAGTGTGCTTGTATTCCTTTAAAGAGGACGTGTTAATGTAACTAGTAAGTATACCACAGTACTTCTATTATGACTAATTTCAAATATCAATGATAACTTTATAAACCATATAATTGCATAACTGATATTTCAAATGCTACCACTTCTACATTAAGGTTCTGCTTTCGGCAGTTGTTTTGTCGGAAGCACTTCTGAAACCAGGCCGTCTCAGTGTAGAACAAATACAGATATGTGAACAGGGAAACATTTAGGGCCTGATTCAACTCCAAACGCAACTTGTATACAAATTGCGTTTTAAGAAAGAGCACAGAACTTGTGCATAGTTCCTACCGTATTCAAATGCAAACGTCAGGGCCGTAACGAGGGTGGTGCGGGCGGTGCCGTCGCCCAGGGCGCAAGGCCAAGGGGGCGCAGCAGCCGCCTGCTACCTGCCTCCATACCTTCAGCCCTTAAGTTTCGCTTAAGGGCTGAAGAGAGAGAGAGATATAGTAACTTACAGGAGTCTGATGCTTCTGCCCGTAAGTTCTGCAGTGGAACGCATGTCTCTCTCTCTCTCTCTCTCTCTCTCTTTCTCTCTTTTTCTTTCTTTCTTTCTTTCTTTTTCTTTCTTTCATGCCCACTACAGTTTATGTAATGGAGTGCATAAAATATTAGAATACCTATCGCTATATATTTTTTGCATACTTTAAATGGTCATTAGGGCAGGGAGCCGGTTGTTAATATATTGGAATCCCACCACTGTGTGTGTGTGTGTGTATATATATATATATATATAAGAATTATTTCAGTAAAGTGCTAGCCACACCCACACATTAGGTTGGCCACTCCCACTTAGATGGGGGGCGCCGGTGCCCTGCCTCGCCCAAGGCACTAAAATGTCTAGTTACGGCACTGGCAACGTATCTCGAGATACATTATGATTTGAATCTGTGTGTAAGTATCCTAACTGTGCCTAAACGTCACTTGCTGTATGTAAATACACACAACAGACTGCAGTATATGCATAAGCGTCTGTTCACATCAGAACATATAAAAAAATACATTATAAAACAAATGAACAACTCCTGTGTGCAGTGTAATAATTAATAAAATTATGGATTTAAAAATATATATATTTTTTAACATTAAATATATAAATCGAGATTTTTTTAGTGTGTACTGTACATTTAATGTGTTTATATAATCAATCCTCCTTGCATACATTTTCTGTGCTAGCTAGTGGCATGCATGCGAGCAGTTTTTAATACAAAGATTATGCTGTGTCAGTGATCACTATCAGTCGGCACTTACACCTGCCCTTTATTTGGTGCAAGTGACACCCAGTGTACTTACGAGAAACCTAGCACTTGAATTGACCACATCTGCGTCGGCACACCCTTACAGTATGTGTCCTACGTTCATCCACCCCTTTACTTCCACTGTGCTGCTTCTCAAGTCATAGGCAGTCATAAGTGTCATTTGTGTCCAGGCCTGAATTGCATGCAATTACGTTCATTGGTGTAAGGTCCGTTTCTGAACATGCTCAGGACTAATTCACTCAAGATATGCTACGCAAGTTGATTTGCTGATATGAATCTGAACATGAATCAGGCCCCTGGACCTTGAAGTTCATGCCAGCTTAGAACATTATTAAAATGCCACCCTTAATTAACACTTTTGCACCATGGATTCCCATGCAGGTCTGCCCACAATTAAACAAATGGTCGAATGCCACTGACAATCCTTCTCTGCTACCATCTGCCCAAAATTGCCTTATGCATGAGGCTTGGAGAAATACAGTTTTTTACAGGATAATACAATAACATACAATATAATTAAATGCATTTTTTTTACGATCTGCCCCTGTCTGCAGTACATCATCTCCCCTGTAGAAGCTGCTTTGCCTATGCCAGATCCTGTCTGCAAGGGGTTAAACTTTCATTATTAGTTCTGGATCCTGATCACCTGTGTCTGGTTCTCAAAAGACTGCTTTTCCAACAGATTGGTGCCAGTTCAATTGTTTCTACTGATGGTTTCTCTCTTATACCTTGTGATCTGGTCCTGATTGTGTCCTGGTATCCTGTACCTGCATTTATCATTTTAGTGCATGGTATCCAGCATCTCCAGCTTCCCAACTATACCTGGTAATCCTGATATCCATTACCTGCAGCTATCCTATTTTGCCTGGTATCCAAAAACTCCTGCTCATCAGCTAAACTTGATAATCCTGGTTCCTTAGATTCTGCCGGTCTTTGCCTGCACTCCAGCCTTTGTACCTGCTAGACCTTTGGACTTTTGTTTACTGTTTTACCCTTGATTGCAGTTAATTATACCTATGTGATCTGTGTTTAAAATAAACTCTTTGTGATATTTATACTGGGAACCCTAAGAATTGTCTAACAATAATGTTTAATAATATGTTCTGCTTACTTAAATAATAAAAATGATTTGTTAGTTAATGTTGTCATAATAATATGTTTTTTCAGAGAACTGAAGCAATGCATAGCAAGGCTATCTAAACATGTTTAATATTGCCAACCCTAATCAATGCTCAAGTGACTAATGTTAAGATATGGGGCAGGAATTGATTGATCTCTGCATTACAAGTCTTCCATAACTAAAGAGTACACCGGCTGGAATCAATAACAGAAGATCACTGTGTGCAACAGGCAGAGTCAATATGCTTGAGAAGGAGAATGTCTGTTGGGAGAGGTAATGTAGCCCATCAATGCCTTTTCAGTATTAGCATTTGGATTACATACCTATTAGCAATAGTAGAACCATCATGAATTATAAATTTCAAGGCAAAATCACTCCTTCCTTCTGCCTCTCCCATTTATAAACCCCCTTATCTGCCCCATCTCCATTCCTCCCCCACCTCTTGTCCCCTGCCCCCGAGCTCCTGTCTGCTGACAAGTCTCCTCTTATTTCTGATTCTCGTGCAATTCCAAGCCTCTCTCCCTGTCATGCCCCTCGCTCCATATCATAATCACCCTTGCAGTCGAGCAACCCCAACAATCTCATCCACATCTCTCCTCTTCCCTCTCTTCCTCTATCCTGTGGTCTCTGGAATGCTAGGTCAGTCTGTAACAAATTAACCTCTATCCATGATCTCTTTATCTCTAGATACTTCAACCAGCTTGCCATCACTGAAACCTGGCTATTATCTGAGGACATTACCTCTCCTGCTGCTCTCTCTTTCGGGGGCTTGTCCTTCTCCCACACACCCAGACCTGGGGACCGGCAAGGTGGTGGCGTAAGCATACTTCTCTCCCACTGCTGCTCTTTTCGGGTTCCTCCCCTGAACCCTCCCTCTCTTTTTCCTCCTTTGAGGTACACTCAGTCCACCTCTGTGTTGCTGTTATCTACCTTCCTCCTGGTCCTTTCTCTCAATTCCTTGATCACTTTGCTACCTGACTCCCTCACTTTCTCTCCTCTGACCTTCCCTCCCTTATCTTGGGGGACTTTAACATTCCTATAGACAAGCCCTCAGACCCTGCTGCCTCCAAACTTCTCTCCCTCTCCTCCTCCCTTGGTCTCTCTCAATGGACCTCCTCTCGCTCCCACCACAGTGGCCACTAGCTTGATCTGTTTTTTTTCACACCTCGGTACTGTGTCCGGCCTCATTAATTCACCTTTTCCTCTCTCGGACAACCATCTCCTATCTTTTAGCACCTCTCCACCCCTCTCACCATCCCCATCCCCCAAGGTTACTCTCACCAGGAGTAATCTTGGCACAGTTGATTCTACCACATTCTTCTCCTCCCTGGGATCACTCCTCTTCCCCATCACCACTCTTTTTTGCCTCAATGAGGCTGTCTCCTTTTACAATCACACTCTTACCACTGCACTTGATTCTGTCGCCCTGGCTGTCACCATCAAGCTTCGTCGGTCCCTGCCTCAACCGTGGCACTCAAAACTTACCCGCTATCTTCAAAAATGCTCCCGCAGTGCAGAACGGCTCTGGAGAAAGTCACGCACTCATGCTGACTTTCTCCACTTCAAGTTCATGCTTGCGTCTTACAGTTCGGCCCTATCGTTTTCTTAACAATCCTTCTTTAAGGCTCTCATTTCTTCCCAATCCTCCAACACACGTCGGCTTTTTGCCACCTTCAACTCCCTCCTCTCCCCTCCCCCTCTCCCACCCCCCCTCACGCTGTCGACTTAGCTACCCACTTCACCTCTAAGATTGAGTCAATACGTCATGACATCTCCCAGCAGTCCCTTCTTATCCCACCCTCTCCCCCTCCCTGCCTACTCTGTCCCCCTTCCCACCGACCTCTGCGGCTGCTATATCCTTTATCCCCCTCCCCACTTGCTAGCTCACCCTCCTTTTCATCCTTCACTCCGGTATCTGCAGATTAAGTCCATACCCTTCTCTCTTCCTCATCCCCCTCCACTTGCCCACAAGACCCAATTCCCTCTCACCTTCTCCGCTCTCTCTCTCTTGAGGCCTGCTCCTACCTTGCCCACCTCCTCAACCTTTCCCTTTCTTCTGGAATCTTCCCCTCCTCTTTTAAACATGCTCTTGTCTCCCCCATACTCAAGAAACCATCCCTTGATTCCGCCTCACTTTCTAATTACCGCCCTATTTCGCTTCTTCCTATTGTGTCCAAACTCCTTGAATGGGTTGTCTATAACCATCTCACCTCTTTTCTCTCTTCTCACTCACTCCTTGACCCGCTCCAATCCAGTTTTCGCCCCCTCCATTCCACTGAAACTGCCCTCACTAAGGTCACTAATGACCTTCTCCTCGTTAAATCCAAAAGACACTACTCCTTTCTTATCCTTCTTGACCTCCCTGCTGCCTTCGATATCGCACTCCTTTTGCAAACTCTCAACTTGCGACAATCAAAGTCATTGGTGGTCAGTGGTCAGCAACAGGCAGCCAACCGCTAGGCTGCCTATTGCTGTTTGGCCACCCACAATACTGCGCGGCAGACAGGAAGCAGGAAGTATTCAAATCCTGTCTGCTGATCTGAGGAGAGGAGCGACGCTGGCCAGTGCGACCAACTACAGGTAAGTGAGGGGGCTGCCAGGAAGGTGGCGGGGTAATCTGCCATACAAATTTATAGCGAGGGGGGGTATCTGCCATACAAATCTAGAGGGAGGGAGAGCAGGGGGGATGATGTGCCATAAAAATCTATAGGGAGGGGAAGCTGCCATACAAATCTATAGGAATGGAGAGAGAGGGGGGGGGGGAGAATTTGCCATACAAATCTATAGGGAGGGAAGGGGGGGGTATGCCATACAAATCTATAGGGAGGGAGGGGGGGGGTCTGCCATACAATTCTATAGGGAGGGAGAGGGGGGAGGGATCTGTCCTAGAAATCTATAGGGAGGGAGAGGGTGGGTCTGCCATACAAATCTATAGGGAAAATAGCTTCATGGGGGAGATAAAGTAAATGGCTGTGCGGAGATGGATGTAGGGTGGGAGGTAAGGAAAATGGCTGCAGGGGGGGGTTAAGGAAAATGGCTGCAGGGGGGATTAACAAAAATGGCTGCAGGGGGGTTAAGGAAAATGGCTACGAGGGGAATGGGTGCAGTGTAGGAGGTAATGACAATGGCTGCAAGGGGCAATTGTTGTAGGAGGGGGTAGTGAAAATGGCTGCAGGGGGTAAAAATAGAGCAGCTTTGGGGGGCATAATCTCATGATTGTGTGGCAGTTACATGGATGCTCTCTGTGGTCTCAGCAATCACTAGAATACTAAATATTAGTGAGATGGGACTGGTAGAGGTTTGTGTTTGATTGACCACAAATGTTCAGATATTGCTTATATATGCCTGTACAATGGGGTACTTTTAGCTGGCCATAATGGAGTGTTTTGGTTTAACTAAAGGGCCTAATCATTCAGGGTTTGTTACAGTTTTGAATTATAATAAATTTTTGCATTTTCCAAACAGAACGCCAACTTTCCAGAAGCCAGTGAGAGGATAACAAAGCTGCAAGAGAGTAGTGCAAGAACAGGTAAGAGACAATGGCACAATCTGTCTAAATTTGAATGCTGGAGAATACTCCTGAACATTCATATTCAGGAGTATTCCTATATACATATATACTCGAGGGGGGAGGGGGGAGGGCGCTGTAGCCGTACTTGCCTAGGGTGGCCAGAACCCTTAATCAGGCCCTGGTCCCAACGCTTCCTTAAACTCAATTTTTCCAAGACTGAACTTATCATTTTCCCCCCTTCCAGGACTCTCCCACCTCCCCCTCTCTATTTTTGTTAACACTATCCTCATTTCTGTCCCTCAAGTCCGATGCCTTGGGGTCATCGTTGATTCCTCCCTGTCCTTTAAACCTCACATTCTGTCCCTCTCAAAAACCTGGTACTTCCACATTTGGAATATATCCAAGATACGCCCCTTTCTCACCACAGAAGCCACGAAAACCCTTGTTCACTCGCTTGTAATCTCTCACCTTGACTATTGTTACCTCCTTCTCTCTGGCCTACCTGATTCTCACCTTGACCCTCTTAAGTCTACCCTCAGTGCTGCTGCCAGCCTCATTTTTTCTCCCCCGTCTCTATCTCTGCTATCTCCCTCCAACAGTCACTACATTGGCTCCCCATGGTGTACAGAATTAAATTTAAACTCCTCACCCTCACCTTTAAAGCTCTTAATCAATCTTCCCCTCCCTACATCTCCAATTTCATCTCTACCTACTCTCCTAGTCGCCACCCTCCGCTCTGCCTGGGACCGCCGCCTCACTACTTCACTGATCACCTCTTCCCACTCCCGTCTCCATGACTTTGCCTGGGCTGCTCCCCAGTTGTGGAACAATCTTCCACGTTCCATCAGGTTAGCATCTACTCTCAAAGGCTTCAAGCGTGCCCTTAAGACTCATTTCTTTATTCAAGTCTATCAGTCCTCCTCCTCCTTGTTCCGGCTCTCTCCCCCAGTTAGTACCACCCTTTGTGTCTCCCCCTTTCCTTTAGGATGAAAGCTCTCAGGAGCAGGGCCCTCTTTCCTTGTGTGCTCCTTCTACTATTTCATTACCGTCTGTTCCTCTTGGCCTGCTTCCCTAGCCCTGTTTTCTTAAGCTTCTGCCTACTTCTTGCTGATTTCTAACATCACTTTCACTCATTGTCCCAGAAATAAGTGGATTTGCATTACCATGTTACGTGTGTGTGTGTGTTTATATATATATTTATATAAATTTGTTCTTCATATTTTTTTCTTTATGTATCATGTTGTGTCATGGGTCACTGTTTTCTGTATATGTCATGTACGGCGCTGCGGACACTTTGTGGCGCCTTATAGATTAAAGATAATAATCATAATAATAATAATAGTATGTTGTCTTTTAAAAATTAATAATTTTGTTTACATTTCTTGTTTTGCTATTGTTCCCTAGAATTTGTGTACATTCATATAGCCTGCAGATGGCACTGTGTCAGTGAGGATTGGTGTATGACTAGCGCTACTATCATTCTGAAATGAAAACTTGGGACACCCCTGTGACTGAGGATGGAAACCACATACAACCAAATCATGCATACTTTTAGGTCCCAAGTAAAGTAAAATAATTATAGGAACTTATTACAACTTATTCTGTTAATTTGAGTAAATCACCAAGAGTGGCAAGAAAGATATAGATTTCGGGTGGAAAGAAAGGGAGTATGATGAGAAAACAAAGGCACTTGGAAACCCTATTTACTTTCAGTAAGCCCACCTTACCCAAGTCAATTTTATGTAACTCTCTGCAGTGTAAGTCACTTTTTGTTTGACTACAAAGATACATACCTTTGTTTGTAGTATAAGTTAGATTGATAGTCATTGTTACCTACTACAATTTAATGCAAATCAACAAATTGTGGGAAGAAAGTGACATTGTTATAAAAGATGATTTGCTCACAGCAGTGTTGAGATATCATGGTCGCTCTCAGCTAGAAAAGACTAGTGATGCCTTTCTATCATTAAGCTTTAAAGTGTGTTCATGGGTTTTGTATAATGCAAGATTATACTCTTATCATGTCCTACCTTGGCTTTTTAACCTCCTTCCCACTGGCATTCCACTACCAAGAAAAATGGCCGGATTGGATGTGAGTCTGTTGGTTATCAGATGGCCACACACAGACTGAAAGGCTTTCCGACTATCTTGATTTTTCAGAAAATGGTTAATCTGTCACTACTGTTACTGATATTGGGTCTCATTTAGAGATGAGTGAAATTTTGCAATCCAAATGTACACGTAAAATACAGTTCACAAAATTACACTGTTACTGGTTATTTTGAGTTGCTTGCACTGTATTTTAACATACATGCAAGTACAAATATTGTGTAGGAATGACACTGCTTCAAAATATGCTTAATTGCATCAAGATATGCTTTAAGCGCATTTTGAGGTGGCCGTATACTACATATGCTGGACTTCAACATCACGTAAAGTGAAACTAGTCTGATGAAGTCTGGTTACCACTAATGCAAGGGGAAAAGTATATAGGGTCCTCCTTAAAAAAACAAATCATGACTAGGCTATCACAGGCTAGGTTGGTCCCACTATGACAGTTAAAGCCACAGTATGAAGCCCTCTGTAATAGTGAGACTCAGCTGCAGCCGGTTTAGCATAGAGCTCAATTCCCTAGGGCGATTGGGCGCGCAAATAAAATGGGACCACATGTTTCTAGTACTGTAAATAGTAAAATATAGTAAAATAATGTAAATCTGTAAAATAAAAATAATAATAATCTAGTCCAAGTGAAAGCATGTATTCGAAGTCTTCTTGCATCCTTAATTTCTTCTTTACTCTTTCTGCATTCTGTAGTCTATCTTTTATTCTCCTGTTGGCCAATGGTTAAAAAAAAAAAGACCCTTGGACTATGAGACACATGCTCAGCTAGGAGCCGTGATGCAAATGAAAAACCAAGGATCTATCCAAAAGTAACCAGAGAGGTTTGGTTCTGACTGACTAGAGCATGAGAAAGCTGCTCTGATTGGTTACTTGAGTATAGACACCAAGTGGGTGTTAAGAAGTAGGATCCCTTCAATTTGTCTGATCTGTCATCAGGGCATTATTTTTACAACCATGTGTAGGATCAATCCTGCAGTTCACTGATTCAGTTAGTTGCTAGGTAAATAGCAATAAGATTCTCTTAGCTCCCAGTCTGGTTGCATGAGCTGTGTTATTACTTACCACACCCATGCAGCTAATTATCCTGCAGTTTCTGATTGGCACTGCTGTCTGTGTAAACCTCTTCCTGGCAGCATACCAATGTTGTTAATAGTTCCTGTTTAATCCAGTGTATCTTTGTAGAGTGACCTGATTCTGTCTCTCTATGTTTGACCCAACTTGTTTAAAGGATTCAGCTGTCTTCTTCACTCCTGACCTTTTGGCTTGTTCAATGGATCTGAACCTATATATCTACCTGCCCTGACCTCTGTCTTGTCTGTAATCTGTGTTAAACCTTGCCTGTCTGGCTGCTATTTACAGTCTGGTTGCTCACTACCTACATCTCCACCGGGCAAGTTCTAGATCAAAACTGCCACTACCCGAGCTTAAGTCCTAGTGGTAACCAAGTACTGTGGAATGTAATAATTTCCTCAGAAAGGGGAATGTTAATGGTGAACATCTCATGAAGCAGTTCTAGTAGCGGAGGATCTTGCGCTACTCTGCCCTTAACAGTGTGTTATCTATACTTGTTATAGTGTAGCTGTTTCTTTCCTTGTTATAGTGTAACCATCCCAGCCTGTCATAGCCTAGTGCTGGTTACAGCTTTTGTGTATGGACCCTATGCAGTTCATCTCCCCGCATTAGATGTAACTAGCCCATACTATGAGTGCGGATGCTCATTTCACTTTAGGGGTGCTATGCTATGCTAGTGGGGCTATGCTAGACTTCTTCATTTATTTACTTATTTTTTCTTGTTATGTTTTCTGCAAAGATCTGTGTGTAAGGATTCAAGACAAGCTCCAGATGACATCTGTCAGAAAACCGTTTACAATAACAGCTGCAAACATCTTCTCTTAATTCCTGTAATCATCACTCTGCTAAGAACAGCAATCTAGCTAGTCCCCTCACCTGGAGTACTGCACAGCTTTCCTTACTCTACACTCAGCCCTTCAGTGAAAAGGTCAAGTCAATCAGTAAATTTATCACAACTGTTTGTGGCCTTTATAAAGTCCATCAGTTGAAGAAGCAAAGTTATGTTTTGGATTTCTCTGCTTGTGCTTAGAAGAAGACTTGTTTTGTTGAACTGTACATCATGATTCTACTTTCTCCAATCCTTCGACCTTGGCTTCGTCACCCACTATTCTTCCATCTCCAATTCCTTGACTTTGCCATTGTCCATCACTATTCTACCTTCTACAATACTCCTTTGACTTTAGCTTGTACCTCACTACTACTCCTCTCAGGACTAAATAGTTTGGCCAGATGTAATGTATCTATGATAGCTACCACAGCCAAGTGGTTCTTTCCTTGGAGCAACCAGCACTGTGACACTGTGCTGATAATCATCATCTGTTACTGGAGATGCAGTCTACTCAGAGTCTGCCTCTCTAGGGTGTGCCACACTTAGGGCTAGATTTACTAAGATTTGAGTTTGGTGGTGGTTTGAAACTGCCACCCATTGCTGGCGGTTTAGGAGTCCACACGATCGCATTTACTATTGGGCGGTTTGAGGCTTCAATTTAAAATGACTGGCGATGTGTGGCGGATTGAAAAAGCTAAACCGCCGGCGGTTTAGCCATCAAAACCACCATCCAAAAGACAGGACAGGATAGTTTTAATACCTGCTTCAGAATGGCTTGATAGCTTAAACATGCTATTTGAACTATTTTGCCATGCAGAACATAATAGAAAGCACCACCATTGACATTAATTGAAATGTCAATGGTGCTTTGGTGCTTTCTCTTATGTTCTGAATGGCAAAATAGCTCCACCAGTATGCTGTTTGATCAATATTGCCATTCACAACCACCTCTTTTATCTTGGGCTTAGTAAATCCAGCTGTTTGTATGTTCATCATTGTTAAAATCACGATGGCGGTTTGTAAAGTGGTGGTTTTGAAAAATGTCTATTCTGGCCGTTTTAACGGTGGTTTGGGCTTTAGTACATCCGGCGGTTTCAAAGCTGCCAGAAAAATAACCATAAAGCGGCGGTTTGAGTAATACGCCCTTTAGTAAATCTATCACCTAGTGTACTTTTGTTGCATATTCCAGATGGAGTGGGCTGCAACAACAACTTGCGTGGAAGTCAAAATCCCTTTTTTTTTTTTTTTGTTACTGCGCAAGACAGTGAAACTAATTAAAATTTTACGCTACACAATTTTTTTTTTTTTTTTATTGTTGATACAGGACTCTAAATATGTTCCACATTTTTATGCTGGCTTGAATGTAGGTAAAGGCCATGTAATAGCTGGACACAGGGTGACTTTTCATGTATCAGAGTGGCTTGGATGGCTTCAGAGATACAAAATTATATTCTTCCATGGCATGATACATGGTGTAAAAATGAGAGCTTTGTGTAATTACTTAGATAAGGAAAACTGGAAATCCAGCCCAGATTGCTTACAAATTTATAAACGTAATTTCGCTCATAGTTCCACAAATTTGCTGGCACTTTATAAAATAATATGAATAATAATTAATAATGCAACAGGGGAACTCGTAATGGTCTTTTGTCTCAACCCCTTTTTCCATTTGCAATGTAGTTCACTACTTTACATCACCCTAAAGGAAAAAATGATGAACTATTTTACTTACACTGGCTCTGTATACCTGGCCGCTGTGTATTGTCACATTAAATTATATTGAATTATGCCAGGCAGGATGTGCCTCAGCATAATGTGACATGACAGAAATATTAATGAATGGAAAGGCTCCAGTGAGATTCACTTTTATACAGCAGATGTGTAACAAAAGCTACAGAGCTTTCTGTGAGCTCAGGTATCTCGCCCATCACAGATTCTCTTTCCATATGAAAACTAGAGATAAAAACAAAAATGGTGAAGTGAACAGATTTTGATTCAACTATAGGGAGCACCTAAAACGTACTTATTTTTGGAGCGCATAGGGATCAAGTCAGACCCGCAGTATGTATTATATTGCATTCTCAGAGTTATATAGCAGTTAAAAAATATGTGTATCAAAAAAAGCAAAGAGGGCAGTGAAGTTCATTTATGATAATACAAAACATTCGGGCATGCAGAGCTTTCCAATTCATGTAAATACACCTATTTGTCCACAGAGCTTAAAAATAGGCGCAACTGTATTCCAGTTTTGGGAACTGCCTCATGTAAATCAGTTTGTATTACTAATGTGAAACTGTGGGTACAGCTGGAAATGTGCCCAGTAAAATAAGTGCGCTTTCATGTGCAATCCAATTGAAAGTCAACACCTGGTTACCTCCGTTTCTTAGGAAACTTAAAATTGAACTCTTGGAGGGTCAAAAAATGATCTATGCCACCAAATGCACCTGTTCCACCTTTTGTTTTTCATTCAGATTATATCAGTTCTACATGTGGGTGCATAAGTAGGTGCACTCATGCTTCTAATCCAAAATTAGCAGGAAACTCCCCCAATGCACCCATCTCCTTCCATCCTCCATTCCGAGTGAATACAGACCTCATATCTGCTGTCATTTACAGCAAGCCTCTTGCTAGCCTGTAGCGAGCCTCCTGATCACAACCTACTTGTGATCAGGAGGCTTGCTGTAGGCTCCCTGATGTGTTTACATGTGGCAAACAAAAGGACTGGTATAAGTAACTTTCTGAATAAAGTTACCACAGTGCAATGAGCATGATAACACTTCTCAACATTTTGGCTAAGATCAAGTTTAGCCCTGTCCTATGAGGGATTGGTGACACCTCTGATCATGGACAAGCTAGCTTGGGCCTCTGGACAGAGGCCGAGATAGCTGAGAAGGCCAAGGATCTATGTGCCTCTGGGGGTGCCTGAAAATAATGGCATGAGCAGGGAACCTCATGTGAAAGCTTTGTGGTAAAGGGGGGCTTGAAGACCCTTTCTCCCTAACAACACTAAATATGTTTACAGGGCATGCAAATGATGTCTGATAGTATTGGAAAACTTCATAGGAAGAAGGAAGAGCTTTTCACATTCATTTCAATGCATCCATTGTTGTCACTGGGATTAATAGGGCCACTAGAGGAAACTCCATTGAAATGAATCGACTCATTTCAAGGCTTGTACGTGCATAGAAGTTGTTGATTGATTTTTCATCTCACTGGATTTGCCATCATATTGGGTATCTAAAAGCAGTGAAAACATTTTGGTGATCTCCTAGAATTATTTACTAAATTGACTTCTAGATTCATGTGGATCCATACTTATCACTGAGAGATCTGTGGTTTCAGTGATGTTTGGGCAAATTTTTCAGAAGTTTGTAAAACTTTATAGGTTAAACAGAAACAAGAATCAGGCGCACAAATGAAAAACTTAAAAACAAATAAACTTGTGTCTTAAAAACAAATAAACTTGTGTCTGACCACTGCTCACTTCTGGGTAGCTGCTAAACCCCCATATTAAGCTCAACAACTAAACAAAAGAGAGAGTGCTGTAAGAATACAGTTAAGAGAAAATAACCATCCTTATTCGAAATTTATGAGTAAAATCTTTATTAAGCTACAGTATATTATAGCATTAGAATACAAACAGCATATATATGGATTATCAATAACAGTTATTAATATTAAAATCATGTTCAATATGACAAGTTGTTACATATGAGAGAGTCCACAATTTTGATCAGTTATCCCTTCTTAAGTTCATTTGGTCTGGGGAGTTAGGGTCAGGACAAACTTGGCACTCCATGGCTGTTACATTGACAATGTATTTTTAATTTGGGATAGGAATACTGATTTAATCTGCAAATATGTTGATCGATTGAATAATAATCACTTTAATTTAAAATTCACAAGCACATTCCAGACATTACATATATATAAAAGATCTTTTGGCTCCAAGCATGCTTGCAAATGAAAAACCAACCACAAACACTTTTCTAGCCATCAAAGGTTTTTTTAAATGTAATCACTGCAACATCTGCAGATATACCAATCAAAAAAATACTTTTTATAATTTTAACAATAGCAAAGAATACCAAACTAAGCACTTTATGAACTGTCTGACCACCTCAGTGATATACTTACTAGAATGCTCATGCGGTCTCAAGTACATAGGAAAGACCAAACGCCCCTTAAAACTGAGGATACAAGAGCATGTGAGGAACATTAAAAATAAAGTTGAAAGCCACTCAGTATCACGCCATTTCTTAGAGAAACATAATTCAAATCCTTGCGAACTAAACTTCAGAGCAATTGAAAATGTTACATTAGGTCCACGAGGTGGGGCCCTAGATACCAGGCTCTCGCAGAGGGAAATGTTCTGGATCTTTGAATTAGGGACCCTGGCCCCACAAGGCCTTAATGAATACTACGAAATTGCTCCTTTTTTGTAACCATTATGAAGTACCTTAATAATGGATGTCTCCTGCTGTTTTAAATCCAATTTTACTATTACTAATTTAAGTTCCATAGTTTTCGTTTATTCTTTTATTAATACCTTTTTAGGATTGTATTAACTAGTGTTTTTATTTGTTATACATTTGTTTTACATGTTTTCTGTATATGCTTTATTGGTATGTTTTTATTTTATGTTTTCAATATTCATCATATGTACTGTATATTATATACATATTATATATATTTATATATATGTCCTCATGGCAATATGACCCCTATGTTTATAAAGATATATAGGGACTTGCAATTATGACATTAAATGTCACTCTGATAATATCACGTGGGCTCCACACAGTATGCCCTTATCCAACATGGCCACCGATGTATCCCTCTATAGGGACACTACCCACACTCTGTAAACTTCTGTTGCATACCTAGTTTCCACCTTTTAAAACCCCTAAAAGGCACAGGATAGATGTCCCCACAAAAGAATCCTACTGCATCATCCACAAATGAATGCTTAATGCACAGCCGCTACATCGCGGGTTAGAATGCCGTTTCGCGCACGCGCGATGACGTCATCGATGACGCGGGCCCAAAATGGCGCCGCGCACTGCATATAACAGACCTAAACTCTCACACAAGCCATTCTATTACTCCTGATGAAGTTCTTTGAATGAACGAAACGCGTTGAGCCCCTACACCACATCTGGAAGACCACTGGCTGTACTGCTACACCCTGAGACACATACAATTAGAATATCCTGCACTGAGCTTCTGTGTGGAGCCTGCTGAGAGACTTCTACTACATAAGGGGATGAGACTGCAGACCAGTCACTTACAGATAAGCCTATTTAAAGCATATATATTGTGAGTTTGCACTCTAAATGCTATACTTGAATAAAATGTTTATATAAAAAATACTACACCATATTGCTTTTTATATATTTCCTTTTATGATGAGCGGATAAGTTTGGTGTCGCGGTTGTTTTAGAACATACATTTTATCCATCGCTAAGGAGAATTGGTTGCAGATCATACTCCGGGATTTCTAAGGAGCTACTATACAGATAAGCGGTTTGATTTTATATATGTGGTACGCACACCACTTCTATTTATTCTGCACGATCAACTTTAGAATATCTTTATCTTGTACTACAGTGATTTTGAGTTACCTGCGGTGCATTTATACAGACACCGGCCTGTTTTAACTCCTCTGGACTATTTTGTGTATATTTGTGCTTATATGTTTATATACATTGTATACACCTGAAGGCGCCGCCCTTTACCATTTATATCTCAATATATATATATATATATTATATTTTCTCAATATTACCCGCTCAACATATGGTGGAAAAATTATTACACGCCCTTTCAGAAAAGGTGGATTACAATGCCTACCTACATTATCAAAAATCACCTTAAAAGTTGGAAGAATAATATTTAAAATAAATATTTAAATACTAAATACTATTTAAACTCCTTCAAGTCAGAAGAAACTGCTCAAATAACAAGTTATTACATAAACAGGCTGCCCCATTATTAAAATCCTTTGCTGATAAAGGTTATCCTCCACAAGTTTTGGATACTGTGAATTGACAGAAATAGATAGTCCTGGGGAAAATGTGCATTGGCGTTTGTTTCAGTCACTATAATTTAAAAAATTTCAATTTAGCCTGCAATTAAAATTATATTTTTAGCCTCTCCATTAAAATATATGGGCATGAATCCATATTGATAATGTGATCCTGAGAGACTATAGAATAATAGAGAAATAAGAGTTTCACAGATAGCTTAAAAATCAGCATTTACAATTAAGTATATAATTGCAAATGCATATTCAGAAATATTCAGATTCATATTCAGAAATTTGACCACAATTGCATCTCATGCAAATTTACGAGCATACTATTGTCTAGTGTAATTACAGAAATGACGACTGGGAAGAGTTCCTTCTCTGTCAATCATCCTACGATGAAACCAGTATCGACTGGAGAAATGCGTCAAAAATTACGAATATACTAATGAATGGAGCCATGAATCTGTATATGGGTCATTCCATGTCAGTTTAACCAGGGTTGTCCACCACCCGTCTCAGATTTCTACGAATTTTTTTTTAGTTAAGAGAGGATATCAAAACAACTATTTCTGCCAAATATCTCGACTGTCTGACAATTAGTTGATTATATATTGATTTTTCAATTTATTAAATAATTTACTAATTGCGGCTTCTTTATCCAGTTTATTTGAAGTATTACGGGTGTTTATTAAGGAATCGACACAAAATTTGGACCCCCTAAGGTAACTCTTCCTCCCGAATCCAAAAATCCAAACCAAATTACTGTATCTGCCTCATGTTCTGCATTACGGCAAATATCATTAAAAATGCTAGATTCAATTGACATTAGGGATCCCATTTTTTGGCGGGTGTTTAAAAAAGGTATAAATTACTACCACAAAAAAAAAATCAGCCGGGTGCTCTGTTTCATAGTGGAGAAAAAAAATAATGAAGTTGATGCTGGATTACTGTTGTACCGCATACATAATTTACACATTGTTAACAACCATACCAAAAAAAGTGAACTAAACTGAGGCAATGGGATAAACCTCCCATACGGGAAATGAAACAAACAAACTGATGGGAAGGGGATTTCCTTTAGAGAGACCAAAACTGAAACTTTCCAGAGAAAGAGAGAGGGAGACACAGAAAGAGTCAATCATGGCAGCTGCTCATTTGGTAGCCTTTTACATACAGACTGCCATATTACTATTTACTCAAAAAACATTGGATTACATAGCTGGGACCACTCTACAGATGAAGAAAAAGAACTTTTGATTCTGAGAACTGAAGTTTCAAATGCAGTAACCAATGATCCTGAAACCTCAGTCTGCTACCATCATGAAAAGCTTCTGCTGCTAAGATATGAAGAATTTCAGAATACATCCTGTAATCCTTTTATGGACAAGAAGGAAAGAAAAGAAGTGTATAGAAGGGGCATTCCGATTAGGTCTATAATAAAATAAATCTTTATTGGATATGCATTAAAAAAAATTCTGGTTAAACAGGAGCGAAATATTTAAAAATACACATATAGGACAAACAAATGTGGAGGTAAATTAAAATGCAAATACAAATAGATATGTGACAGGCCAGATATTGATAGCAACCATAGCAGCTATAGCTCAGGCTTGGAAGCAGCCTCTCCCCCCTACCCTGGCCAAGGTGATCTCCAAAATCAATTTCAATTTCGAAATGGAAACCCTGGGTGTCCCATATTCCACGTCAACATTGTCTCCGCTGATTAACTGGAGAGCCTGGCACAATTATGTGACAGATGGGGAGGGAAATCCATCACGTTCTCTACCCTCGCCCTCTAATGATGCTGGTGAATGATCTTTTGTTTGTTGGTGTGTAAAGTATTAGTCAAGCCTAATGTATACAACGAATTGTCAGATACATTTGATTTTGATTCTGTATGTTTTCAAGTGCATTGTGTTTGTGTTCCATCCCCTTTATGTACCCTGTCCCCCCTTTTTTTCTTCTGTACCCCTTTTGAAAAACTTTAAAAACCAATAAAAATTTTATTCGTTAAAAAAAATGCGAATACAATTTGCATTGCCTCTGCTATCTATCAGAATGCGCCTTTATAAGTGCAAAGATCCCAGCCTGAGTAAACGCTCCAAAGTTGGAATAATTACCATATGAGGTCACAAGAGCCAAAAGGTGATTCCAATAATATTATTAGGTAGTGTAGCCCAATAATAGTGGCATAAATAAGTCCCCTACGATCGCAAATATAAGGGAAATCCCTGCCTGAATAGGTAACTTAGAGCGATCAGGCTACCTATCAAACTGCCCCATAATGAGTGCAAAAATCGAGTAGATACTCAAAAAATTAGCATGGTTGCCATATAAAGTTTGAAAAACCCAAGGTATTTCTAGTAGTATTAGGTAATATAGCCCAATAGCATTGGCATAAAAAAATGAATGAAGAGACGAAGTATTATTAAGTCCCCTATGATCGCGGGTATATGTGAAAATCCCTGCCTAAGTAGGTAACTGGGGAGCGATCATAGGGAGAAAGGTGCAGGCTGGATGATGAGGAGAGCGAGACAAAACGCCAACGTGCGTTTTGCTCTGTAGCTTTTTCAAGCCTGACTGTTTTTTCATGAAGCACACAAATATCAACTTTAAATTTCAGTGTACAATTAAGCTATCAAGTATTTGTGTGCTACATGCAAAAAAATAGTCAGTATTTAACTTATGTACAAAACAGAATGCTGATTTGCACCCCTTGCATTGTAACATGGTTTTGTCCAGGAGACTGAAATAAGAAGTTTCTCAAGTTAAGATCCTTAATGAATCAGGCCCAAGATGTGCTGATACACTTAATGAAACCAATCAACAAATGTGCTGTCCTGGCCTTCAAGAGATAAGTGTTTTGTTCCTTTTATTCACGTCCGTGTAATGGAAGTGCCTAGTATCCAAGGAAGTACTGGAAGGCAGTATACACTTTCTGCTGACACTTTAAGGAAAATTACAGACCGTTACAAACAAGGGAAAAATAATGAGATTGTTGACTCAACTTCAGTTAAGGGCTTTAGTTATGTTAACGGTTTTAAATTTCACGATTTCTTGTGTTAATTATTTAAGCGGTATAACAGTAATCGAACATCAGCATCAACTTCATTATTTTTTTTCTCCACTATGAAACAGAGTACCCTGCTGATTTTTTTTGTGGTGGTAATATATACCTTTTTTAAACACCCCCCAAAAAATGGGATCCCTAATGTCACATGTAAAGTGGTCTCAGCTATGTAATCCAATGGTTTTTGAGTAAATAGTAATATGGCAGTCCGTATTTAAAAGACTACCAAATGAGCAGCTGCCATGATTGACTCTTTCTGTGTCTTCCTCTCTCTCTCTGGAAAGTTTCAGTTTTGGTCTCTCTAAAGGGAATCCCCTTCCCATCAGTTTCTGTTTGTTTCAATTCCTTGTATGGGAGTTTTATCCCATTGCCTCAGTTTAGATTACTTTTTTGGTATGGTTTTTAACAATGTGTAAATTATGTATGCTGTACAGCAGTAATCGAGCATAAACTTCATTATTTTTTTTCTCCACTATGAAACAGAGTACCCAGCTGATTTTTTTTGTGGTAGTAATTTATACCTTTTTTAAACACCCCCAAAAAAATGGGATCCCTAATGTCAATTGAATCTAGCGTTTTTAATGATATTTGAAAAACATGAGTTTTTGCCGTAACGCAAAACATGAGGCAGATACAGTAATTGGGTTTGGATTTTTGGATTCGGGAGGAAGAGTTACCTTAGGGGTCCAAATTCTGTGTCGATTCCTTAATAAACACCTGTGATACTTCAAATAAACTGGATAAAGAAACCGCGATTAGTAAATTATTTAATAAATTGAAAAATCAATATATAATCAACTAATTGTCAGACAGTCGAGATATTTGGCGGAAATAGTTGTTTTGACATCCTCTCTTAACTAAAAAAAATTCAAAAAATTCTGAGACGGGTGGTGGACAAATCATGTTTTTTTGGGTGATCTGATCTGGAATGACCCATATGAGAGTGCCATGAAATTACATTTAGAGAGCAGAGAAGTAACCTACATACTACTATCGACTTTACAAGCTGAACTATGATAACAACTATGCTCTCTGTTGGAAATCTATATATCAGAGACACTGTTTTCATTCAAGATATTGGTGTGATAATTTAAGAGCACAATCCTCTTTAGCAAGGCACAAGTTGACAACTTAAAAACCCACCTTAGGCTATTTGATTCATTTAGCATTGACTCCTGTGCTGGATACCTTTACCTTAACATTGCGATATATCTTAGGATTCTCTGGCGTGTCCACATGTTACACACTGGAGTTTTTTCAGCCAATTATCGAGCCAATCCCCGATAAACGACAGCTTGGCCACACAACGCGTTAGTGAGTATACTTACACGATGAATGACAGTCATTCCAAAGGGCCAATTGTCGTTTCATTTGGTTGGTCGCACTACTTAATAATCTTGCTCCAATCACCTTCCGATCATGTGGTGTGTATGCACTCACAATCACGATTTCCATAGAGTTTACAGAGTCATGGTCTTTTCAACCGATGCCAGCAAGGAACATGTCCTGGGGCCTGATTCATTAAGGATCTTAAATGAAGAGGATCCTTATTTCAGTCTCCTGGACAAAACCATGTTAAATGCAAGGGGTGCAAATGTGTGTTCTGCTTTGCACATAAGTTAAATACTGACTGTTTTTTCTGCTGACTGCTCACTAATAACCATGAGCATTTGCCATTATGGTCAAATATTCCCAGGTTAAGGTAAATGCATATCTGACAATACAATGCAATATAAAATGCCAGTTTCTGAGCTTACATCCTTGTAAATTTCTGTACCTGCCGATGCACAAATAATGTTAAATATGCACATGTTCATAACACATTTTTCTAACACCTGAATTTATTCTAAATATACTTTTTTGATAAATGCGCGAAAGGGTTGATAGGTGAGTTAAGCCAACTGTCATATGAACAATTGTTTAAGCTTTGCCTTGACATCTGCAATGAAGCTTAATGATGATTTATGTTCTAGCATTTCCTATATGGGGCAAATAGTTATACGCTTTTAATAGCACTTTGATTCCCATTGGTTTTCCACAATTCATTGAACTTTGGTGTGAAGAAAATGTTCCAGAGAATGATTTAAAACATTTTGTGTGACCCTCGGCCTCAGGCTGGCATGAATTGTGGATATGTGCGAAAAGTATTTCATTTTATTTGCCATTTGTTACATGGTTCGTTAAATCCTGGCTAATAAGCATCTGTTCTGAGCTTCATTGATCTCCCTTCCTGAGATCTGTGTGTCTGGAAGGCTTTGAACAACTTGCAGGGTTTTGTTCTATTACAAAGCTCAGTACAATAACAGAAAAAACTCCTGGTAACTTTAGATGTAATGTTACAGGGGGCAGCAGAGCCAGGAGATTCACTGTCATAACTCAAACACTTTTTTTTTTATAAAGGGGGAATTTCAACTTATCTCTGCATGAAAGAGCAGAACATGTGGATACTGGTACACTGTATTAACACATTATTATTATATTATATTTTATTTGCTTATTGCATAAAGGGAAAGTAAACCTGAAAATAATAACAATAATTTTATTAACAAATAGAACAGCAGCTTTTTTTACTGGTTGATAGCAGTGTGCTGGGGGTGTTTAGTATTTATTTTCTTTTTAGATAAACCCTTCTTTTATCCTACTATCTGGAAGACATGTATGGGAGCAGTAGCTGATAGGGAGTGCTGGACTTTGTAGTGACAGTGTGGAGATTTTTGGGATAGCTCCTTGTAAGTTAGCTCTCAATTCTAAAACACATAAGTATGTGATTCAATATAGGGAGTCGCTTGTTTAGCGTTAGGACCCATTCACAGATAGAAGGACCAATCCTGCTCTGACAAATAGGGGGAGTGTCTCTAGTTTCCATTGGCTGTCCCAGGTTTTAAATATTTTTTACCTGGAAATTTTCATCCTTAGAAATGTTCCTATTTTTCAGTATTGACCAATTGTACAATAAAGGTTCTCTTTTGTGCACTTGAATGTGATACTTATCATCCATTCTTATTCTTTGGGTCTTACAAGTTAATATTTATGGATGAGAAGAATTTAAATGCATAAAAGCTTGTCATAATCACATTCAAAAAACTTGCCATCATGTGGATTGCAGTGCTCCAAAGTCCTCTGGGGATGCATCACATATACTTATGTGTACCAGCTCTGCAGTAAAGAGTTCCTGGGTATAAAGGTTGCACTGCTTTCTTTTTTTGCAGATTTCCCCTCTTGCGATACTAAGGTTTCTATATGTTTTCAACCCAAATCATTATGGATAGGGCAGCTGTGAGCCAAATAATAAACACCAACCATCACAGACCCTCCAATATTTCCAATTCCACCTGCTCTCGAACCCCTGACTTAATTTATCATTACAGTTACCAATGCAAAATTCACAAATTTATATTAAATAAAATACTTTTCTCATCAATTAGTTAATTCAGTACAAGTAGCTGTTATAGTGAAATAAATGGGAAGCACATTGTGGCAAAAGCAGGATGCCAGGGCTTTGGATGTAAAGGTTAAGTCTGCTTTGTATCCCCTCTCAACCAGGGCTGTGCAATATGCATGTATTAGTGTTTTGAAAGTTTGCATATTAAATGTGGTGGTTTATGTATTCTTAAATGAGCCAAGTGGGTCTTTTAGGTTCTACTAGATGCTTAAAAATGCTCCCAAGGAGAACTATTTTCACCTGGGGTTACCAGGGCACCCAGCCATCTGTAGGCAGCCTGAGAAGTTGCGCCAAACGGTGGCTAAACACTTTGAGGGACTTCCTCCACTAGAGGTTGGCCATTTTAAGATGGAACTGCCAGTCAGCTATAGGATCACTTTCAGCTAAAAAACACTTGGAGTAAATGAGGGATTGATCAGAGACTTAATGGAATTACAGTTTATTGTCTGACAAATTGGTGCCCTTTGTTCTCTAGTGAATCAATAGAGACTTCCTCTTTGTAGGGTACCTGCTGCTATTCTAGGTCTTGGGGGAGGCTCCATTATTATTATTATTATTATTATTATTATTAATCTTTATTTATAGGGTGCCACAAGATTTCAGCAGTGCCGTACAGAAAACATACAGTGAACCATACAGTGTAAACAGTACAGAACAATAAACAAAAAATACCAGGACTATAAAAGCTCCAGACATAGCTTGCACAGTGAAGTTGGAGCAGAAGAATATGTAGAGAGGCAGGTGGGAAGAGGGCGCTGCTTGTAAGAGCTTACATCCTAAAGGGAGGGCAAACAGACAGGAGGCGCAATGGGGAGTCAAAGGGGATTAAGCACAAGAGGAATGAGTAACGGGACAGGGAAAGAGAGAGGCGAGGAGATCAAGCATGAAAAGAAGTTTATATGGATGGCTGGTAAGCACTGAGGAACAGATGAGTTTTAAGTGTCTGTTTGAAGGTGCACAAATGAGGGGACAGTCGGATGAAGCATGGGAGGTCTTTCCAATGGAGGGGGGCAGCCCAGGAGAAAATTTGAATTCTGGAGCGGATGAGGTGATGAGAGTGGAGGAGAGGCAACTGTCATTGGACGATCTCAGGGAACAATGTGGAGTATGAGTGGAGAGGATATTGGAGATGTATGGGGCAGTGGAGTGGGAGAGGGTCTTGTAGGTGAGGGTAAGAAGTTTGAAAAGGATTCTGTAGGGGAAGGGGAGAAGGTGTAAGGCAAGGCAGAGAGGGGAGGCAGAAGAGGAGTGGTGGGAGAAGATATCCAGTCCAGTGGGAATAGTTATCTGGGAAAAGCCCCCACCAAGGTCTCATTACCAAGGGAACTGAACTAGGTCATAAAGAGGGAGTGCATCTTTATGGTCCCAGTTCTACCTTCCACTTTGGAAGAACTCTGAGTTATGACTCTAGTTGGACTGGTCCAGGATCTTGCCTGAGTATTGAAGTCTCAGCAGTCTCTGCTTCCTTGTGGATCTGAAAAAGCGGGAGGTCAGTGATCGTGACAGTGTTTCTAAGGAAAAGTGATTATAGCCCCTTTAGGGTTGGGTCAAGAGTTAGTGTCACTCACCGGACCGTGAGTGCCTCTTCCCGGACATTTAGGAACCGTGGCCGTCCACCATCCTGAGGGTCTGCGCATGCGCAGCCCTTTTCTATACTTCAGTGTATACCCCTTTAACTTAATTGGCAGATCAGGCAACCTCCCTATATTAAGCACCTGTGGTCACTACCACGTTGCCTGATCTTGGAGTCTCATTCCTCATGAGTCTCTGAAGGTGTTCCTGTATTACTTGTGTATTCAGTGCTGCTGATTCCTGTGGTTTCCTAACCACTACTACTACTGTGGTTCCATACCACTTCTACCATCAACTGTATCATCATGACTGTTTGCTGATTCCTATCCGCTGCCTCCGTGCACTACAGTCTTCTACACCACTTCATCGTTATTTTATATCTAAGTGACTGTTTACTCGTTGCTATCCGCTGCCTCCGTGCACTCCAGCTTATACCTCACTCACCTGCTTCTCATCAAGTCTGTTTGCTGATTTCTATCCGCTGCCTCCGTGCACTACAGTCTCCTGCTTGCAACTCGCCTGTGTTCAACATCGTGACTGCCAGCTGACTACTATCAGCTGCCTCTGTGCACTACAGTCTCCTGCTTGCAACTCGCCTGTGTTCAGCATCGTGACTGCCAGCTGACTACTATCCGCTGCCTCTGTGCACTACAGTCTCCTGCTTGCAACTCGCCTGTGTTCAACATCGTGACTGCCAGCTGATTACTATCCGCTGCCTCCGTGCACTACACTCTCATCTCATCTTTGCTGTGTCTTCCTCGAGACTGCCGCTTTTCATTACCATCTGCTACACTTCGTGATCTACAGCTCCTGCCCTGCGCTGCACTCCTGTTTCCCATCGCTGTTGGTTCCTGTGGTTGCTACTGGTTACCTCCGTGTGCCGCTGAGTCCTGCCGCTGTGGTCAGCGCTATCGTCCATCTCCTGCTGATCCACTCTCCACGCCTTCACGTGTTCCACTGGCCTCTACCCTCCTGTCAGCATTGGATTTGTATCTCTTCTACTACCCTCTGCTGGATCATCTCCATTCTCCTGGGTTTCCTATGAGTCCAGTTCCACGTGTTGCTGACTCCTGTGGATTCGTGTCCCTGTCGGTCTACTCACCTGTGCGCTGCACCTGCTAGACCGCTGCTTCTCCTATCCAGGGACTTCCTATCCAGTCGGTCTCCAGCCGCTCAGGTACCGCTGCAATCCCATCTGACTGCTACTACTGAACCACGGTATGCATACTTCTCATTGACTGTGCTGTGTATTGCATATCTTGCTGGACTGTGTTTGGTTCTCTCTGGAGTCTGCTATCCGCTGAGTCTATTGTCATCATTGACTGTGTTATCATTGTGCTGGACTACTTCAAGAGACTTTCTAGATTGCAGACCTGATCAGTCATTTACATATATATATACCTATATTGTGCATATTACTGTGGATCGTGTATAAGGTGCCTGTGTATATCCTGTGTTGCAGTCTTCCCCCGTGCACCTCCTCACATATATATGCAGTGGTACAACTTGCTGATGTCAGACCACTGATCCCTGTTTCCGGTATCACCTGTTCCATTATCCTCTCACATAGCAGTGGTACAACTTGCTACCGCAGACCACTGACTACCTGGATACCTCCACTTGGATTCCATTCCTTCACTCAGACAGCGGTACAACTTGCTACCCGCAGACCGCTGACTCTCATCACCTCCTTGTCTCTGTTGGACATTCCTCCTCACTATAGCAGTGGTACAACTTGCTATCGCAGACCACTGACTACCTACACGTGTCCTTGTCCATACAGTTCCTTGTGTATCATTACCTCATTATTACCAGTGTTGCTAGTCATAGACTTTCCTGAGCATCTCATCGGTCATCATTTCATGTTCCGTGATCACCCAGCTACCAGAGTACCCTATTACCATCTACATTGCTCTGGTAAGCCTACCATCTGGTGATCCCTGGGTAAAGACTCCTAGTGCCCGTGACAGTAAGATCAGGCCATGACAGACCCAGATGTGGAACCTACCGCCAAAGAGATGCTGCAACATCTGGTTAGCCGTGTGGAGCAACAGGATGCCCGCCAACAGCTGTTACTTCAGTGTTATCAGTCATTAACCTCCCAAGGAACATCTGGACAGACTGTGACAGCTACTACTGAAGCTCCTGTGCTTTTCTCCGTTTCCCCATTGCCATCCCAGGTGTCTATAGCTTCCACGCTTCACCTGCCTACTCCGTCAAAGTACGATGGAGACCCCAAAACTTGTAGGGGTTTCCTTAACCAATGTTCAGTCCATTTTGAGCTCCAACCTCAAAATTTTTCTACCCATCGTTCCAGAGTGGCCTATCTTATCTCTTTGTTTTCAGGACAAGCCCTGGCTTGGGCCTCCCCTCTGTGGGAGAGGAACGATCCAATATTACAAGATAGTGCCAAATTCATTTCTACATTCCGAAGTGTGTTCGATGAACCAGGTCGTGTGACCTCCGCTGCTTCCAGCATCCTCCGTCTGCGACAAGGATCTCATACTGTAGGCCAGTACGTCATTCAATTTAGGATCTTAGCCTCTGAACTTCAGTGGAACACTGAAGCCCTAGTTGCCGCCTTCTGGCAGGGGCTTTCCGATAAAATTAAAGATGCACTGACTACCCAAGAGCTTCCTTCGTCACTTGAAGATTTGATCTCTCTATGCCATCGTGTTGATATGAGATTTCGTGAAAGAGAGGCTGAGAAAACGACTTCTGCTAAAGCACCTTTTCGCTCTAACCCTCAATTTCGTCCAGTGTCACCCGCTGTGATTCCCATGGAGATTGGACGTTCCAAGTTATCTTCTGAGGAGAGGAGACGAAGAGTCAAGAATAGACTCTGTATCTATTGTGCTGATTCCACTCATGTCCTCAGCTCCTGCCCTAAGAGATCGGGAAATGCCAGGCCCTAACTAGTTCTGGAGAGGTGAAGTTAGGGTCCCTGGAGTCCTCTCCATCGTCTATGAAATCTAAAGTCTGCGCTTTTGATGTGACTATTTCCTTTGCTACCAAGACCTTTGAGTCACAGGCATTGATTGATTCCGGAGCAGCAGGAAATTTTATTTCCAAATCGTTAGTTAATCAATGGTCTCTACCAATGATTACCTTAAAAACTCCCATTACTGTGACGGCTATCGATGGATCACGTCTCATCAACGGTCTCATCACCCAGAGTACGTCTCCAGTAACCCTTCAGATTGGTGCTCTGCATCATGAAGAGATATCGTTTTTAATTCTTCCTGTTACGACAAGTCCGATTGTCCTAGGCCTTCCATGGCTTCAGTGTCACTCTCCCCAGATTGACTGGCGCACCCCTCAAGTCACGTCTTGGGGGCCTGAATGTCACCATCATTGCCTTTCCCAAGTCATTCCTCTCAAGGTACAGCAAGCTTCCATTTCAGCTATTTCACCGGGACTCCCTCCTCAATATGCTTCATTTACCGATGTTTTTGATAAAGCTCAGTCTGAACGTCTTCCTCCTCATCGTTCTTGGGATTGTCCGATTGATCTTCTTCCTGGCAAGACTCCTCCCAGAGGCCGGGTCTATCCACTCTCGTTACCTGAAACTCAAGCTACATCTGAATATATACGGGAGAACCTCCAGCGTGGGTTCATTCGACCTTCCACCTCGCCCGCTGGAGCTGGGTTCTTCTTTGTCAAAAAGAAGGATGGATCATTACGCCCTTGTATAGATTTTCGTGGACTCAATGCCATTACTATCAAGAACCGGTATCCCATTCCGTTGATCACTGAGCTATTTGACCGCATCAAGGGAGCCCGTATTTTTACTAAGTTGGATCTTCGTGGTGCTTACAATTTAATCAGAATCCGTTCCGGTGACGAATGGAAGACGGCGTTTAACACCAGAGACGGGCATTACGAATATCTGGTAATGCCTTTCGGGCTATGTAATGCCCCCGCTGTTTTTCAGGGCTTCATTAATGAGATTTTTCGGGACTTATTATATGTATGTGTCGTCGTCTACCTGGACGACATATTGATTTTTTCACAGGACCTGCCTTCTCACCACCAACATGTGGCAGAAGTCCTTTCCAGGCTACGGAAAAATTCATTGTTCTGTAAATTAGAAAAATGTTCATTCGAATTACCCCAGATTCCATTCTTGGGGTATATTGTTTCCGGAGTTGGTCTGAAGATGGATCCTGACAAAGTAAATGCTGTACTACATTGGCCCCAGCCAACTACTCTTCGTGCCATCCAGCGTTTTTTAGGTTTTGCCAATTACTATAGACGCTTCATTCAAGATTTTTCTTCCATTGCATCTCCTATTGTGGCCCTGACTCGTAAAGGGGCTAATCCTAAGCAATGGTCTACTGAGGCTATTCAAGCCTTTCAAACATTAAAAGAGTCCTTCTCTTCGGCTCCAATCCTTCGTCAGCCTGATGTGACACTCCCTTTTTTCCTAGAAGTAGATGCCTCTAATGTGGGCTTAGGAGCTATTCTCTCCCAACGCTCGGAACAGCAAAAATTCCACCCTTGTGCCTTCTATTCTCGGGGTCTCCTACCCGCAGAGAAGAATTATACCATCGGAGACAAGGAATTACTGGCTATCAAAGCCGCATTAGAGGAATGGAGATACTTGTTGGAGGGAGCTCGCCATCCGGTGACGATCTTCACGGATCATAAGAACTTGTCATATCTCCAGTCTGCCCAATGCTTGAACCCTCGTCAAGCAAGATGGTCTCTTTTCTTTTCCCGTTTTGAATTAATAATTACCTTCAAACCAGCTGCCAAGAACAAAAAAGCTGATGCCTTATCTAGAGCCTTTGCTACGTCCTCTGATATAGAAGAGGTTTCCAACCATACCATTCTAGACCCCAAATGTATCTCACTGGCTGCTTCATCCACCAAAACGCTACCATTTGGGAAGACCCTCGTGCCTTCTACTCTAAGGAGGAAAATCCTTTCGTGGTTCCATGCCTCTCGGTTTTCTGGACACGCCGGTGAACACAAGACTTTTGAGATCCTCTCTCGAAGTTACTGGTGGCCTTCAATGAGGAGAGACGTCAAAGAGTTCATTGCTTCCTGTGAATTATGTTCGCAATTCAAATCCTCCCGCAGAACCCCAGCAGGGTTGCTGCGACCACTACCCATTCCGTCCAAACCATGGACCCATATTAGTATGGATTTCGTTACTGACTTACCACCTAGTAAGAACCATAACACTATTTGGGTGGTAGTGGACAGATTTTCGAAGATGGCTCATTTCATTCCTCTGTCTGGTTTGCCTTCCTCGTCTATCCTGGCTGAACATTTCATTAAAGAGATCTTCCGTATCCATGGATGTCCATCTGAGATTGTGTCTGATAGAGGAGTACAATTCGTGTCCAGATTCTGGCGAGCCCTTTGTAAAACCTTGGGCATACGATTAGCACTCTCATCTTCTTACCATCCACAATCCAATGGACAAACCGAACGTGTCAATCAAGATCTTGAGACTTTTATAAGGATATTTTCATCAGCCAATCAAGACAACTGGGTAGAGTTACTCCCTTGGGCTGAGTTCGCCCATAACAACATGTACCATGAGTCATCATCCAAAACTCCATTCTTTGTGGTTTACGGTCACCATCCGTCTTTTCCGGAATTTCCTGCCCTCCCGCCCACCCAAGTTCCTGCGGTGGAGACTGTTTGTCAGACCTTTAAAAATATCTGGTCTCAGGTTAGAACCTGTTTAAAGAAGACATCTGTCAAATATAAATCTTTCGCTGATAAGAAGAGGCGGGCTATTCCACCACTAAAAATTGGAGATCGTGTCTGGTTATCCACAAAAAATATTCGTTTGAAGGTTCCATCCATGAAATTCGCCCCTCGTTTTATTGGTCCATATAGGATCATTCAAGTTATCAATCCAGTATGTGTGAAACTCCTTCTTCCTAAGAGTCTTCGGATTTCTAATGCCTTCCATGTATCTTTGCTCAAACCTCTTATTATCAACCGTTTTTCAACTCCTCCCTCAGTTCCGCAGCCAGTTCAAGTCCATCAGGAGGAGGATTTTGAGATTACCGAGGTACTAGATGCAAAAATTTCGCGAGGAGTCCTCCACTTCCTCGTTCACTGGAAGGGCTTTGGTCCTGAGGAGCGCTCTTGGATCAAAGCTGAAGATCTTAATGCTCCTGCCCTTTTGAAGAAGTTTTACTCCAAAAATCCGGACAAGCCCGGTTCCAGGCGTTCTGTGCCCACCTTTAAAAGGGGGGGTACTGTCACTCACCGGACCGTGAGTGCCTCTTCCCGGACATTTAGGAACCGTGGCCGTCCACCATCCTGAGGGTCTGCGCATGCGCAGCCCTTTTCTATACTTCAGTGTATACCCCTTTAACTTAATTGGCAGATCAGGCAACCTCCCTATATTAAGCACCTGTGGTCACTACCACGTTGCCTGATCTTGGAGTCTCATTCCTCATGAGTCTCTGAAGGTGTTCCTGTATTACTTGTGTATTCAGTGCTGCTGATTCCTGTGGTTTCCTAACCACTACTACTACTGTGGTTCCATACCACTTCTACCATCAACTGTATCATCATGACTGTTTGCTGATTCCTATCCGCTGCCTCCGTGCACTACAGTCTTCTACACCACTTCATCGTTATTTTATATCTAAGTGACTGTTTACTCGTTGCTATCCGCTGCCTCCGTGCACTCCAGCTTATACCTCACTCACCTGCTTCTCATCAAGTCTGTTTGCTGATTTCTATCCGCTGCCTCCGTGCACTACAGTCTCCTGCTTGCAACTCGCCTGTGTTCAACATCGTGACTGCCAGCTGACTACTATCAGCTGCCTCTGTGCACTACAGTCTCCTGCTTGCAACTCGCCTGTGTTCAGCATCGTGACTGCCAGCTGACTACTATCCGCTGCCTCTGTGCACTACAGTCTCCTGCTTGCAACTCGCCTGTGTTCAACATCGTGACTGCCAGCTGATTACTATCCGCTGCCTCCGTGCACTACACTCTCATCTCATCTTTGCTGTGTCTTCCTCGAGACTGCCGCTTTTCATTACCATCTGCTACACTTCGTGATCTACAGCTCCTGCCCTGCGCTGCACTCCTGTTTCCCATCGCTGTTGGTTCCTGTGGTTGCTACTGGTTACCTCCGTGTGCCGCTGAGTCCTGCCGCTGTGGTCAGCGCTATCGTCCATCTCCTGCTGATCCACTCTCCACGCCTTCACGTGTTCCACTGGCCTCTACCCTCCTGTCAGCATTGGATTTGTATCTCTTCTACTACCCTCTGCTGGATCATCTCCATTCTCCTGGGTTTCCTATGAGTCCAGTTCCACGTGTTGCTGACTCCTGTGGATTCGTGTCCCTGTCGGTCTACTCACCTGTGCGCTGCACCTGCTAGACCGCTGCTTCTCCTATCCAGGGACTTCCTATCCAGTCGGTCTCCAGCCGCTCAGGTACCGCTGCAATCCCATCTGACTGCTACTACTGAACCACGGTATGCATACTTCTCATTGACTGTGCTGTGTATTGCATATCTTGCTGGACTGTGTTTGGTTCTCTCTGGAGTCTGCTATCCGCTGAGTCTATTGTCATCATTGACTGTGTTATCATTGTGCTGGACTACTTCAAGAGACTTTCTAGATTGCAGACCTGATCAGTCATTTACATATATATATACCTATATTGTGCATATTACTGTGGATCGTGTATAAGGTGCCTGTGTATATCCTGTGTTGCAGTCTTCCCCCGTGCACCTCCTCACATATATATGCAGTGGTACAACTTGCTGATGTCAGACCACTGATCCCTGTTTCCGGTATCACCTGTTCCATTATCCTCTCACATAGCAGTGGTACAACTTGCTACCGCAGACCACTGACTACCTGGATACCTCCACTTGGATTCCATTCCTTCACTCAGACAGCGGTACAACTTGCTACCCGCAGACCGCTGACTCTCATCACCTCCTTGTCTCTGTTGGACATTCCTCCTCACTATAGCAGTGGTACAACTTGCTATCGCAGACCACTGACTACCTACACGTGTCCTTGTCCATACAGTTCCTTGTGTATCATTACCTCATTATTACCAGTGTTGCTAGTCATAGACTTTCCTGAGCATCTCATCGGTCATCATTTCATGTTCCGTGATCACCCAGCTACCAGAGTACCCTATTACCATCTACATTGCTCTGGTAAGCCTACCATCTGGTGATCCCTGGGTAAAGACTCCTAGTGCCCGTGACAGTTAGGCTCCCTGTGCGCAGAACTCCCTGCCTGTTGCTAATTGTGTTGTACTCCTGTGTGATTTGTAAATATTCTGTACATTTATCTATTTTTTATATAAAATAGAGGTACATTTCTATCTTTCCAGTTGTTTTGCCTAAGTGATTCTGAATTCATTGAGGAACCAATTACCCTCATCTTGCACCTTAAGATTGACCAGCTAGCTCGGAGAGGACAAAATAGCTGGACATAAACCAGTCCTCACCTTTAGATGCATTGTATTCAGTGGAAGAGGTCAAGTTAGAGGGTCTGCCATCCTTAATATAATATGTTACTTTCTATGTTCTCTCTAATGAAGTGCTTCTCAACTCCAGTCCTCAAGTACTGGTAATTATCTAGTTATGCACAGAAGGATTAATATATTTTAATAGGTTAGTAACAAATGTTCCCACAGTGGGAAATTCTCAAACATTTGGTGTACTCGATGACCAGAGAAGCCCCTTCTACAAGATGTGTGCATTTATGCACACAGCTCACTCTCAGAGGGGGTATAACATTCAGTGGTTACCCCTTACCAATTACCGAGAGTCTGGTTAGGTATTAACTACAAAAGTATAGCCTAACCTGCTGTGCAGCAATTGCAAATTCGCAAGAACACAATGAGAATAAACAACAATGATGCCAAGAAGCGACTTTGTATAGCTGAACCTCTATAAATACTGAAGAGTAACTTCTCATTTGTAATATAATATCAGTGATTTCTATAGTTGCACTGTCATTTAAGGCACTCTGAACTCAATATTTTTAGTTGCTCTGTTGTGCTTACTACAACAGAAAGCATGTGCTAAATATAATTTCATGTTATTTCTCTACATGGCTTACCAATCATGAAACTTAGCGTGGTTGTATCTGCTACCGCCTTGCTGGTTCTTTTGCATGTTTTCGGCAAACTGCCACTAATGATAACACAACTGTGTCTTAATTATAATGTGAGTTCTGAAAGCAGACTTAATAGCACCATACCTCATCACAACACTGCACTTTATTGTACAGTCCAAATATTGGGATATTAATAGGGGCATTGTGTAATCTGGGTATAGTGCTTCTGCTGTGTAAAGTGGCAACTAAAATAATGATTTTGTTATCCCATGTACAAACTCATATAAATTGTAATCTGTTGTGTGCCAATGCAATATACCTTAAAGTACATTTGCATTATTATTTCTCCCATAGATTTTGCTCTTCAGCATGCTATGACTTGAGACTGCTGCCTTCCTCCGTTTTCCTTTTGCACATTCCTTGCTTTATTTTTCTAATTGGTGATTGGTGGCTAAGTGGTTAGCACTTCTGCCTTACAGCACTAGTTCAATTTCCGATCATGGCCTTATCTGTGAGGAGTTTGTATGTTTTCCCCGTGTTTGCGTGAGTTTCCTCCCACACTCCAAAAACATACTGGTAGGTTAATTGGCTGCTAACAAATTGACCCTAGTCTGTGTGTCTGTGTGTGTGTGTGTGTGTGTGTATGTTAGGGAATTTAGACTGTAAGTCCCAATGGGGCAGGGAGTGATGTGAGTGAGTTCTCTGTGCAGCGTTGCGGAATAAGTGGCGCTATATAAATAAATGGTGATGATGATGATGATGATCCGTGCTGCAACTTCTTTGCTGCCAGGCTCACTTGTTTCCTATTCTTAGTCCTGACTACTCTTATACTAGTAGTACAATAGCAAAAACCCCATGCACCAGAATTTAATAGATCATATAAATGTATTGCCCTTAAGATATCTGTCATTGTCCCCTAAGTTGAGTGACTTTTACAGATCCAGTGCTCTAATTGTAGTTAGAAAATTATATAGCAAACAGAAGAAACTACTTTCATAGACACCCCTTGGGTTATTACTTCTACCTTAAATAAATTCTTGCATAAAGAGCCCTCTCAATGTGTTGAAAATGTAGATTTTATCAAATTCCTTTAAAAGTTTTTAAAATCATTGTGAAATATAAACTCAATATAAATTTAATATTGAATCAGGTTAGGGGATACTCAATATAAACTGTTGATATACTGTTTATCCACTTAGTAGGTTTAGTTTCCTAATATTGTTTATGCTCCTATGTTAGTAATATTTTTTTTTTATATAGTGTAACAGTGCCATTCCTCCTGCTTACATTTGGGCAGACCTTTTATACACCTAATACTTAAGATCTCCAAATTGTCACCGTCTAATTCGTTAACAGTATCTCTCAAACAGTCAACTATGATGCTTTATTCCTCACATTCAGTCTGTCTCGCAGTCCTGTCCCCTTTGCCTTTCAAATATTGCCATAATACATCCTTTTCTTTCTCAAGATGCAAACAAAACTCTTATCCATTCTCTCATCATCTCCTGCCTCGACTACTGCAACCCTATTCTGTCTGGCATTTCTTTCCCCTTTTAAATTTATCTTTGGCATCCACCTCTCACTATCACCTACAAGATTATTTCCATGCTGCTATTCCTAACATGCAGCGCCGGTGCTAGGGTTCACGGCGCCCTAGGCAAAATTAAATGCTCTTGTAAAACCAATGTCTTAATTAGATCCTACCTACGTACCTACCTCAAAACTGTCCCAATCTCTATTCTGAGCCACAATCACCTCTTTTGTCTCTGTTGCTGTACCCTTTTACTATTTGTAGAATGTAAGCTCTCTAGGGCAATCCCTACCTTTCTTTTAATGGCTGCATTTATTTTGTCTACCCTGTATATCACTGACCCTGTTTTTCCCTGTTTCCTGAGCTGTGGAGAACTAATAATAATAATTACATGTTTTTATAGTGACTGTCAGGAACATGCCATGCTCACCACACCCATTCTAGCACTCAATGTTCCACTCAACTATCTCACAAGTTGCAGATCTAGCAGAATTCCATCCCAATACAGTTCTCTCACCTCCGTACACAACTTAATCACTGCCACCACCTATTGTATTAGGTCAATAGGATCCTAAAACTCTGTTACACAAATCTAAACTCTGTCACACTCTAGTCTCTCTGGTAGCCAAAGGGAGAACACTTCACACCCTAGCATTCAAAGTGTTAACACAGACAAGCAATACTTTTCTTCTTATGGATTTGTTAGATTGGCAAGCGCAAATGTATTCAAGATTTAATGTAAAAAGGTACAGGGCTTTGGATATAAAAAAATATAACAAATGACATACAAAATAAATGCAATAACAAGAAAAATAAAAAGGGCTAAAAATTTTATAAATTAGAAGACTTACGTTTCATTGTATATTCTGTATGCCGGAGCAACAGTAGAAGTGAAACAGCTTTCAATTAGATTGATCACCCAAAATGCTGACACCAATGATAGTTTTACTAGGTTATTTAAAATCCACATTCTACTGCCTGTACCACTTTCTTTGAAGTCACTGAGATGCTAACAAAGAATTCTCAACTCTGAGTTCTGTAGCCAGAGAGTTTGCTTGGCTGAAAGCCCTACTACACACACCACCTTGCCAATTGACAAGACTAACACCTCTATAAACCAAGATCGCCCTGTCTTACATTATTTTAGCGGTATGATGTGAGGGAAATTGGGCATCAGATGACACAGACTTGGTGACTCTGGGCCTGATTCTTCTTCAGATGTAAGTCCATTTGCGTGGTGCATCTTGTGTGAAATAGCTCAGTGCATGCACCAGCACGAGACTTGCGCCAATTAATGCAATTGCATGCAATTTATGTCTGAGCACAAATGACACTTATGATGACAACTTCAGAGGTGGACCAGAGGAGGGAAGGGTGAATGTAGGAAATGTATAGTAAGGGCATGCCGATGGTATGCCAATGCAGAATTAGACGATTCAAGCTTTGTGCTTCTTTAAAGTACCTTTTTTTAGCCATATCATTTGCACCAGCTGCAGGGCAGGTATAAATGTGGACTTATTGTGATGACTGTCATAGCATAGTGGTAATGTCTTTGTTTTAAATACTACACATATGCGTGCCAGTAGATAGCAAAGAAAATGTATATGCAAGTAAGATTGACTATATAAATTGTTACAAGCCGTGATGGCAGCGACTCATCTGTTTATATTGTGGGCCATTTCCGGCTGTTGCCTTGACATTACTTCCGGGACATCACTTCTGCCCACGTCTCGGCCGTCACCGGGCAACAGTCGGGAAAAAAAAGAGTTATTGTCAACGCTTATCATTAACACTGGATATCTGACACAGCATACCCGGTGATCACCGTTGTCTTGTATCTGGGGAAGCAGTCTGTTGCTCCATCTTGGGACCTGTGATCACCTTACTCCATCGGGAGATACTCACCAGGTTCTGGGTAAATTCCCAGAGCCTCACCACGTTAGTGGAGAGTTGGGCAAGCGGCCGGGAAGAGCAGGATACCATGACTCCCCAGACCTTCTGTTGACAGACTTTTTTGCCTGTGGACCTTTTGTGTGGTTAAAGTGGGTGGGGAATCTTGCTGGGACTTCTGTTGACACTGGTGATCCACTGACCTATGCTTTAAAGTGTGCAGTTTTATAACCTGTTGTTTTACTGTAAGAAAAGTAAAGATAACATTGTACCTGGTATCCTCACATTGAATATTATGTTGCAATAGATATATTCCTTTTACCATATAATGTATTTTATGGATTAAATTTTTGACTGTACTCTATTATACTTGGTATATCCTTCTCGCCATAGCAATAACATTTCCTGTGGCTCTCAATGTGCTTTGCGTGTCACACACTTACATGCGATAAAAAAAAAACAAAAAAAAATTTGACAGTTCAAAAAGATAAACCATGATCTTCTGATAGACTTATTCAACCAGTCCTTTAAGCACAGAATACACTTCTCTGATCTGTATGTTTATTTACATTCTAAGCAATGCAATGGTTTTCCACCACATGAATAGCTGGAACTGTTCTGCTACTTTAAATCCTTGGATCTCATCTGTAGCTTCAATCACCATACATGTTTTAGTACTTGGGGTCAATTATTTTAAGTACTCAGCCCTTAATAGCTCCTAGGAATAATATAGCTCACCCAGATATGTGAACAGATAGCAGTCATTACTCAGTACAGGACAATCTGCAAGTCAAGCTAAGATGCTTACAAGAATGTCTCTCCCATGCTAATGAATTGTCCTCCCTTGCTTGCTCTGCATATTTATCTGTCAGGAGTGAGGAATAAATGGAACATACTCCTGATCTTCCGTCACAGCCACTTCTGTGTGTATGTAATTAACACTGTCAGATTTTCTCAGCAATTGTCACAGACATCTGCCTTAGCTGCTCTCACGTCCTTTGCATCAGTGTTCTCTGTCTGCAGCTTGAACAGAAGTGCAGGACCACATTATCTCTGTGCTTCCATAAATATATGATGAGGCTGGACCTAGATTACTTTTTAAATGATTCAAGGTCACACGTGTCTGAGCCCCAGGTAAATTAGTCTCACCATGTCCTCATTTGTACTCATTTGGTATGAGTTCAGTTTAAAATGGGTATTTTAGTTAATTAGTAATCTCAAACTCCCAAAAAATATTTCCACCATAAAATACTTTTTTCTAACAACCCCTCTCCACCAACTAACAGAACTGTAGGACATGCTCAATTTAAGTGACGTCACCCTTGGTGTTTGCTGTATTAACAACCCAGGAGAATTCAAGTGCAAACAGAGCTGTGTTTCTTTCCAATACAGATGTTGAATGGGCAGATGGTTATCCGCATTAAACAACAGAAGCTGAGCATGAGTGAGGGTTAGGTCTTCTGCGCTACTGGGAACCCTCGAAAGTGTAGAGTGGAATTTCGGGCATACAAGTTAATGCTCTTAAAAGTGAGGCACTGAATATTTTATTACCAAATGTTTTTCATCCGTTAATAAGAAATGATTGTGCCATTTATCTGGCACAGTAGAACATTGCCTTGTTTTGGATTAACTGGCATAGAACCTTAATTCATTATATTACACTTGCAATTGCACTTTGTTTTTGTATCACTCTATATGCCGCATTCTGTTTCATCCTATGTTCTTTGTACGGCGCTGCGGATCATTTGTAGCGCCATATAAATAAAAGTTTATAATAATAATTTAAACGATCAATCACCCAATGGGCAGAACCTGCATCCATGGGTTACCAAAGTAGAAATGAAAACATTTACTCTGGTTAGTTAGAGTTAAAGCAATATATGTGGGCCAGGGGTCTGTAGGTAGGTCTGTGTACCTTGGGGATCCCGGGCGCTCAGCCAACGTTCCAGCAGCTTGGTGGGACCCTGGGTCTCCCTGCTGATGCAGGCTCACTAATTCCCCAGAATCTATGCATGTCTCCCAATGGAGTGGTGACAGAATCAGTCCTAGAGGTGCACTCCGCTCTGTCTGAAGAAGCTCCAGCTATAGCAATATTTTCTGGTCCTGAGAAAATTCGGTTACTCTCAATCAGTCCAAGTCCTTGCTCTCCCAAGATTCTCCATCAACCACCTCCCCTCCCCAGGCATCCCCTTTTGTCCCTTCTCAAAAGACACCCAATCCTGGCTCCCTCCCTGGGTTAATCCCCCCACTCATTGTCCTCTTGTGATTGGCGGTGTGAAGAGTTTGGGTGATAACAGGGGTGGAAGTCGTGCATGACATCAGTGGTCTCCCACCTGCGGTGATGGTACCATTCAGACTGAGTTGAAGAGTTGCTTGAACAATAGTTAGCATGCAGGCAAAGTACACCTCCTGATTTTAGATAGAGTCCTGATCCTCCTGTTTTTAACCCCTTCCACTCTCGGAAATGGCTAGTTAGTGCTGCCGACTGTCATTATCATCAGGTGCATTTTCATCAGCCATAAAACAACCGCAAGTGATATAGCTTCTGACATGAGTATAAGCATCTCTGACTGCCACAGTTTGCAGTGACGTGAATATGCCTTTACTATACCCACACTGCATTTGCACTACCCTTCCCTCCCTCGTTCTACTCTCTAAGTGCAATGAGGTGCAAGTATCAGATCTGCATATGGATGTAGACATATGCTTTTTCTTGTGGGAATGTGCAGTACAAATAATCATATTTTATACTAAGCAAAAAGGCATATGCCCAACTCAGCATTAACCCCAATATTTTCTTGCGATAATCCACATATTAAATGCATACATGTTTGCTTTAATAAAAATGCTTTTTGATATAGCAAATATTCTAAGTAGTCACCTTTATGCTGCATCAAGTGTGCTAAATATATATATATATATATATTATTTTTGCTCTATTGGTAAAATTTTTGTTCTAACAGTATTTTGCTCTAATGGTAACATTCAAGCATTCATTTTATCAGTTAATTTAGAAATACAAAGTGCTAATTTAACATTTCTCTTTAAAAAATTTTTTTTTCAATAGTCATAGACTGGGAACTAGTAACATCACTGAGGTACATTATACGCAGTGTGGCACGGGCACCCTACTGGTGATGTACACACTAACAACTTATTGCTTTATTGTTAGGATCCCAAAGTAATTGACAACATAAAGTTACACACACTTTCTCGTGACCCTAATTCTAATTAACAGATACCAGCTCCATAGACACCAGCCACTGTCTGGCCTCTGTCACACTGTACAAATGAAAAAGACAGGTTTAAATACTTTACACCCCTCCACAGCTCCTATTTGATGGACAGATGACACTCCCATCTTGCCTTTTAAAAAAGAGTTCCCTGCAGGCTGATTGCAGACACACCTTGTAAGCCTGCTAGTAGCTGTGGAAAAAGATCCTTATAAACCACTACAAATTATGTTTGTTAAATCATACTCTATACCAGGGGTCATCAAGCCCAGTCACGGGTACCAGACGTGGCACGCAGATCACTTTTTGTCTGGCACGTCGGCGCTCCACAGCAGCTTCACTAAAGCAGCCGAGGATGAAACTGAGCTGCTGGGTATGCGCAGCAGCTCAGTTTCGGCCATCATCGGCTGCTTTAGTGCAGCAGATCTCAGCTGTGGAACAAAAGACTCCAAGGGCAAGTATGAGGCACACTATCTATTGGGGGCTCGTGTAAGTGGTATTCAGTCACTATTATTTGACATTCAGTGAATTGGGGAGGAAAGAGGGCCCTACATTCTAAAGAGAAGGGGAAGACACAAATAGGGTGGCACTGAGCGGGGAAGTGGAGGTGATCGTCAAGACAAGGGAGTTAGGAGGAAGACTGATGGGCTTGAATAAAGAAACAAGTTATATAGGGCATGCTTTAAATGTTGTAGAGTAGAGGCTAGCCTGATGGGGTGTAAGGGATCATTCCACAGGTGCGGAGCAGCAAAGTTTTAGAGGAGGAAGTGGGAAGAGGTAATCAGGCTACAATCTCATGAATGTGGGTCAGCCCACAAAATGGCTGCATTGTTTGTAGCCATCAGGTACTGTTTAATGTATAGAAAAAATGCAGTGTGCAATCTTCTTTCATCACTGCAACTACTCCTCCTCTTCTATATTTTAGCAGAAACTATTCATCCTTTCTTATGTTTGCACTGGTTTTTTTTCTGGATACATTTCATTGAAGTCTAGGAAAGTAGTAATTTATTCAACCTCGTCTTGCTTAGAACTGAAATGTTTTAAAATAGGTACTATGCTAGGCTTACATCCATGTATCTCCATGGCAACATCTTGTGTCCCAGAAAAATTCTCCCCCCTACTGTTTGAGTTTTATCGTTGGGTGCCACATTAATGAACGATACATTCATATACTGATTTGTCCCCTCAAAGCATATGTCAATGCACATGCCTCTGTCTTTATTAGTAGTTTAAAGAAAGTGCCTTCTTAATATTTTGTGACATAAAAAATATTGTATATTTTCTTTTATTTAAACACACTTAATTCTAATGCTATTTATTTAATTTTTATTGTAGCTCATCCTCAGCCACAAATAGGCTAATGCCAGTTTATTGATTTCAGCAGGTTCCTATAATGTATTGGTGCTAAAACCATTCGGGGGGGGGGGGATTTTTTCAGCCTAGCTGAGTGGATTTTTGCTGTTTGGCTATATAGTGGTCTCCCATTTTGGAGATTTCGATATGCTAAACCAACTGAAATAACCAAAATACGTACAAGTCCAGGGGCTCTGCCTGTTACTTGAGAGCACAGTCACAAGAGCTCTACCTGTTGGCAGTATGCGGAGGTACTGAGAACAAAATTGGGGAGGTCACTTATAAAGGGTACGATGGTTGTGTTATGGTCACCAGTGCGGCATAAACTTATAGAACAAGGGGTAGAGGTCTTCACCTTTAGCAGTCGCCTTTCCCGTAGAGACTGGTTATGCTCACAGGTACTCGGATGCCCCCAGGACTTATGCTCAGAGTAGTACAAGTTTATGCTTACACGGCGGCACACAGGTACAGGAGTTAATGCACAGGGCAGGATAGGCCAGAGATCTGCGGACAGAGCACCGGTGGAAATGTCAGATGCTAGCAGGGTCAGGGTCACAGGCAATGGTTCAGAGTCCGGGTACATGCAGAAGGTCATACACATCAAAGCAATCCAAGGGTTAAACACCAATCAAACACAGAAGCAGGTAGCGGTACTGAGGCAGAAAGCTATAACCGGCAGTGAGGCCCAGTCTTCTAGGGCCGTAACTAGGGCTGTGCTACAGGGGCGACCGCCCAGGGCGCAATGCTGACGGGGGGTGAAATTTAGGTTCATTTGGTTAAAATTGGGGGCTAGGGGGCAGCATTTGTCTTTCTCGCCCCAGGCTCTAGAATTCTAAGTTACGGCTCTGCAGTCCTCACTGCCTTAAATAGTACAGGTGACCAATCAGAGCAAGAGCCCTGCCAGTGCTCCATTAGTAGTATAATTAAGTGCAAGCCCAAAGCCAATAGCAAAGCAGAGCGCCAGCAGATACCTAACTAATCAGCCACAATTGACTGATGCTGCACAGCCCTGCACAGCTGTTTGACAGCTGCCTGGGCGCGGCGTCAGGGAGACCGAAGCTCCCCGGTTGTTGCCCAGGCAACCGGGACGCAGGAACCGGAAGTGACGCCCCGGTCGTCATAGCGATGGCCAGGATGCCACAAGCAGGACCAAGAGAGTCACGGTGGTGCCCGCGGCCGCCACGACTGCTGACAGGTTTCTCTGTGGCAAATACAGCTTTGGACCTGCTGTGCACGTCAATTTGCTAAATGTGCCAAGATTTAAACTGGAGCACATAGGCTTGCAGAGCAAAATGGTCACATTTATGGAGACGCAGATATTTGCACAGACAGATGGGAGACCTGAGAGGAGTGAAGACTGTTCCACTAAGGTATGGAAGAGTGATGCCAGTCTGCCTCATTTTGCAGAGCAAGATTATTGTAATGAGAGGAGTGGTGCCTCTCAAGGACATCCTTGCCATGCACGCATATTCCCTCTATGAAAAATCTCAGAGAATATGTCTCATCCTATGTCTCACCCTCAACACAGCAAAAGAGCTAGTAATAAACCCAGTATCCTGACAGAAACATACTTCAGATTTATTTATAACACTTAAGTTCAATAAAGCATTTGAAATGCTCTTTAAACAGCTGACATCCACTTTCTCTCACATCAGACTCATTACAGTGTGAACTTCACAATCAACTCCAATACTGTACGGGCTGATAGCCCTAGTTAACAGCAATTTACATACTGATAGGCTGTCACCCTGAGGGAAGTCCTGAGATAAATAGAAGGGCTTAATTTGTGTCCAATAAAGTGCAATGTAGATAAACTGTGATAAGTATTAACTGCTGGAAAATCTGAGACTTATCTGCAACTTTGTAATTGTCTGCGTCAGTTACTCTGTGACCCCAAAGAGACTGTCTGCTGCAAAGTTTGGTCATCTTTAAAAAAATAAGAAGCAAAAAATATGTTAGCATGGTATTCTGGCTAATGTAACCAGTAGATTTAAAGCCGTTTTTCATGGGAGAATGTTATTTATGATTACCAACAGTCCCCGAACTGAACTGGGGGTTAGAAATTTGGTTTTCTATATGCAGTTCGCTGTCACTGTTGAAATTTATCAGTCAAATTAGAGGTTAACATACAAGGTGTGCGGTTTGTGTTCATGGTTTGTGGTAAAATTTGTTTATTGAACTTTTTTTAAAAAAATTAATAAAAAGATATTTTAATTTTTTTTAAAAAAAATATCAAACTGTGAACACTGCTGTGTTCAAAGTTCAGGGTTTGAGGATTATCATTTGCAATTAGAAACTACCAAAATGTTTCCACTATAATACGAACGTGTATAACACATTGTCGATCTTGGTCAAATATGGTTGAACCTTTTCAACTTTCGCAAATTGTTGTTGTTGTTATTGTTATTATTTTTAATAGAAACAAGAAATTCCAGTGAATTTTAGAACAGTTTCATCAAACCCCTTCAAAAATTGAGATGCGACTGGTTGAACCTCCTCTAACTATCAGAATGTCATTGAAATATGAAAATATATTGTTATGGGAAAGACAGGACCTACCACTTATACTATCTGCTAAAGGGATTGTATTATCTTGGCTAGGAATTCAAGTTGTATATGAAATTTAACAGCAAATGTTTGTAGGTAATTCTAACAGTCAGTTATAAGTTTAACCATTACACAGAGGCCTAGTGGTTAGCACTTCTGCCTTATAGCACTGGGGTCTTGAGTTCGATTCCCGTCCATGGCCTTATCTGTGTGGAGTTTGTATTTTCTCCCTGTGTTTGCATGGGTTTCCTCCAGGTGCTCCAGTTCCTCCCACACTCCAAAAACTTACTGGTAGGTTAATTGGCTTCTATCAAAATTGACCCTAATCTCTCTCTCTGTCTGTGTGTGTGAGTATGTGTATGTTAGGGGATTTAGATTGTAAGCTCCAATGGAGCAGGGACTGATGTGAATGAGTTCTCTGTACAGCGCTGCGGAATTAGTGGCGCTATATAAATAGCTGATGACGATCATGAACCATTATGTACTTAATGTTAATAACTCACTCTTACTTTTCTTGTTTTATTCTCATTTCCTTTTCTCTTCTATAGAAACTAAGAAGCAAAGATGATTGAGAGCTCTTGACATTTATACCTTGATTGATAAACCAGCGCAACAAAAAATATTTTGCTAAGGATATTTGAATGAACTTAGGGTATTATGTGGTTGCTAAATTAAAAAACCGAAGTGTTTTTTTTTATAATTGGCTCTAGTTCTTGAGATAATGGATACCGTCAATTAATAGGGTACTATAATGCGTGTATCTGGGAATCTACCAGAACATTCTAGAAGGTGAGACTAGCAAATATTCTAGGTGTTTACTCCATGTTCATTCTAGAATATTCCCCCTCCACATGTAAGCGATAGGTCCTCCAACCAACAGTCAGTTGACATTTGGAATGTAAGCAGTTTGCTTTGTCTATTGTGTTTTTTTTGTGTCTTGCCTGTGTAATACATTTGTATACATGTAATTAGTGTAAATAAGTCAAGTTGTTGACGGAGTGGTTATACTGACAATTTGTATATAGTGTTTCAAGGAAGCCATTGGTTGTCAGGGAAAAAATCATTCCCCCATCAATCAAGCTGGTACTAATGAAACAATTTGTAAAGCCTGTGGACAAAGATCATTCCCTGGACTAAGTATGGAAAGACTAAAAGCTGGAATCTTTGATGGCCCTCAAATTCATAAACGTATCAAGGATTCTAATTTCACAAAATGTGTGAACATTGTTGAAGCTTCTGCTTGTCTCAGTTGTCAATAACTTCTTGGGTAACCACAAAGTAGAGAATTATGAAGATCTGGTGCAAAACATGCTCACAAACTTTAAAAATGTGGGTACTATTATAAGCATAAAAGTACACTTTCTCCATAGCCATTTACACAGATTTCTGGATAATCTTGGTGATTTTAGTGATGAACAAGGGGAGAAGTTTCATCAAGATATAAAGGTGATGGAGGGAAAGTATCAAGGCAGATAGGACAGACACATGATGGCTGACTGCTGCTGGAGCCTCCAATGTGATTGTCCTGATATCCCATGTAAAAGAAAATTGCACAAACAGCATTTTACTATGCGCTAATTGTAATTATCTGAATCAGTCTGCTATGTTTATCTGTCAATATACCAAATAAAATGCCATTTGGAAGGTTGGAGGGCAGAATTGCCCATCACTGATCTAGCCTCTCCACCTATCCATTTTCTTATTCCGATTTTGGCCAAGAAAACAATGGTCCCAATGCAATAATAATCTTCACTTAAAATATCCCTCTAAAACCATTAATATTAAGGCAGAAGTAGCAAATAATCCTGTTTCTTACTTGAAGCTTAAGAAGAGTCTGATTAGATTTACACGCATGAGACATTCCTTGCTCCTTGAGGTAAAAAAAATCAATCCGCCTTCTGATCAATTTGCTGTATTTCCAGGAATCCAGGAGAGTTACAGCTCATTACCCATAAAAATCATAGGATTTCGGCATGAAGCTTTGTATTTTTGTCAATGACAGATATGACACACAGCAGAACTGAGGCCTTCCCTAATTTGCTGAAATAGCAAAGTCAAACTAATAAAATGTCTACGGTTTTATTATGGACCATTATATTAACCCATGCCATCATCTGCTTCATAATTGGACCTTAGGACACCCAAACATTTTTTTCACATTTTCACAATGTTGATGTCAGTTTTGCTGGAATTAACTTTTTTTTATGCTTTACATTATTTCATACTTACCTACTTTTTTCAGCTCTCTTCCGGGAGCCTGCCAGTGGAAGTGGGCGTAAAGGGGGCGGGGCGGCCAAAATTGCGTCATTTCGGCCCCGATTCACCGGGAATCGCGGCATTTGGGACCTAATTCTGCACACTTCACTAGGAAGTGGGGCACTTCCTAGTGAAGTAGGCAGAATTTGGGAGATTGCCACACTCACCCGGGAGTCCGGGAGACTCTTGCAAAATACCGGAGTCTCCCGGACATTCCGGCAGAGTTGTCAAGTATGCATTATTTAAGCAAGTTTTGCTTTACTTTTTGGTGGGACAAATATAGCTTCCTTTTAAAATTACAGTCAAGTAAATATTTTTTTAGTTGATGGGCATGATACTGGCAACAAAAGGGGAACATATTTTAAATGTACTTTTTTAGAATTGTTTGCTTAGCTTCTTTCACAAAATGTGTTAAATCCAAAGAATATACGCTCTACTATTTTTCTATGATTTGTAATGTTTACAGAGATGCCAAAAGTGTTTACTGCATTGCAGACTTGGTTTATATTTTGGGCCATAATAAAATATATATGTAAGTGTTCGTGTGGTTGCATTTTTTTTCCTCACATTGTTGAAAAACTTTTTTAACTTTATTATTTTTAGATTTTCTTTACTTTAGTATAATGTATATGTTAATATGCAATAGCATAGACTTGGGTGTCATAAACATGCTAGCCTATGTTTGAGCATATGAAGACATGCTCTAACATCTTAGTGGACCCAGATCACCTCTCTCATGCCTGTCACTGGGGGCACATTGTGATGCATGGGGATTGCAATCACTGTGCGATTGGTTTCCCTGGATGCTTAATTAGACTTCTGGTGTCCACATAGAGCCTGATTCATGTTTGGATGTACGTCTACTTGCGTAGTGTATCTTACGTGATATAGCTCTGCACATGCCCAGAAACGGACATTACACCAATGTACGCAGGGCCGTCTCTTCCATAGGGCACGATGGGCAGGTGCCCGGGGGCCCTGCAGCCCAGGGGGCACGTCAGTGCATGTCGGGCGTGACGTGATCACGCCCGCCCGACATCCATTGCGGAGCGCAGCACGGAGGAGGAGACCAGGGAGGGAGCCGGATCGCCAGCTGAGAGCAAGGTAAGTATTTTCTTCTTCTTCTTTTTCAGGAACTTTTTTTTTGTAACTGCCTCTGACGGGCCCCCTGGGCTGCAGGGCCCATATATATATATATATATAATCATTTTTTATTTTTTTTATATATATAGGGGCCCCAGTGCACTGCTTTGCCTGGGGGCCCCAAATGTTGTTAAGAGGGCCCTGAATGTACGCAATTGCATGCAAGTCTTGTCTAAATGCAAATTACACTTTTAACTGCCTAAGACTTGAGAGAACAGGAAAGGGAAGGGGCAGACTAACATAAGCCATGTACAGTTAAAAAGTACACATATGCATGTCTCTAGGTATTACAGAACAACTCTATGCAACGAAGATATATTATTTAACACATTGGACCTGATTCATTAAGGAAAGTAAGGCAAATAAGTGAGTAAGTTTTCTTCTGGACAAAACCATATTACAATATAAGGACTGCATATTAGTTTATTATTACTGGCTGTTTCTTCATGTAGCACACAAATAATTGATAGCTTAATTCTTACGCTGAAATTTAATGTTGATCTAGGACATGCCCTATCCCAACTATAAATATGTCCCCACATTTTAAATTTACATCCCCATCCAATGCAACATTTTTTTTGTCAAGGTGCAAAGTTACTCATTTTGTTTTGCTTTACCTTTCTTAATGAATCAGGCCCATTGTATGTACAGTATACATTGAAATAATCTGTATTTATATTATTAATGTGAAAAGTTATTATATTTGAAAATTAGTATTTATATAAATGATTATAATGTTAAGATTTCTTGGTTTATTACATGATCATGATTTAGGCATTCTGGTATGATTTATTTTATTGTACTTATGCATGTGTGTATACGGCAGACTGTTCTGTGTGTCTACGCACGGCAATTACTGATAAGGCAGAGCGTACTTACACCCAGATTCAAATCAAAATGTATCTTAAGATATGCTTGGATTTTAATATTGTCAGAACTACACCCAAGTTCCATGCTGTTTTTAATCATGTAATTTAGAGGCAAGCTGCATTCGGGCATGAATCAGACTCATAATCTCTATTTACATGTAAGTCAAGAGCCATGTGGCTTACTTAAACTTTAATGTTGTGGGAGTAGGTGCCAGCTAACATAGAACCTATATGGTTTGTACATTGGTGACAGTAAAATTGTTAAAGATAAAATATGAAAGTACATGCTATCTTACAATGATAACATATGTCAAAAGCTTTTGATGTTCTGTGCATTACTTTATGCATTGAATTTTATGAAATTAGGTAACACATGAAGAATGCACATACCTGTTTATGAGTGGGAACACCGTCAACCTGATATTTAATAGAGTAAAAATACATCATATAATGGGCCAAAAAATGCTTTAATTGGATCATGGCTGTCAAAATGGTTTCCCATAAACCTATAAAGTTTCTTTGTGACTTTCACCATTCCTAAAATCCTTCCTAGTCTGAGGTATAGAGTCAGTGAACATGTATTTTTTTTTTTTTTTACTTCAATAAATTTTTATTGAGTTTTTTCAAAGTTAAATGGGGTACAGAAAAAAGAAAGGGTAACAAATACAGTTGAGGTAACAAACAAAAGGGTAATGAAAAAAACAAAAGGGAACAAGAGGGGACACCCCCGCGCAGGGGGGAGGGGGGGGGGTCACTCAATTGAAACAACGATATTATAGCAAGCACGTTACTTTAAGAAACATAAATAAAATATACACATTGGTCTTTCTCATAGTATGCCTGATGGGGAGACATTAGTACCTAGGTAGCTCAGATAGCACACAGGCAGAGCCTAATCGTTAGGCTGGGGTTCCTCTATGAGGGCTGCTGGGGATGGAGAGGGTGAAGTATTTGAAGCTACTCGTGCTCTACCGGAGCCCTCTGTAACATATTCATGCCAGCTAAACCATTTGAAAATTGGATTGGAGGCGGATGACGTATAGGGCACATCCGTTGTTTCCATTTCAAAACTATACTGGATCTTAGACACGACCTTGGTGATGCTGGGGGGAGCAGGGGACTTCCAGTTCTGAGCAATTGCTGCTCTAGCGGCTATTAGTATGTGTCCTAATACATAGCGCTTATAGCTAGGGACCCCAGGCTGATAAATATGTAAGAGGGCTACCTTCGGGTCAAGAGTGACAGAAACTCGCAGGACCTCCGAAATCAAAGCGGATATCTCGCCCCAGAACGTCTGGATCACCGGGCATGTCCAAAAGACATGATAAACATCTGCTATCTGACCACATTGACGCCAGCAGAATTTAGACTGACTTGGCCATATCTTATGAAGGCGATCCGGGGTGAGATAGAGCCGATTGAGGAGCTTAACATACATTTCGGTGTGATTGATGCATCTAGACATGCGGTGTGAGGAAATGTAGATCTTTTCCCACTGCTGGAGGGAGAGAGTCATACCAATATCTGCTTCCCAACGTGCCTGAATCGGAGTCTTGGAGACTGGGATCAGGGACTGGGAATAGCGGTACCAGAATGTTATTCCTCCCCTACTACCCGCCTTTGTTAATCTATCTAGGACCTGAGCTGGAAGTGTGGACAAGGCATGGGGGGTCCTGGAAGCCGCCCCCACCCAGTGTCTAATTCTCATATATTTAAACATCTCAGACTGAGGCAGATTGTATTTGTCCCTAAGCACGTCAAAGGGGAGGAAAAGGGTCTGCGCAAACATATCCGCCAGAGAAACTATCCCTCTATTTTTCCATACAGTAATATTGATATCCGGTATGAGTTTCGACAATGCTTGGAGGGAAAGATTGCGAGAAGGGAGTACAACATCCTTGTGCGACCCAATAAATTTATCCCATACCCGTAAGGCATCCGAGATAGAGAGTAATTTACGGGCACCCGGTGGGCGGTCCGGCCTAGGAATCCAAAGAAGATCCAGCAGGGGGAATCCTACATATAAAGCCCTCTCGATATCAACCCACGGCTTAGCTGCAAGGGGTAGCGACCAGTCCCGGAGGTGACTCAAAACACAGGCATCCTGGTAAAGTGTTAAGCTGGGAAGCAATAAGCCGCCTCTTGACTTTGGTAAAGACATACGTTTGTATGTAAGGAGGGGGCGTTTCTGCCTCCAGACGTATGACATCATCAGAGTGTGGAACCTATCCATCATTCGTTTTGGTATAATATAGGGTATGGTACGGAAAATATACATAAGTTTTGGTAGCAACATCATCTTAAAAGCCGCTATGCGCCCCAACCAAGAGACCTCAAAATCCATCCAGTTCTTAGCCAGTGAGGAGAGGTGAAGATAGATCGGGGAAAAATTAACTTCAAACACCGCAGATAGATTTGCCGGGATATGTATGCCTAGATAAGATAGGGAGTCTTTAACCCACACAAAAGGAAATTTCTTTTGTAAGCTTGAAAGGGAAGATTGTGGTATATTAATGGGAAGGGCTTCAGATTTTGTAACATTCAATTTATAGTATGATGCTTCGCTAAACCTGTCTAGGATGTGCTTCAAAGTTATCAATGAGGTCTCCGGGCTGGTTACAAACAGTAGGACATCATCAGCAAATAGGCATACCTTCTGTCTATGTGGATGGATGTCAATACCTGGGAAGTTATCTGCCTGCCGGATTGTGAGGGCCAGGGGTTCTATAGCCAAGACGTACATTAAAGGGGAAAGAGGGCACCCCTGCCTCGTGCCATTAGTGATGGGGAATGAGGATGATAGGAAGCCGTTACTGAAGATTTTAGCGGAGGGGTCTTGATAAAGGGCTAATATGGAGTGAAGAACTCTTCCCTGTATACCAAACTTACACAAGACCTCCTTCATGTACTTCCAGTGAAGTCTGTCAAAGGCCTTTTCTGCGTCTAAAGAGAGCAAAATGACTTCCTCCGAGGACCCAGAGAGGAGGTCCACGACATTTAATATGCGTCGAGTGTTATCCGAGGCCTGGCGGCCTACTACAAAGCCTACCTGGTCCGGGTGTATCAGTTGTGGTAAGAGGGGATTCAGGCGATCGGCGAGCAATCTAGCGTAAATTTTCAGGTCTGTGTTAAGCAATGCTATTGGTCTATAATTCTTACAGTCTGAGTGGTCCTTGCCCGGTTTTGGTATAGTAATAATCTGTGCTTCCAACATCTCTGTTGGAAAGCCCCCACCCTCCGAAACACTATTATACAGGTTAGTAAGGAGAGGGGAAACTTCGGTCCCGAAGGCACTATAGAATGCATTAATGAAACCATCCGGGCCGGGAGCCTTATCTTTTGGAAGGGATTTAATGATTCTCTCAACTTCTCCCTGGGTCCACGGGAGATTAAGCAATTGTAAGCTATCGGCGTCTAACAAGGGAAGGTCTAAGTGTTGGAGGAATGCGGAAATGGAGGCCTCAGATGGTTTAAAAACATTATCATCGTCCTGGAGGTTATAAAGTTTAGAGTAGAATTTGGCAAACTGGTTAGCTATGGCCGCTGGGTTATATATCTTGTTGCCTCTAGGACCGTGCAATACTTTAACACGATTTCTAGCTTGCTTGCCTCTTAATTTTCGGGCTAGGAGACGACTGGCCCTATTACCCATTGTGTAGAATTTTTGCCTCAACTTGAGTAAGGAGGATTTCATGCGAGTAATGAAAATATTATTCAGCTGTTTCCTCACCTCATTTATTTCTTTTTGTAAGGTTTTAGATGGGCGTGTTTGGTTTTGGAGCTCTAATCTCGCTAGGTCAGACTCAAGTGTTCGTTGGCGTAGGAGGTATTGCCTCTTTAAACGGGCCCCAATTTGAATAGCAGCACCTCTAACTACTGCCTTCAGGGCACACCAATGTGTTGAAAGGGAAGTGTCAGCTGGGTCGTTTAACTGAATGTATTGTGACAATGACTCCGAGAGAGCAGTCCTAGCCTCCAGTGAAGTGAATAGGTAGGCCGGCATACGCCAAGGTCTTGGAGGAGCTCTGGCAATACATAGGCTCCAGGACCATTCCATCGGGGCATGATCAGACCACGTAATAGGGAGGATATTGATGGAGTCAGTATGCTGGAGTGTCCACTTATCCGACAAAATCATGTCTATTCTAGAGTAGGTGTTGTGGGCCATTGAGTGAAAGGTATATTCTCGAGCACCCGGACACTGCGCCCGCCAAACATCGTAAAGGTCATATTCCGCTAGTAGCTTACGGAAAGCAGTAGAGGGGCCAAGGGTAGGGTCAGGACCGGATGACCTCTGGGGCCTGGATTTATCAACCTTCGGGTCCAAAGTCAGATTAAAGTCTCCCAATAACACCAAGTGGCCCTTTCGGACTTTTTGTACCTCCTCACACAAGGCCTTCAAGAAGGGGATTTGACGGGAGTTTGGCGCATATAATGAAACTATAGTTATTGGCTTGTCCTCTAGGAGGCCTGTCAGGATGATGTACCTCCCCGACTTATCTTCTAGTTTTGAATGGAGTTGGAAGTGTACACGGGCGCTAAAAAGGACAGCAACTCCATTTCTTTTAAAAGGGCCATTTGCAAAGTAACCTAACGGATATCTCGAGTCCCTCAACTGCGGTGGGGCATGGGAGGAGAAATGGGTTTCTTGGAGGGCCACAACATCTGCTTTTTGTTTATGGAATGTGGTGAGCGCTAGGCGCCGTTTGTTAGGGGAGTTAAGACCTTTAGTGTTTAAGGTATAGAACTTAACCATATTCTAAAGGGTCATGGTGATACGATAGAGAGAGCGAGAGTAAGTATTGCACTAGAAATTTAGTTCTGGAGTGACTGGGAGGAAGAAGGGGAGGATTAAAAGGGAGGGAAAAAGGGGAACAAGGGAAATAGTGGGATGGACTGACCCGAGGAACTGGGTCAGAGTATTTGCCACATGGGTAAGAGTGTGGCAAATTGTTTAACATGTGGGGGGTAGTTGGAACACATTCCCACCCGCGGAACACCCAAATATATAAAACAACAACCAATAACAAACAAAAAACAACTTAAGAATAAAGAACAGCAAGAGGAATTATACATAGCATTGTAGCATTACGACAGCCTCAAAGATAGGTTTAGCACAAACTCTATGGGGTACAACCACCTCAGGGCCCCCATGGAAGCAGTCCACTGCTGACCCATCCCCCCCGCGAGAGGACCAGCCTCCCGCGAGCGGGCGGGCCACTACCAGGGGTAACTGACCCTGGGCACAGAACTAAGCTTCTACCTCCACGGGCACCCCGGCAGCCACACCCTAGACTCACGAAACTCGAGAAAGCATATCTATGTTAAACGGAATTGCTGATATTACTTATAGTTATACTTATCAAATCAGGATTAGGTCCCATGAGGTTTCAACATAGAAGATAGGAATACAACTCAGTCTCTGGAAACCTGGGACCATTCAGCCTGTGGAGGGGGCCTGGCTGCAGAAGATCCAGACGGTATGGGGATACGCCACTCCTTCAGCAGCTTGATGCCTGCCTCCACGGAGGAGATGACATAAGTAGAGTCTTCGTAGCGAACCAGCAATTTCACGGGGAAGCCCCATCTGTAGGTGATGTTGTTGGCCCTCAGGGCAGACGTGATTGATTGTAGACTTCGTCTTTGGTTGATGGTGGTAAGTGAGAGGTCCTGGAAAAGCTGAAGATCTCCGAGGGATGCCTCGTTGCTCGGATCCCGACCCGCTCTAAGGATCGCCTCTTTGACATGGTAGAAGTGGACCCTGAGCAAAGTGTCTCTTGGGACATTCCCTGGAGCAGTGCGTGGACGCGGGAGACGGTGTATACGATCTATCAAAAAGTCATTAGCGTCCAATGATGGAAGAAGTCTGCTGAATAGGGAAACAGCATAGCTCTGAAGATCAGGATTTGCAATAGATTCCGGTATGCCCCTTATCTTAATGTTATTTCTGCGAGAGCGATCCTCCAGATCTGCGACCTTTTCTCTCAGAGACAGGACTTCGCTTTGTAGAGAGTTATGCGAAGAGCTAAGAGCGTTGTGTGAGGAATAGAGGTCGTTATGCGAGGAGACCAGTTCTCCCATCTTCGTCTCCAGATGGTCTGTTCGATCTCCTAGTTCTGACACATCAGTTTTCAGACCACCGATCGCTGCTTTAACCTCAGAGGTCAGGTCCGCCCTTAGTGCAGTCAGCATCTGATGTAAGGCACGAACTGTTAGAGGTGCGTCTTGAGCTGTATCAAGGCCCTGGTCAGGCAGCGAAGCGCCCAGGGCGGAGGCTGGCGGCTCTGGTGTCTGTCGTGACGGAGACGAGCCTTTTGGTGTAGAAGGCGAGGTCGTTGTTGATTTCGGTTTTGGTTGGAATTTGATCGGAGGAGCCAAAGCAGTAGTAGTAGGTTTAAGCTTTTTAGGAGGCATGATTGCCTAGGAGCAGCTTCAGGACCTCAAGATCTGTAGATAGATTTTGCGTAGATAGAATTTCAAAAGGGTACTCCGCGGGTGGGAAGGCGCTGTAACACTTCAAAATGCTTCCATTGGACTGCACAACCCTGACAGGGTCACAGGGGGGGACATCTCTTAGCAAGGAAACTTCACTAGCCGGCTTGAGTTGTGCTCTGTCTGCAACCAGAGGGGGGAGATGGACTTAAGTGGCTGTCCTATTGCCTCAGGCTTTGCCAGGCACTCCTTGGTGGTGTAGGAGAGAAGGGGGTGGGGAGACAGTTATCTGGTGAGTGCTTTAGCCCTCTGCAGCCGCTGGCCGGAAGTACACCCCTCCGCCGACCGGAAGTTAGGGTCCCGGAGCTCTGGAGAGCTGACAGTGGCCCCCAGGGTTGGGGAAGGCTCCCCGAGTCTGCCGCAGCCCGCCCCCACTCACCGCTTAATAACTCTGGCCAAGTTGGACAGGAACAGCCTGTCTCCGCTGCCGCTGCCGATACCGGAAGTGCGGAGGCACGGGCACTTCCGGTTTTCGCGGGTCCTCGATCTGGAGGCTCTGGTGGCTCAGGTAAGTGTAGGGGGGTGCCAGGCGGCTGGGGAGGGACTCCAGATGCAGGCAACAGCTCGTGCAGGATCCAGCCAGGCGGTGATGATCGCGCCAATCCCCGCTCGCCGCGCTGGGCAGCGGGAGTCAGATAGGGGAGATTCTGTGATGGCAGTTGGGCTCCAGTGAGCCTCTGGGGTTCGGTGGTACTGCCCAGTGTATTTTTGGGGGCCCAAAACTGCTGCAAAGCCAGCGGATTGTGAGGCCAAGGGAGAGCTCTGGAAGTTCCTGTCCTTCCAGTATGGCAGCCAAGCCACACCCCCCGTGAACATGTATTTTTAATGTAGTGGCTTCCTAATAATCACAAGACAGCATTCAATTAGAGCTACATTTTTCTAAACTCTGAACATCACAAGCTTCCTGTATGGTTTTCAATTTAGCAAAACTTGGAAATGTATCTTCATCTCTAAGATGACTGTAGCATTTTTCTTTTTTATCTTGAGATTTATCAGGGTAAACATTAAAAAGCATACAAAAAGCATGGGTCTCTAGTAGAGTTTTTATTACATAAAATATGCATTTCAGTACAGTGCTAGATTCGGCAACATCTTACATTACGACTTACTAGAGGCAGATCGAGGGAGGGAAAGGGTGACATAGGCCAACTACATGTTGGGTATATTCATGTAAATGCGACTAAATCACAGAAGAACTCATCTGCAGATCCAGCAGGTGTTTATTTGTGTGTAGTCTGCTGCAAATATCCGGGCTGCTGATCATCAGCACAGACCATTGCAGTGTAAAACAAAAGAATTACATTTTCAAGTCTACTTGAGGATCTATGTGTGTGGATTTCTGGTTGTAACTTGAGGCTTCTATCAAATGCTTAATGGTTGATGTTCTTATCTTACATGACCTCTCTTTCCCTCATAACACTTGACATCAGACATAATGCATCAAGGGCTTATTGCAGGAGAACTCAAAGATTTCTCCTGCCATAACTCACTGTACGTTTGTCTTCACAGTCTCTATAGATTACTATGGGGACTGCGAAGTTCTGCAATGCATGAAGTTTTGATAAGCAATGCATTGTGCAAAAAGATAACGTCATCTCAGGATGGGGTTACCTTCTTTTCCTATGGGATTATTGGGATTCTGCTGAAGCCTCTCTGGTTTTGCAGAGTCCGTTACAGTGCTCTGTGTTACATGCTTCTTTCACTGGCAGCGCTAGGCTGCCAGTAAATTGGAAAATTAGATTGCAGCAGAGAGGTCACTATGCCAGGGATCCCAGAGTAGCCCGGGCATGATGCATTCCAGCGGTGCTTAAATATGCATTGCTGCGATTTGCAGCAATGCATATTTAGTGGCGCCGGTTTGTAATGATGCATAGACCCCATTGTGCCAGTGGGAGAGTGTGGTTTATTTGGAAACGGGACAACTTAAGTTCTATATTCCTTTATTTATAAACCAATACTTAGGTATTCACCAAACTTATCTATTAGTAAATGCATTAAACCCCCGATGTTAGCATTTAAACCTTGATATAGATCTGTCTGTCACAATAAGATCTGCCTAACTGTTCTCCGCACAACACTCCCAGTTGCCGTTTCAATAGTGGTTTAGTGAAGTGAGAAATTACGAGGCAATACAAACACAATTGGCAAAACATTCTGTTTAATGCAGTCATTTAGGGGATATGTAAACGATTCATATCCCCACCTGCACACACTAAACCTTGTTTAAAAAAACATAAAAGAATGCACAAATACCTTATTATATTGTTGTTTTCATTAGATGGTATTGTTAGTGACAGTGGCACAGTTTTTATTTACTTTTATATATTGAGTTTTATAGGTGTGGTGGCAGTTGTTAGTGTGGATTTGTTTTGTTCATTGACAGATGATGGCTGCACACACATGTGGATGCTATCATCAGGTGATCGTATTTTCCAGACAGCATGACTAAATTCCAGATAATAGAATTTTGATGAGAAAGTCTAGTTATGTAGAGACCACACAGGGAGAACTGCAGTGTGTATGAATAACAGGTATGAACTCTGTTACGTAGAGCAGATTGGTTTTTTCCCTCTGTAAGAGAGTTGTCTGAAAGCTGTGGGATTCTACGCACTGATAGAAATGACAGCCAGCTCAAAATGGAATAGCAGTCCATTAAGTAACTGACTGTCATGTCTGTCAATACAACAGACACAGGAAGCTATCAGACAGCTCTCCAGCAGCGATCTCCATACACATAAGTACAGGAAACAGATGCATTGTGCAAATAGCAGGAGTCCAGGAAAGGAATCCTTACCAGTGTTCTAATCTGGGAAAGAGAAGGGCTCCCAAAGATGGAAAACCCATATAAATACAGCACAAAGCATATCTGACCTGTGTAAAGATGTGTTATTAATATATTCCTTCTGCACTAGAGGTTTTAAGAAATGTAACTGGAAAAGACAAAGAGGACGTACTCCTTTCTGCGTAGTATAAATTGCATGAAGTCGCTCTGGGCATGCCCAAAAACCCCAGCAAGTAACTACACCTATGCATACTTGTATGCATCCACACTTGCGCCTGCTTGCGCCTGAAGAGGCTTGAAGGGGTTAGGGATGGGGCGTTCTAATATCGGTCAAGTACAGTAAGGACAAGTTCGCAGCATTGCAAATTGAAGTAGATCTTATTTTACACCTTTTACAGCATCATTATTTATGCCACCATTGGGGCTGGTACAATACACGTTGATGATGGTGACGATCGCCAGCCCTAGCTCACTGCTTCTAATTGGCTGAGTGTGAATTTACCTCTGAAGCTGCAGGTGGCTTTCTCCATTGCTTGTACATTCTGTATATCAATGCATAAGTGAGAAGGTTATATTTGCTATATTATATGAAGGCTAATAACCAATGTGTGCTTTGCTATAAAATTAAATATCAACTAAGTAAGTTTGCGCTTACAACCTGGTTCTGCATATGCGTGTGTGGGTGTAAGTATGCCTATGTAAACCTGGAGTATGTGCTACAGATGCAGAGCTGGGAGCATCTTAAGATGTGCGCAGTGGCGGATCCAGGGGGGTAGGGGGGGGGGGGCGATCGCCTAGCAGACACTTGCTGCCGACGGCTGCACAGTATGTGCAGGTCCGTCCAGCCGTGACAGGCAGGGACAGTGTGCTGCCCGGCTGCTCTGACTGTGTTTAAAACACAATCAGAGCAGCCGGGCAGCACACTGTCCCTGCCTGTCACGGCTGGACGGACCTGCACATACTGTGCAGCCGTCGGCAGCCTAAACTGTTAGAAAGGGGCGGTGCCTAAATCCCCCTCCCCCCCCCCCCCCCCGGTAATTCGCCCCAGGTACAGTCGTTTTCTATATCCGCCCCTGGATGTGTGTGACATATAAACTATAATACACTATTTTTGTTTGCACGTTTATCTGACGTAAATTGCCTAAGTTATATTTAACTCTGCATCAGACCCAAAACCACTCACATATACAAGTCTAACAGGTAGATGTGTTCAGTTTATGTAAGAAAAACTATTTTTTTGCACTACTCAATGGCATGTCAATTAGAGAAAAATGGATCAGACACAAACAGTTAATTTTACAGCCAAACAGTGTGCAAAACAGAGCTTTCCCCCCGTTGTACTGGCATTCGATTAATACATTGACATATACAGTATTGGCTTAATTTAGCATCGATTGCAATTATGCAGCCCAAACTTATACGTAAATGTATGACAGCAAAATTGTGGTCTAACAAGTATATTTTGAGTTGCATGCATCTTAATATGTACAACATAAAATAAAATGTAAGTACGATGATCGTCAGCACACATCTTTACACCAGCCTTTAGGGACGCACAATAGATAAACCTCCTAAGAGGCTGTAAATAGCCTACATCTCCAGGTTGACATGCTATGCTTGCAACTGCTTGTCCCTGGGCCCTAAAAGTATAGGACTGAGGGACATTATATTATTTTGTAGGCCATCTGTGACTGGCTGAGTGGTATAATATACCACTCCCGATTGGCTGTCCAGTTATTAATTAAAATTTGTGTCCAGTGCTCTTCAGTAGCGCTTCATCATTTTAATAGGGGTTTTTGTTTCCTCTCCCATATGGATTACCTAACTCAAATTGGATTATATTGGCACAAGGTATGATAAAGATGCCAGGCAAGTATTTTTTATGGCTACAGATTTTTTTTCAACTTCGCCAAAAAAGAGTTATTATTTAGGGGGTTTTATTATTGGATTTTTAGGACCAGGGGCCTTAGGTTACTTCATGCAGGATTGGGGGCCATTATATTACTGTATAAAGGATCGGGGGACATTATTGTTTAGGCTTCTGGCTAACATTTGTAGTGCACACTTTTGGCACTACAAGTGCTAGTATGCACCGACATCCTTGTACATCCTGACATCTGTAGTGCCACAAATGTGTGCACTACATTTTAACCCTGATATTAACTGCCCAGGGGAACCATGAAGGTCCTAGTGCTATTTAGCATTGAACTCTGCCTCTCTAGGTGAAGGGCCCAATCATTTGTTTGTGCCCCTCCTCTTAAAGGATTGTGTCTAATACTAGTGGCTGGTTGGGCTGGAGGGCAGGGGGGCATCTACTACCTGGGATAGTCCCATAGTCGGCTAACTTGGGCTGTCACCTACATTTTTTCCTAATAGGCTGCTGAGTGGAGATTTGCACCCCCGGGCTAAAATTTGCCAACCAGACCCTGTCCGATACTGAGTAGGCTGGGCTTGTAGACAATGTAAGGGAGGCTTTTTTTGTACTTTATTTATTTATGCATTTTTCCCGCATTCTGACAGAAAAGATAGCTTAAACAGGATGTGGCAATCTCACCTATCAGAACCATGTCTAAAAAACCAGCCCTTTTTCCTGGTGGCTTAATGTGCGGGATAGCAAACCTAATGCCCCAATCAACCTCTATACTAGCCATTTGAATAAATTGGGGTGCAGTTTCAAAACGAGCAGTTTAAAAACATGTGATTGTATGTGTGGTTTTACCTTGACCTTTAGTAAACCGCAGTTTTGTAAATATACCTCTAAGTACAGCATTTTCTTTCTCATTGTACAATGTGCCTTTTTCACCATATAATGCTTGCCACAGCACGCAAAGTACTGACATAGAGATGGGGCACAGGACCTGACTGAATAGCACAGCTTTGTTATATTGCCTACTAGGCTGTAGGCCCATTACTTCACAATTCTTTCTTTTTGGAACATATTAACTCCTCTTCCACAAGCAACAGCCAACTCTTTGTTCACACTGAGGAATAATTATAGTAGAAACCACATGCGACAACATTGCACTTTGTAAACAATATGGCCCTGATTCATTAAAGAAAGTAAAGCAAAAAAAAAAATAGTAACTTTGCACCTTGGCAAAACCATGTTGCAATGCAAGGGGTGCAAATGAGTGTATTATTTTGCACATAAAAAAATACTGACTATTTTTTCATGTAGGACACAAACACTTGATAACTTTATTTTTACATTGACATCTGAAGTTGATCTAGGACATGCTCTACCCCAATTATAAATCTGTACCCACATTTTAAATTACCTCCTCTCCAATGCAACATGGTTTTGCCAAGGTGAAAATTTACTAATTTTTTTTGCTTCCCTTTCCTTAATGAATCAGGCCCTATATGAATAGGAAATTAGCATATTTAGTAATAATTGTTTGTTTTGAAAAATTCAATGTTTATTGCAATACGTGTAAAAGCAATTGTTCCGGGCTGACTGTGTTTTCAGCATTATAGCTGTAATCCAAGCAGTCATTGCCTTTTCAAAAACCTTTTGCATTTCCAATATTAGGACAGATGAGTGTCACTGTGAAAGAGAAAGGTCTCCTGCTGAATTTTTGTTGCATTTGGATGTTCTATTTCACTTCTACTGTCTGCCAACTTATTTGGCCCTTAAGATGAATGTGTTATATTACCTGCATGGGAAGGGAGATTAGGACAAGGCTGTTGTACTAGAAATTGTGAGCGCTCATAACTAGCGAGGCCCCTGGATTGAGAACCTGGGTTTTGATATGATGGATGGCGTGAGTGATCTGAACTGAACTTGCAAAATGGCCTTATTATTCTTCATTTCTTTCCTGCCTGTTATCCTTCAGTGGCGCTAAATCAAACCCCAGACTAATTGCACAGGTAACAACTTGAGATCTGATGTGGGATGTGTTCTTTTCAAAAGAGTATTAACCCTGTGACACCAAAGTGTTGCAGAATCATTACACAATATTATTTTTCATTTTATTGCTAATTAATTTTATTAATAATAAGTACAAAATTACGTAGGGCTTTATTTACTAAAATACATAGAGCCTCAGTGCTCCATTTTTGGATCAGAGCGTTACCATATGTAGTACCATTTGTGAAATGAATTATTAAATGTAAAACAGGTCTGCTGGACAATGGAACAAAGCAGTGCACCGCAGAAGTGACAGAGTAGAGGAGAGAGCGACACAGACACTGCATGGTTATAACACAAGAGTGAAAATGTGCTGCTCTTATTTCCAGTTTTGCCTTGATACATAGACCCCTTTAAGTATGGGGAAAAGTGGCTCAATTGTGTAAGGTAATGAGTATCGATTCCTCCACAGTTTCTGCATAGAGAAAGCTGCTCATCTGCACCATCATTTAAAAGAAAACTAACACCTCTAGATTTTCCAAGATCGACATGAGCTGCCAGAAAAAGAAACAAAAATGTTTTGGGTTGATTGGGGACATGGCCTAATTTACCCTTTATTTCCAATCGAGAATGTTGTGGATTGTGTAAATTCTATACTAAACCTTATAGATTATTTTCCTGCATGTGTAAAATGAGTAGATTGAAGTATGAAGTGTTTATATATGATATTTGGGCAACTCTTGTGATTCAACTGATGTATATATAATTACTAGTTTGTTGACTGTTGCACTACAAGGCTGCCTGAAAAACCCTGACTTCTAGACTTCCAACACCTTTTAATCTCATTCACCTATTTCTGACCATTGTCTAGCTGGCTTTGGGTGCCTTATTATCACCCCTATATAAACTTGCTGTATAGACACACATTTGTGTTTGCATGGAGTCTCGAGCAAATATGGGGCTCATCCTGACCACACACTGGAATTCTGGTCATGTCATAGTCTTTTTTTTTTGCTTGCTATTCTGTTCCTGATATTTCCAGTTAATGCACTTGGTTTTGTGTCCTGATGTTCTTCTTGAAGTTGGGATTTGAAATTAGAAGAAAAACTTGTTAAAGACCATGATTCATTTTACTCCCATGACAGTCAAATCAGTCATCTTTGCATTCAGATGCTAAGGGCTTGTTCAGTCAAGTACTTGTACTCATTTTTCAATGCAGCATAAGCAAATTACTTGTGCAGACATCAAGGTCGTTGTTCAAGCAACCAATGGCATAATCTACTGGATAGCCCCAAATGTTGGAAATTCAAGCATGCTTACTTGAACAAACCCTAAATGATTGCTAATGGGTGTGATGAAGCAGGGTACCCTTTCAGGGTTAATAAAGATCAAGTTCCCCTGGCTCCCTCTTTGTCACAGACCACACTGCCCAAGGATGTGTCTGTAGTTTGATTTAGACCTGTGTTCCACATGTATATACCCCAGATAACCATGTTGTCCACTGTATTTGGATGTATTTTTCTCTGTATTTACTGCCTATGAGCTTTCACACATTGGGCCTGATTCATTAGGGACAGCAAGGCACAAAAATGAGTGAATTTGCTCCTGGACAGACCATGTTACAATGCAAGGAGTACAAATTAGTTTATTATTTTGTAAATAGGAAAATACTGGCCTCTTTTCAGTGTAGCACACAAATACTCGAGAGCTCTATTTTTAGACTGAAATTTAAAGTTGATCTAGGACATGCCCTACCCCAACTATAAATTTGTCCCCACATTTTAAATTTACCTCCCCGTCCAATGTAAAATGGTTTGGCCAAGGTGCTCTTTTTTTACTTTGCTTTCCTTAATGAATCAGGCCCATTATGCCTTGTGTGTCTGGAATTGTCACCATGTAAAGGTTATGCTGATGTGTACCTAGCTTGGGGGCAGAGGCAGGGGCTGTATCTCCTTCCTAATAGTCCATTGTGATGTATAACCCATTGTTCCCTGAATCACTCCACTAACCCAGCCCAGCAGGGAGCAGTAGAGGGATTATGACATCCCTGCCTAGCCCAACCAGGTTAATAACAGCGCTTTCCCCAGGAATTTTATGTTAATATTCAGGGAAAAATGTTAGGTTTAACACGGCTGGTGGAGTTGTGACAGAATCCTAAGGAAGCAGACTAGGGATTACAGTCCCATCTAGCTGGATTACTAGGAGTTTCTGCATCAATGGACTTGGAGCCTTGGTCCTGCCTGGCTGGATTTGTGCGTTTTGGAGCTAAGAAGGGGCTGGCTCGGCTGAATGTGATATGGATAATCAATGTATAACAAAATGGAAGTTGAATAAACTGGTTATAATACAGTGTTAGGAGGCTTAATAGCTAAGAGTTAAACTTGCTTGCAACATACAGTATATTATCAAACAAGTTAACCCGTGTATGATACTCATGCATTCTAGTCAAATCAAGCTACTTAAGGTGTTAAAAAGGTTCTTGTCATGCATTTGGGGCTAGGCCAGGCCTCCTCAGGGGAAGAGCGTTACTTCCCGACGTAAGCGCCCTTTTTTAACGTGGTTTTGTCCACATGTCACCACCTCATCATTTTTCTCCATCACCTCATCCTTCATCTTTATCGCCACATCTATCCAGATGTCTATCCAGACACAGGGATCTCTCTCAGCGGTCCTGAGTATCACACTCCTCTCGCTCTGTCACCCCTGGCAACCACCAACCACTCCGCACTGTCACCCCCGGCAACCACCAACCACTCCCAACTGTCACTTGTCCTTCAAGAAATATATATATATTTTTTTAAATCTTTATAAACACTTTTAACAATTAACAAATTAAATTAACAACTTGAAAACATCTTAGTATACCAAATTTCAGCCCTTTCTGAGTTTTTTTCCACACACACTAAGAATTTAGTAGGTCAGTGTATAACTCCACCCAGCAGGTGGCACTGCAGCAAGTTTCAGCCCTTTCTGAGTTTTTTTCCCCACACACACTAAGAATTTAGTAGGTCAGTGTATAACTTCGCCCAGCAGGTGGCGCTGCAGCTTGGTTTTTTTTTCCACACACTGACACACCCCACTAGGCTTTTATATAGTAGATAGGTTGTTCTCCATATATTCCAATATTGCTAAAAAGTATATGAAAAAACATGCCCTATGGTATTTTATCATGAAACTTGTGTAACAAAATGTGCCCCCCTGAATGGGAAAAAGGGAAGTCGTGGGTAAGCCTGTCTATTCCAGATAAAAATGTAGTAAGGTCTACTTGGCTATGAGCCTGTTTCTAAGAGGTATTAGGCATTCCTATGAAATGGGGAGATATTATTGGCTCTCAGTCTTAAATGATGCATTTATCTACATGTATTTATTATTTGTGGTTTTAAGCTATAAAAGTATGCAAAAAATAATAAATAATTGTTAGGGACATTATCCCAAGACCAAATACCTTACATGAATAAGGCCGAGAATAGCTGTGTGTGAAACATGTGTGATTGTTGAAACCGTGTACTGAGACGTGGGAATTGAGACAGCTCCGTAAAGGGAGTAGCGCCTGTATTTTCGAAAAGGTTTGAAAAAATTCAAGATTTACCGTTGTGTGGATCCTGGTATTGAGCTATAGAAATTAAAAGAGAAGCACATAATGTGGGAAAACCCTCAATAGGCAATAAGCCTGGAATAGCTTTGCATCACAGAGGCTCAGCAACTGTCATGTATCATAAGTATGGAGAAACTAGTGTGAAATATCTGAGGAAATGGAATAAAAAAATGTCCTGGTATCCCTTTGACAAGTACCTTTGATAGAAATTTGCTACTAACTTGAGTTAGGAAAACATGTGGGTAATAAAGTACCAGAAAGATTAACATAGTGGGCTGATGAAGTTATCAATAGTGCCCCACCTGCATATGTACGATCAAATTTGAAGCCACAGATGTTGTTGACTGTGGATTATGGTTCTTGCTGGATCAATGACCTCTTCCTGCTGCACAAGAGCTGCAGTGGTTGGGCTAGCGAAAGCCCATAGCGCACACAACTAGTAACTAGAATAGGCTGAACTTCCTGGAATGAGCCCACCCAATGTGGGGTAGGCTCCAGGCCTGAGCTGCTGTCAGTTGTTTTGGATTACTAGCATGATGGAGGAACATTCACCTAAGGACTTTGCAAATCAGAGTGAGACCCCAAAGAACTACCATGGACTACAAAGGACTCTGTGACATATTGTTTTCTGGGTTTGCCAGTATTTGCACCCCATTTGTTTATCTGCTTCCCTGTTGTGTTTTTATATGTATCATTTATACCAGTGTATTGTTTATCTAGTCATTTGTGAGTACCTGTGGAACTAAATAAATACATGTGTTAATTCACCTGTTTGTGCTGAGTTTCTTACCACCTCATGGGGTATCACTACAAGTGGTATTGAAGGAAATGTTTGCCTCAGGATGCTATACTTGAGAGCCACTACTGCTATCTGTTTAACGAAAGTCCACTTTGCAATGTAGATGTTCAATAATTGCACTGTGAATTATCTCCTTCTATTATCTTCTACCTGATCAATGTTTGGATATACTAATCTGTTCCTGTTTATACATGAGAGTTTGTTATTACATAAGGCTGGGTACACACTACAGTGTTTTCAGCCAATTATTGGGCCAATCAAACAATAAATTACCGTTTGGCCCAATATCACATTAGTGTGTACACTGCAACGATTAATGATTCTTGTTCCAAAGCACATCACATCAAATGTCATTCAACGATATAACCATGCTGTTCCAATTCTGCAGTGTGTATGCACTCATGACCGGCAGTGTCCATAGACCTCTATAGGGTGTGCAGAGTCAGGATCTTTTCAGCTGATGGTTATGACAGATGAAGAGCACAGATCTGAAGGTAAATTGTGTAAAATGTGTTTAGTGTGTACACATGAATCCGTATACTGATCAGGCTTTTTTTTTTTTAATCGTTGGTAAAATCAGTAAGGATATCGCATTGGGAGAAATTTTGTAAAGTGTGTACCGAGCCTTACCTGCATCATTTTGACTGCTTATGGAAATGTATTACTGTCATGATAATGTAAAGTATTTGCATTACTACTTATAGTAAAACTAGGTTACTGTTTAAATCTCTTTGCCCTATAGCATTTTGTTAATATTAACCTATTGATATAATTACCGGCCACCCACTTAAAAGTTAAATTGTATTTGTTTACATCTCTACTTCCATTGTAATTTCTCCACTGCATTATTATCATTTATAAACAATCCAGCTATTATATATTTTTTTGTCCACTGTCTTGTCCATCTCATTCCGTAGCATTACCATAATACTCAAAGGTATAACCTGCTTTTACATAGTAGCATAATGTATTGACACAGGATGAAATATTGACATTTTCACATGACAAGTGGTCAGAGGTGTGCCATTGTGCTTCTGCTAGACCTACAATGATAGGTGTGCCCACTGTGGTGCCTGGTGTGCCCTTTTCCTTCATTTTAACTATTAATCTGAGCAGTGAGTACTGTAATGAGCCAACATCGGCATCTAATTGATAGACAGAGTGCTCTGCATCTGGCCCAGGATTCTGGAGCATCATATTTAAACTTATTCAGAGGTGATCTGGTCAGTTCCTTGATGAATAATGATTATGAAAGTGGGTTAATGATGTAGGATGGGGTGTCAATGATTGATGGAGCATGAAGTGTTAATTGAAAAGGCCTTAATGATGGATGATGATGAAAGGGGGTTCATGATTACCGTTGTCATGATCACCAACTATGCTAGTTAAAAACAAGTCTAGAACGTTCAGAAGAAGAGAAAGTGAAGAAGTCAAGGTTGAGAGGAGCTGGAGAGAAGCTAGCGTAGCAGTGCTGAGAGAAGTTGGCAGAGATCCTGAGTGTCAAAGCAAGCCAGAGAAAAAAGAACAAGGAAGCAAGTAGAGCAGTGAGCAGAGTATTAAATGTGTGTACCTCATGCACTGGTCTGGTGCTCACCAAACATGGCTCCTCCACAGTCTAGTAAACCAATAGTGGATAACTTGTTACTGCACTCACCCTGCTCTAAAATCCATAAATCACCACCAGAGGTGATATGTGGAAGAAAAAATATATTTTACTGCAATACACTCGCAATGTACATGTGCATTCCAACATGTTTGCTGCCTATGCCATTTCTTCAGGGGTGTAGGAATGAAAATTTTCATGAAGGAGGTGGGGGCAAATGGCCAAGGACTACTATAGGGCTTGGAGCCCCATTTTCTCTCATTTGGTATCTCGTTTTACAACAGTTGTTACAGCGACTGTAGATATACAAGGACTCCCAATCCTATGTTAATTTTTGTCAGTGTTTCACTGGTTTGCCAACCCCAGTTTCATTGTTTATTTTACTATAAAATGTATTTATACATTATTAAATAAATATTATTATTAATATTAACTACCAATTAGTACAATAGCCGTTAGAAAGATAGATACATTCAATTGTTCATTGTGAAAATTTACATTTTTCACTAACCTAATTTTTAATCAGATTTCGTAGACAGCCTAATATCATTTGATTGGGTGTATTTTTAAATCTATAGTCACTTCCTCACTGGTTATGGTATGTGCTATAAATTTAAATTGTTATATCTCATGTTTGTTACTGGAAGCACCACATGAAATTCAGGGTAAAAGTAAAGTGTTGTTCCTCATCAATACAGGTTATTTATTAAATGTTTATGAACGGAACACTTAGAGTATTTTAAATAAACAAATCAATCAATGTGCATTAAATCTATTCTAAGGCCATCTATATTAAAGAACATTTGGTAGTTATACTAGGACAATCCATAATTGAAAAAAGTTTCACAAGTTTAGAACAGATACCATGACTTCAGAAAGTAGCATGAATGCTTTTTTTGTAGAAGTTCATGGGGAGGCAGAACACTGTCTTTGCCTATTCAACAGAAATCATGGGGGGACAATTGCCCCCTTTGTCCCCCCATTTCCTACACCCCTGCTCAGGGGCGTCCTTCTGGTCCATTCCTGACAACATTTAGAAGCACAGCAATAAAAAAAGGCATTCTATTAATGAAAAAAACATGTATTTTGCTTTTCAATCAATTATTATCAAACTGAAGTAAATGATAGAAAACAATACATTAATATAATCATATATAATAATACATAATGTATGTCACTTACACTAACAAACATTTTTGTATAAACATTATCGATGCATAATAGATGTTATATATATCCCAATATATATCAAATATTACATATTATAAAAAAAATATAATAAATTATCTATCCATTTAATAATAGTGCATGATTAAATATTAACAATTATTGAGATATATAATTAATTATCCTTCAATAAAGAAATTATATTGTTACATATATAGCTAGTACAATCTAGTAAGAACTATGTCAATCCCAATTGGCACTAGCAGATCAGAGGCGCGGAGTCTAATGAGTTCCCTGGTCTTCACCAAGAACTTCCGCAAGGCAGGATGGGCTTTGCTGCTGGGAACTCGCAGCTCGCGGCCTTCTGGAGTGCGTTAGAATGTAAAAATAGGTAAAAGAGAGGTACCTTGAGATGTAGTCAAGTAGGGACTGGTACACAGACTGGTACACAGAAGATCAGCCGCAGTAGTCCAAAACAGGCAAGGTTCGGTACACAGGAGATCAGCAGCACTTGGTCAGAAACAGACAGAGTTCGATACACAGCAATCACCAGCACTTTGTCAGAAACAGGCAGAGTTTGGTACACAGGTAAACAGCAGTACTTGGTCAGAAACAGGCAGGGTTCGGTACACAGGAGATCAGCAGGATTAGATACACTAGGAGTAGTACTGGGAGTCAGTAGCTCGGCAAATTAGTGCCATTGACACTATGCAAGTGTCAGTGCCAGCATTATATAGGAGAAATCATTTGAAAAGACCGCAGTTTCAGAGCGGTCATGTGACCCGCCACTTAGAAGTGCCGCGCGTGGCTCGGAGAGGACAGCGCTGGAGCGTGGATGGGGTAAGTCTGTTACAGTACCCCCTGCCGCAAGGGTGGACTCCAAACACCCTAAAAGGGTTTGTTAGGAAATGTCTTTCTTTTTTTAAAATATTTTTTTTATTCAATTTTAGAAAACAACATATGCAAAACATACCAAACAATATACATATAAAAAACAAGATGTTTACAAATATTGAGGAAAACTCAGAATTACAAAAGGTGAATAGGTATGCTACCATTATGGAATAAGAATGTTGTTTTTCTTGTTTTGTTTCTTGTGGGGGGGGGACAAAGAAGGGGAGAGAAAGGTTGGAGGGAAAAAGGAGGAACATAGGGCTTTGCTACTTATTAAACTATAAACCAAATGATAGAGAAGAGGATAAGTGCTATGCATTGTTGTGCGAAAGTGGGACTAGATTGTGTATGTCTATCATGTAAGTGTACAAGTCATTCAAACATATAGAAATCATGTGCTATGAGTACGGGGGAATGTCAAGTGGTTGTTAATGGAGGTTCGGCATTGTAGTAATTCATCCAGAAAGACCAGGGGCTAGACTTACTAAAGGGCGATTTGCTAAAGCCGCCGCTTTTTGGCTAGTTTTCCGGTGGTTTTGAAACCGCCGGATTTACTAAATCCCAAACCGCTGTCAAAACAGCCAAAACTGACATTTTTCAAAACCGCCACTTTACAAACCGCCATCCCGATTTTAACAATGATGAACATACAAACAGCTGGATTTACTAAGCTGGGGTTTTTAAAACCGCCACAAAACAGCCATCCAAACGGCCAAAATGAAAGAGGTGGTTGCAATAGGTGAGATTGATGAAACAGCTGCTGTTTGAGCTATTTTGCCATTCAGAACATAAGAGAAAGCACCATTGATATTTTATTCATTTGGAAAATTATTATTTATTGATAAAGGGACAAAATAAATGTAATATTAATTTATGAGAGAAATTGTTTTTTATATTTATTTTTTTTTAAAGGGACACTATTATAGCATTATATTATGTAGAAAATGTGAACATATAATATTATTAACTGATTGTTAATGGTGGATATAATTATTTGTGTTTGCACAATTTGTCATGACATATTGTCCAAATAATATTATAATTAATTCATTTTATCCCCTTAATATAATGAAAATTTTTTATTCCCTCATAAGTTAATATTTAATTCATTTTGCCCCTTAATCAATAAATAATGATTGCCAACATAATTTAAATGTCAGTTGTGCTTTCTCTAATGTTCTGAATGGCAAAATAGTTCAAACAGCATGTTTAAGCTATCAAGCCATTCTGAAGCAGGTATTAAAACTGTCCTGTCCTGTCTTTTAGATGGCGGTTTTGATGGCGGTTTCATCCAAACCGCCGGCAGTTTGGACAAAACCTCCGCCAGTTTAGCTTTTTCAATCCGCCATACATCGCCAGTCATTTTAAATTGAAGCCTCAAGCCGCCCTATAGTAAATGCAGCGGTTTTAACCACTAAACCGCCGGCGATGGGTGGCAGTTTCAAACCGCCACCAAACACGATTCTTAGTAAATCTAGCCCCGAGCATTTTTGAAGTTCACTGGTTTGACTTTGAGGACAGCTGTGATGCTTTCCATTCAGCAGGTTGATCAAACTTGCAGGTGCCCACCCTCTTGGGCCATAGTTACCTGCCTATACTCACTTTTCCCCTCCCTCCCTCTCTTTCATGCTGTGCCTGAGCCCCCAGAGTTATAGTGCTTACTGTTACTTGTACTGTGCTGTTTCACCTTGTACTGTGCCATTGTTTGTCCTTGTACGGCGCTACGGATACTTTGTGGCACCCTATAAATAAAAATTAATAATAATAATAATAATAACTTTGTTGATAGTGGCTGAGAGCAAGGGGGATAAGTATTTTTCCAGAGAGCGGCATTAAGCATTTAGCTGCATCTAAAATTTGAGTGATGAGTTTTTGTGTGGGTCGGCTAGTGTCTGAGAGCCGTCTGGGAAAAAGGGAGTATAGAGGGGAATCAGGCATTTTAACCTGTGTACTAGATTCAATAAGCTTATGAATTTGCCCCCAGTAGTATTGTAGTTTAGGGCAATTCCACCAAACATGCAACAGGGCACCACGCAATCCACAACCCCTCCAACATCGGTCATTGGAATTAGGAAAGATAGTGTGAAGATGGGAGGGGACCAAATACCACCTGTAGTAAATCTTGTAGGAATTTTTTTTTATTCTAACTGAAATTGATGACTAAGCTATGTTAGCTCTAATCTTTGACCATTCCTTTGGAGTCAGAATCTCCCCAGTGTCCCGCTCCCAAGCCAACTCATGTGGGTCTTTGTCTGGCTGATTAAAGTTATTAATCAGTTGGTATAAGGTGAATATCAAACCACTGATAGTGGGAGGTATGCGGCATAAAGTTTCCAAAGTTGAGCATTGGTCCGAAGGGAAAGGTGTTTTTAGGGATCTATAAAGGTGTCTAATTTGGAGATATTGGTAGAAAATTTTGTGTGGCAAGTCTAATCTTTTCTGCAAATCTGAAAATGTAGGTAAAACCCTCATTGGGGCTAGGTTCCAAACAAAAAGTAGGTTGTGAGAAGTCCAGTGATAAAACGTTTTAAGATCTAGGCCCGGATCAAAATTTTTATTGTTCCACAGTGGGACTAGAAGCGGGTATTCGGATCATAATTTATAGGACCTAGTCCCTTGATCCCAAATAGAAACAGAGAAACGTTGAGAGGGAAATTGGGCTAGGCGTCTTGTCCTGTGTTGGGATGATATCCAAAGCAAGGAATATGGGGAGTATAATTGTAATAGATCTGATTGAATTAGAATCCATACTCTACGATGGGGAGGTGAGTGCCAGAGAATACACTGGGACATATGTGTTGCTTGATAATACTTTATTATTTTTGGGAGGCCCAGGTCTCCAGCAGATTGATATTTAGAGAGAATTCGCATTCGTACTCTAGTTTTTTGCCCTGCCAATACAAATTTGGATAACATTTGTTGTAAGTGTTTAAGGATATGTAAGTGGACTTGTATTGGAAGCGTTTGCCATAAGTAAAATAATCTGGGTAAAATATTAATTTTAACAGAGGCCAATCGGCCAATCCATGAGATGTGAAATTTATTCCATTGAGTTAGATCACATTTGATTGTATTAATAAGTCTGGGAAATTGGCTGAATATAGGAGGGAATAACTCTTAGTTAAATAAATTCCCAAATACTTAATCTTTTTATGTTGCGAAAAGTATAATTGCATTTAAGTGATTGGGTAATGTGTTGAGGAGTATTAAGATCTATTATTTCAGATTTGTCTCCATTTATTTTGTAATTCGAGAGAGAACTATAAACTGAAATTTCTTTAAAGAGGTTGGGTAGAGAAATGTGTGGCCTAGATAACGTAAGTATAACATCTTTAGCATACAAAGCTATCTTGTGATCCCTAGAACTCGTTAAGATGCCTGTGAGAAAATTTCTTATGAAACTGTTTGAGTAATCGAGGGGCATGTATGTCAGAAGCTTTAACCCAGGAACGCTCCTCAGGGCCATAGCCTTTCCAGTCAACAAGAAACTGTACAGAACCTTTGGATATACAGGAGTCCAATAGTTGTTTAACCTCATACTCAGCTTGATTTTGAAAAAGAACTGGAGGAGGAGACTTCTTGCAAGTAGAGAACTGATGCAATACCACCGGCTTCAAAAGAGAAGTATGAAAAACATTGGGAATTTGAAGAGAAGATGGAAGTTTAATCCTGTAGGCTACTGAATTGATGACTTGGAAATGGGAAAAGGCCTAATGTATCTAAGTGCTAGCTTCATACTGGGTACCTTTAAACAGATATACTTATTTTGCCATCCATACTTTATCTCCTGGGAACCAATTTGGAGTGGATGGAGAAATTCTTCAAGTTGGTTCTGGTTTGGGTCCAAATGAGAGAAAAATTGCGTATAAGGAAGTCAACCGCAGGAACAAAGGATATCGGAGTTTGAGAAAAAATAGCAGGTCTCGGATGACAACCGTACATCACAAAAAAGGGGGAATTCGCAATTGTCTCATAGAAATGATTATTATGGGTGAATTCTGCCCAAGGAAGTAGTTCCACCCAATCAGTCTGATGAGCAGACACATACATTCGAAGGAACTTTTCAAGTTCTTGATTTGTGCTTTCGATAAGTCCATCGGACTGTGGGTGATATGCTGAAGAGAATTCCAGTTTAATATCCAATTTGGTGCAGAACGCCCTCCAGAATTTAGAAATGAACTGTGAAGTGGGCCGCTCTTGAGAACAAATCCGTGATAACCCAAATGAAGTTAGAGACATGAGCCCAGCGTAATAATTTATGGCAAAGATACAGTAAAATAAATGTTTTACCGGGAGGGCAACTGAGGCTTTTAAGAGGAGTGGAGGCTAAGATGCAGTTGGGATCCAGAATAGGCTTAATGTCCTCGGAAGAGTATTGATCATCTGAATTGAAAGATCTGGAAAATGCATTGGCCTTCTTGTTTTTAGACCCGGGCCGGAATGTCAGATCAACATTAAATCTTGAAAAGAACAAAGACCATCTGGCTTGACGAGGACTCTTGGCAGAACGAAGATAAAAGATTTTTGTGATTTGTATAAACTGTCACCAGAAACAGAGCCCCTCCTAAAAGATGTTGCCATTCAGAGAGGGCTAACTTGATGGCCACTAATTCTTGGTCCCCAATCCCATAATTTCTTTCTGCATGGAGAAATTTGCGGGAGCAAAAACCACAAGGATGCAATCTCCCAGAGGGTCTCCGTTGAGATAAAACAGCACCAGAGAATATGTCCTAAAAAGGGTAATTGTTTTTGTTCAAAAAAGCATTTTTCTATCTTACAAAAAAGATGATGTTGCCTGAGGACAGAAAGGACTCTTTGCACATGTCTCCTATGATGAACTACTGGTAAAGAAGATCTTGAAAAATCTCATTCATGAAGTTTTGAAACACAGCTGGAGCGTTACATAATCCAAAAGTCATTACTAAGTATTCAAAGTGGCCATCATGAGTATTAAATGCCGTCTTCCATTCACCCCACTCTTTGATGCGGATAAGGTTGTAAGCCCCACTTAAATCTAATTTGGAAAAAATTGTGGCTCCATTGATTCGATTGAAGAGTTCCAAAATTAGTGTCAGTGGATAACAGTTCTTGACAGTTATGGAATTTTGGGCACGAAAATCTATGCAGGGGTCGGAGATCCCCATCTTTCTTTTTAACAAAAATGAATCCCACGCCCACTGGTGAGGTAGACCACCTGATAAAACCCCTTTTACGGTTTTCTTGAATATATTCAAACATGGCCTGTGTTTCAGGAATAGAGAGGGGGTAGATGCAATTTCTCTTTCCTGAGAAACCCATTCCTCAGGGATGCATCTACCCCCTCTCTATTCCTGAAATCTATCCCAGACTCAATCCCAGACTCGATGAGGTGGAATTTTGGTTGCCTTCTGTTCACAAAAGATGTCAGAGAATTCCTGATACTGAGGTGGTAGAGATGAAGAACGGGAAACAGAAGAAGAACGGAGGGGCACCACTCTTTTTAGACAACGAGAGTGGCACTGTGGTCTCCAGGCAAGAATTTGGGCAGATTGCCAATCCAACGTAGGCGAATGAAGATGAAGCCATGGAAAGCACAGGACTAGAGAGTTGATAGACCTGGGAATTATAAATAATGAGATCTCCTCTGTATGCAGCCATCCAACCAGTCAGGTAGGAGGAACAGTCCGGAACTGGATTCATCCCCCAGAAATCTTGCTACCATCAATGGCTGTGAGGCATACAGGATGTTCAAGAGGAACAGTAGAGATACCATAGTCTGAAACAGCAGCTGAAGGAATAAAATTACCGGAAGCTCCGGAATCTAGGAGGCCAGATAGAGAGAAAGAGCGTTTCCCACTGCTATGAGAAACATAGAAGAGGAGATTCTCTTTTTAAATGGAATTTACGGAAAGAGGTCTTCAAAACCTAATGAAACCCCCTTTTGTCTCACTAGGTTTTGGCCTTTCCCAGACGAATAGGGCAGCACCTGATAAGATGACCATCCCCTCCACAGTAGAGACATAACTTGTTTCTAAATCTTCTATCCCTTTTCTCAGGAGTAAGCCGAGCCCGGCCTAATTGTATTGATTCCTCGGGGGGGTACAGAGGAAACTTGGGGTTGAGGGGTTGGATGAATGATAGGCCGTCGAACCAATTCTTTCTTCAGTGATCTTTCCTTAAACTGTAAATCCACCTTTTCACACATAGAAATAAGATCATCAAAGGATGCAGGAAGCTCACGGGAAGCCAGCTCATTCTTTATTATATCAAATAAACCTTGCCAAAAGGTAGCCACAAGCACCTTGTTGTTCCAACGCAATTCTGACGCCATTGTTCTGAATTGGACAGCGTACTGTCCCACAGACTGCAAACTTTGACATAGGTGAAGGATTCCTATGGCTGCACTTGAGACCCATCCAGGTTTATCAAATATATTCTTAAAAGCTTTCAAAAACTCAGCACAATCCTATAAAAGGGAATCATATCTCTCCCATAGTGGTGAGGCCCAAGTGAGAGCCTAACCCGAAAAAAGCGATATAATATAAGCATACTTGGCTTTTTCAGTGGCAAAATTAGCTGGCAGTAATTTAAATTGTATTGCACACTGATTTAAAAATCCTCTGCATAATTTGGGGTTCCCATCAAACATTGGAGGATTAGGAATACGCAACTGTGAGGTAGCATGGAAACTGGAGCAGAGACAGATTCAACTGGAGTGGCTACTGAAAGAGGTGGCACAAGGGTGTTTTGCAAGGAATGTAACTGAACAGACAGACCCTGAAAAGACTGCATGAGGGGTTCCTGACTGGCCTCTTGCTTCTCCACTCTTCCCAGCAGATGTGGCAATAGATCCTTGGGAAAAGGATCATCTGCTGGATCCATATTAGGTCAGTGGAAACTGTTACAATCTAGTAAGACTTATGTCAATCCCAATTGGCACTAACAGACCAGAGGCACGGAGTCTAATGAGTTTTCTGGTCTTCACCAAGAACCGCCGAAAGGCAGAATGGGCTTTGCTCCTGGGAACTTAAAGGGTCGCGGCCCTCTGGACTGCTTTAGAAAGTAACAATAGAAAAAGAAGAGGTACCTTGAGATGTAGTCAAGCAGGGACTGCTACACATGAGATCAGTAGCACTTGGTCAGAAACAGGCGGAGTTCGGAACACAGGAAATCAGCAGCACTTAGTCCGAAACAGGCAGAGTTCAGTACCAGCTTTATATAGGAGAAGTCATGTGAAAAGACCGCCGTAAGAGTGTGGTCATGTGACTCGCCACCTTTAAGTGTCGGGCATGGCTCAGAGAGAACAGCGCTGGAGCATGGATGAGGTAAGTCTGTTACAATAGCTACTTTATACCCTTATTGAAAGAAAATCCCACCTGAACATGATAATTCAAAACAATCAAACATAATTCATCCCTGACACTGCATAACATCCTTGTTACTACTTAAACTATTTTGCTTTCTAGTATCTTATTGACAAATACCTTTTTATGTGGATTCTGCCATATTTTAACTATTTTATTTCTATTAATTTGAATTACACCTATTGAAGCTGAGAATTCTGTGCTGTATATTTTCTCCTTTTTGTAGGTGTTTTTAGTGGAATCTGGCAATAACCCCATATTACAGCTGCGAGTACTTTTCAACTTGATAAGAGGTAGTTCAGCGCCGTATCTCTTTCCTTTTCTGTGTTTACACAAAAACTAAAATAACTCCCTGATATTTTTCTGTGAAGGGTTTTAAATCAGGATATGAAATATCATTATATTTAATCTTTTAAATATGTTGCCTTATGTGGTCTTTTAATTTACGGTGTGACAGCACTACTCCTGCCAGTCTGAACCACTCCTAATTCTTAGGTACTGTCTGAAAGAAATATTGTGTATCAAGAATTCAAGGAGAATTAGCTCTTAGTAGATTATAACCACTATTTGGTTTACATTAAATATTTGTCTGTTTTTCCGCACTGTTCACTGTTTAAAGGACTATCTAAAAACATGAATAGATGGATGAGCTCCCATAGTGAATTTCAAATACAAGTTTATAATTCAACCATCTCGCAAATGTGTTTTCTTCCTCCTGTGACCCTTTCCAAACAACAATGAAATAGTCTATAAAGTGACGATAAAGAGTAATGTGATCCCTATATGGATTGTTTTCCCCAGAGTTGTGGTGGGACTCAATCATCCTGTAAAGACATTAACATAAGAAGGCATAACTTTCCCCCCTATTGATGTGCAAAGCCTTTAGAGATACAATAGATCATTAAACCTTAAGTAATTGTGTTGGTACAAAAGTAACAGATTTAATAATTAAATCAAAATGTGGCATGGTGTATTTATAATTTATGTACAATGCATAGAAGAATATAAATAAGCTACATCCATAATTACCCACATATTCTCATAATCTTAGATCCCAGACTACCAATACGATCTGTGCTGGGTCCATATAGTATAAACGTAAATTCTTAAATAAATGTTGGAAAAATATATCCATATACTCTGCTATTAGGTCTCTCAGGGAAGGTCTATCTGAGAAATGGGATACCACAAGAGTCTTTCTTTTTGATATATGAACAGATTAAGATTCATAGAGTTCTTTAGTTAGTATACCTTACAAAATCTTTGCCTAAGGATTTTAGCAAGTTTTTCTTTGTATAGTAATGTGGAGTCTCTTTCTAGAGACTGTTTATCAAAGACAACCATGCTGTCAGATTTACTGCTAAATTCACGTCTTTCTCAAGGTTCCATCTGACACTTGTGGGATTGAATTTGCTGAACTGTGGGTTGTAGCAGTAAGGCCTTTGTGCAGTGAGTCACATGCTTGATTAACAAACCAGTTGCATATTTTTCATTGCATTTATAAAAACCTGCATTAGGGAAGGATTTGGTAATCTGCTGCTGGTAATAAACACCAATCATCTGTGGCTTATTACTTCAGAGTCAGCCCTATATAAATGGCTTCCTGGACACAAGCACTTGCTAATTTATTGAACTAATTTTCTTGAACTTGAGTTCTAGAAAAGCTAATCTCTGTATTGTTTTCTGTGTATTGACCTCAACTTCTACAACTTCTCTACCGGTTTTTAATCCCTCTTGCGCTGGATTACGATTGTGCTCACTTTATTTGCCGGTGGCATTCTGTTCTTCCATTGTGGACATTACAATACACGCCTGCATATTCCTCCTGCTGTTGGGATTTAGTAGTAAATATCAAAAGGCTTCTGACAAATGCTACCACTTCCATCAGTATTCCTTCATACCAGATGTTCAATTTTTATAAGCTCCTTGTAGGTTTAATATTCCTTAGGATCAAGATTATATTTATATCCGTGACTTATTTTGAATGCTAATTTCTGTAAGTAATGTTTAACTGCTTTTATTAAAGGTTTCTAATCAAATATCCTTAGCATTAGCTTGATAGAAGATGGAACCACTTTTTATTTTTTTGCCCACATCCTAATGTAGTACATTCACTCAATAGATCATCCACATCTATAACGGTAGCATGGTGTAGAAACTTGAATATATATTTATTATTACATGTAAGCTCTGCAACCTCCATATGAAAACGTACATTTGTAGAATTGAAAGACTCATCAGCATCTTGTATATCCACATATACAATATGTGCAATCCCTACATTTTTCTGACAAACTTTTATTATAGTTAAAAAAACTTATTTCTGTACTAAATTTTCAATACTAACAACTTAACAACAGTGTTTTACTTTCCTTCTATGGTTTTATTGGTCTGTGTGTGCTGTGTGCCTAATAGACTTTTGCTGCTTTCATTAAATTGTTCAAATTCTGATCTTGACCCTCCAAGTTGGTATACCTCTGGTCTCTTTAAAAAGAAGATAAAACAGATACCCCTAAAGCAATTAATCATATGAATCCATATATGTGCTGGTATTCACTGTACTCCTGTCCTACTTTAAAAAGATTTGAAGGGTGTGCATTATATTCTATATAAATGATATTTTAAGTTTGTCCGGGTGTCAACATCATTATATTAAAAAAAAATTTTTGTTTTGTGACTATTATTTTTGGGGGAATTTATCCACTTTAGCTTTGAGATTTATAGCAAGATATTTGATCTGGTATTTTAATATCCAGGTTTGATAATTAACTTTTTTTAATTCTCTGTATTTTAATCTTTGTACTTTCACATAATTTTACAAACTTGTTCTCACCAAGCTTACACAAAATGTATTACCTCCTGGAACCAAATACTAATATGTTCCTCTAACCTTATGAATTTAATTATTAAACATAAGAAACAAGAGCAGTAAAATCTGAATATTAAACTAAAGGACTTTGTTCTGAATCTAAATATCATAAATCTCAAAAGTGGAAAATTCAAAAAACAAATTAATAGTCAAGAAATAAATTGGATTTTTCAGCCAAAATTTGGGCCTTGATAATATTAAAATTTACACTTGGAAACACTTCATTCCTTGTTTATATAGGAAACAACGCACACCCTTGAAATATCTATTAAATTAAAAAAAGAGTACAGGTAACAGATATGGATTAATATGATGCCAAAAATGCTTTTACACTATCTGTTCTTTATAAGAAACCACAGGGATACCAACTTAGATGGTCAAGATCAAAATTTGGACAATTCAACAAAAGGCACAATAGTGTATTGGTGACCCAGCATACGTAGTTCTACAAAACCTTAGGATAAGCAAGAAGACCCTGATAACTATTTCGGATAAATCCAATGTTATTAATTTGCTCAGTTGTCACATAGAGGGTTGTAAATAAATGATTAAAGTTTACAGCAACTACACACTTTTATAATTTGAAGACTATTCAGGACCGATTTACTAGGAAACTTTATCTTACATATCATACAAATATAGGATTATATCTTATATGTAGGTGGCTACAATCCACAATCTATAAAGTTTTATCTATTGAGTGATTTCATTAGGACATTGAGATAGAAATATTCAACCTGCTGATTTAAATAGAGGTTCTGCCTTCTATGCAGCTAATACTGGGTGTATTTGGATATAAACCTTTTATAGAGCAGTTGAAACTAGAGATAGGCGGGCTCGGTTCCCCGAGAACCGAACCCACCCGAACTTAGGCTATCCGAGTACCGAGCCGAGCAGGCTCGGTACTCTCCCGCCCGCTCGGAATCCAAATTGAGGCTGAACATCATCGTGAAGACGTCGGATCTCGGGACTCGGTTCTCGTGATACTTGAAAATAATAAATACCTGCCTCCACAGCAATCCATCGCGATTTGACAGAGGGAGAGAGCAGGGTGTAGTCACAGGCTGATTAGAGCAGGGACAGACAATACAATTCTGATTCCAATTCTGCTAACAATCGATAGAGAAGAGAGAAGGATAGAGGAGTCTTTTCTTTTCTTCAATATTTGGCACTACAAGTGCTTTTGGGTGTCCCCCATTCTTTTGCATGAATATTTCTGGCTGTCAAAAGTACTATCTGTTAGCAGATTTAAAAAATAATTTTTAGCACTCCCAAGTGCTTTTTGGGTGTCCCCCATTCTTTTGTATTAATATTTCTGGCTGTCAAAAGTACTATCTGTCAGCAGATTGAAAAAATATTTTGTAGCACTCCAAAGTGCTTTTGGGGTGTCCCCCATTCTTTTGCATTAATATTTCTGGCTGTCAAAATTGCTATTTTTCAGCAGACTTAAAATATAATATTTAGCACTACCAAGTGCTTTTGGGGGTGTCCCCCATTCTTTTGCATTAATATTTCTGGCTGTCAAAAGTACTATTTGTCAGCAGACTTAAAATATAATATTTAGCACTACCAAGTGCTTTTGGGGTGTCCCCCATTCTTTTGCATTAATATTTCTGGCTGTCAAAAGTACTATCTGTCAGCAGATTTAAAAAATAATTGTTAGCACTCCCAAGTGCTTTTGGGGTGTCCACCATTCATTTGCATTATTATTTCTGGCTGTCAAAAGTGCTATTTTTCAGCAGACTAAAAATATAATATTTAGCACTCCAAGTGCTTTTGGGCTGTCCCCCATTCTTTTGCATTAATATTTCTGGCTGTCAAAAGTCCTATTTGTCAGCAGACTTAAAATATAATATTTAGCACTACCAAGTGCTTTTGGGGTGTCCCCCATTCTTTTGCATTAATATTTTTGGCTGTCAAAAGTACTGTCTGTCAGCAGATTTAAAAAATTTTTTTTAGCATTCCCAAGTGCTTTTGGGGTGTCCCCCATTCTTTTGCATTAATATTTCTGGCTGTCAAAAGTACTATCTGTCAGCAGATTTAAAAAATAATTGTTAGCACTCCCAAGTGCTTTTGGGGTGTCCCCCATTCTTTTGTATTAATATTTCTGGCTGTCAAAAGTGCTATTTTTCAGCAGACTAAAAATATAATATTTAGCACTCCAAGTGCTTTTGGGGTGTCCCCCATTCTTTTGCATTAATATTTCTGGCTGTCAAAAGTCATATTTGTCAGCAGTATCTAAAACAATTTGTAGCACTACAAGTGCGTTGGGCCCATAATGGATTGTATGCAGTCCACATATGAGCAGAATGAGCAACCAACCAGGTTCTGTCACCTGATGGTAGTGTTCCCAGTACGTCATCTGAGAAAGGCGATGTCAAACTACACAGTCTTTTGAAATCAGTCAAAAAAACACACACCAAAAAAAAAATTACTGCGTTGAAGCAAAAAAAGTGTAACTGAGGAAAAGTTAAGTGCCAATAAAAAAAAAAATTGCCAACATGCCATTCTACACACGCAGTGGCAAAGAAAGAATGAGGCCTTGGCCTTTGTCTATTAGTGGCAGATCAAAAAATGTTACTGAGCCTTTTTCTTGTACGGACACTCGTGACAAAGCAAAACCAAGTAATTTTGAGTCTAAAAGTGGTGCACAAGTACTGTTACGCGTGAAAGCCGAGCTGCAAGAAAACAGTAAGGCATTAGAGGATAATGTATGTTCTGAAACAGAAATGGTATGTCTAATCGTGAGCATTCTGTTAGTGATAGTGTACCCATAAAGAAGGTTCCTTTCAGCAGTTCTGCTGATATGTGCCTTAACAGCCCGAGTGTAGTCGGTGATACACCAATTGAGGATGCCACTTTTGAATTAGAAGAGGATGAGGGGGAGATTTGTGTAGGCGACGAGGGCACTAATGATGATGTTGATGATTATGATGCAAACAGATACCAAACTGCCTTTCTCAATTTCTATTTATATTCTAGACTCTATAACGGCTGAATAGTTTACTATTTAACTTCTAGTGGAGAGGGGGTCTGATGCAGACAGATACCAAACTACCTTGGTCCATTTATTTTTACTTTCTAATTCCACAGTCTTTGCAGGTTGCTTTTTTTCTATTCAACTACAATTGGAGGGCGGGGGGGGGGGGGGCATAGATAGCCACCAAATCACCGTGGTCCATTTATTTTTACTTTCTAATTCCACAGTCTATGCAGGCTGCTTTTTTTCTATTCAACTACAAGTAGAGGGTGTAATATGCACCCAAAGACGATGGCTGCATTGCCAATAGGCAAAGTTGAAGAGGAAGACAACTAGGTTTGTGTGGAGAATTAAGGACGGCCTACCAGGGATTAAACTGTTTTCTTCCTAATTTATTAGCTTTAGAATTACCTTACTTATCCAAGAAACATGTGGAGCACTAAATTAGGTTATTTTATGCCCAAAAACATTGATTTTTAATCAAAATAGCAAAACAAAACCAAACAAAACCAAAACCAAAACACGCAAGGACGGTTTTGCAAAACCAAAACCAAAACACAAAGGTAATCCAGATCCAAAAACAAAAACAAAACACGGGGGTCAGTGAGCATCTCTAGTTGCAAATGACTTACATGAATGAGTAACACACTTTGCGCTGTCCTTGTATGTTTTTCTTCTGTTACTAATTGAGGTTGCCAACCTTTTTGATATAGCTACTTGTTTATGCCAATATTAATTTCAACTCCTTAAGTGATTTCTCTTTTCCTATTACAGAAATTAGTGTCTGAAAAAAAGTCTGTTATATATTTTTACAACCTTTAGTTAAGGATTTACTGTTAATGTTATCAGGGATAAAAATAAATCCAGAAAAGGCTATTCAGACAGGGGCCGATAAACAGAGCAAAAATATGACATTGCCAAGATAACTCCTTGCTGGATAAAGCCAGGGGTACAAGAAAAGCAGAGCAGTGTAGAGTGAGTAGTAATGAGTAGTTAGTAGATTGCTCATTCAATCAATGTTATATAAGAAACACTTTCAAGGATAATAGTACCACAGTTGATTGAAAGGTAACCTTACAGCAGCACTTCTTCAATACAGTGGGCATAGTTGTCTTGTCATGGAACCAATATCTCAGGAATCTCAACTGAGCCGCTTGATTGTATAGAGAAAAATTGGGGAAATCCCAAACTCTTCAATCCATGCTATTAAAGGGAGAAGTCTCAACTTTGGGTTCTAGATACACAAAAGAATTTATTCAGCAAATGCCAAAATTTTTAATGACTTGTTTCCAAGTTGGATACCCTGTACTGAAGGCCAGTATTACTGTGTGCTACCAAGTGATGACTGCTCGCAAAGCCCAAGTGATGTTCTATGAGAAGTGCAGGGAGAATAGACTGGCGCCATATGGTCATAATTTTTGCTAATATTTTGAAGTCAAGATTGAGAAGTGTTTTTGGGTGGTAAAATGTTACCAATTAGGCATAACTACCTTGTTTCGGTATGAGAGTTCTATAGGCCTCAATAAACTTTTGGCAAGATTGTTGAGAACAATGAATTGTTTGGTGTAATGCTAGTAGTGTGGGAGCAACATCTTGTTATAGAAAATTATAATACTCAGAGATCATCTGGTCCTGGAGCTTTATGAGCAAACATAGCAGAAATAGTAGTGTTCATTTTTTGGATCATAATATCTGCATCTAACAGCTCCATCTAAGGTAAGCTTGGTTTCATTAAGTAGTTAGTTTGTGAAGTCTGGCTTCATTAAATGTTTATTTTTCTAGTGTACAGAACTGATCCAAAAGGGAGGGCCAAAGATTTGAATGAATATGGGATTTATCTAAGGTTGGGTTGTACACTGTGATAAAATCACCCCTTACAATGGCATTTGGAGTGTTCCACTGAACCAGAAATTGATATGTGTTGGAAGAATTCTTGGGAGAAACACTAGGTGAATACATCATAAGAAGAGTATATTTAGTGTTAACAATTTGGAAATCTAAAAGAATATAGTGTCTCACTGTGTCAAGAGCCATGTTTGAGATTGTATACTGAATATGTTTGCTATGAGGAGAGCAATTCAGGACTTAGAATAGAATGGTTCTGATATGCACTCACTAACCCAGCCATCATAATGGGTACAGTAGTCTCCAGTCTTCCAAGGGGACTCCTGGAGACATACTGTATCCTAATATTAGAGGTATTCTTTTTTTGTCTTTGTATTGAGTCTCTCTAGATTGAAAGAAGTTAAAGTGTGTGGAAGGATCAAGTAAATATGCTTCAGTATAATTTTTTTCTTTTTTACAACCTCCAGATACCACCGTGGATACGGATTGGTCCACACCAGTTCCAAATATTTAATACATTGAGAAAATGTATTATAACAAATGATTTTAATAGAGCATCCCAATTTCAATGAAAATGTTGCAAGGAGTGTACTATTTTAGACAAAAGATGACTATAGGCTTTCTATTGACAGGTCAAGGGATTTGGGTGGGTGGAGGTAGCTGGTGACCTAGGGGATGAAGCAGTGTTTAAGAAATGGTACTTAGCTGAGAGGGGTTTAGTGAAGATGTAGATCTGACCATTGTCGGTTACCATTAGTTTTGCAGGGAATAATGTATTATTATTTCTTATAGATTTCTTATATATGTCTTTGTCCATGTAATGCTTTCTATAATTTTCTTCTGTTTTATAATTGATTGAATGGGAAAAACGTGTTTTTTAGTTAGAATGCATAACATTAAAAAAATGTAAATGTTGGAGGTGATCCAAGGGTTGAGATGGTCTCTGTTGTCAGGTCTGGTCTGTGTCAGTTGATGGCATTGTGTAGCATATATAAACATTAAAACCACTGAGAAGTGAAGTGAATAACAGTGATTATCTCATTACAATTGCTAATGTCAAGGGATGGGTTATATTAGGCAGCAAGTGAACATTTTGCATTATAACATCATTTTTATATACTTACAAAACAGGACTCCAACTTTCCAGAAACCAACAATACTGCAAGAACAAGCAAGAGAGTAGAGCAAGAACAGGTAAGAGAGAACTACGCAAACGGTCTAAATTTGAATGTTGAATAATACTCCTGAATATTCATATTTAGCCTATACATTGGTGGTGGTGGGGATGCTACGGGTGTATTATCCTAGGATGGCCAGAGCCCTTAATCAGGCCCTGATTCTCCCCATAACAACTGCTGTAATCAGACACGGATTAACTATCCAGGTGCTTTATTACAAGGCTTTTTGTTTTACATGCTCTTTATCTGTCACCTTAGACCCCACTGTTCATGAAACGGTTAAGCTGTCTTGGTCACTAAAGTTCCTGCAAAATGCACCCTAACAATCAACTCCCTTTCAAAGTTACTGAATGTCCCCCTGCATCCATGCTGGCCATAATTATAGGCAACAGGGGCAGTCCAGCATTTTTATGCATGGTCCTGACCATGCTGTGCTGTTATTTACCTAAATAACAAATAAGACACACCTGTGAGGAAGCTTTTACCAACCACTTATTCTACCAGAGTAGAAAGTCTATATAGTAAGGCCAGTCATAAATCCATTTGCAATGGTTCCTGTGTCACAAACAACAAATGTTTTTGAATAAAAAGCCAGGAACTTCGAACAGAATGTGTAACAGAATGTTCGGTATACCCTTAGGGTTTGTTAAACAATAAAGCCATAGAACTAGGAATTGCACTGATGCATTAATCAATCAATATATTTTGACTGCAAGACTTATGATACACAGAATCCCTCCTGACGAAGTCAGTGATGAAACAAGTAAATGGCTTGGCTTACAACAATATTCACCCCATGATATACCTGGTGGAGCGGGTCGATAGTAGCTTTTCGTTCTAATAAGGAAAATACAGCTCTTGATGATTTTTGCTTGCATACATTCTATTTCTGGTACCTGTGAATTTGTCATTACCACTTGTGAATAAAATTTGTAAGCTGTTTTCACTATGGAAGCGCCGCAAACTTATTAATTATATTAAGGAAAGTGAATTGATATCCACGTTTTCTGTACTTAAACAGAAATGAAGAAGAGCGTAAAAATCCTTGTTGTGTAGAACAGTAGCTTGGCTTTTAATAACTCCTTTTTTAGAGAATCATAAGATACAGCAGGAATAAAAGCTTATGACAAGTTACCTTTAACTTGATTTAAGTAAAAACAATGCCTTAATGGGCAATTTCAAAGCATTGCTAAAATCTGAACTTTTTTTTACATTTGATTTTTAATGCCACAAGATACTCTTTTTAATCTAAAATCAACATATGACTGTAGAGTTAATGAAATTACATAGAGTAATTTATTTGACGTATTTTACAAAAACATTTAATTGTGTAACTCAGGATTAGACAGCCAGTGGATGGCCATGTATACAGGTACATGTCTCTTAGCAACAAAGAGAGAGTCAATATTTCCTAAGCTTGATCCAACTATATAAAACTATACACAGGAAGTCATTTAGAGTTGGATGCAAGTCTGTTTTTTTTATTTTTTTTTAGTGCGCATGCAAAAAAAAACGTGCCACCCCATCCCTAGGAAAAACAACCCAATGCTAATTTAAAAAAATAAAATAAAATAGTATTTTCATATGTGGCATTACTGGCTGCCATAAACTGCTTGAGTATATTGTTGCTTGTGGAACTACAAGAGCCAGCATACTCATGACTGCCAGAGCATAATAGCACAGGTAGAACTTCAGACACCAGCATGCCCTGGCATCCGGTGACCTCTTGTACCTGTAGTCCCACTTCGGAAAATACTGTAATGAATCACAGACAATGTAAAACATAATCCTTTATTTAGAAAAAATACTCCCCCAATCCATTGCTCACCACTTTATGAAACTCATAATTCCAAAGGTATCCTTTTCTTTTTTTCTTATTGTCCTGTAAATCCAAAGCCAAGAAAACATGTTAATGACACCAAACTGCTCCTTGCAGAGCAAGGAAGCAAATGACAGTCCAGGAGGCCTGTATATACCTAACCAATTCAATTAGTTTTGCTCTATTGAGTAAGAGGTTAGAGTGCGACAAAGCCAGTCTGATTGATTAGTTGCAGTTAGACCCCAAATGAGGACTTAATGAATGTCAATGCCTCTCCTGCTCCCATCTCTCTCCTCTTCAATCTATACTTAATGCTGCAGCTAGACTTGTCTTCCTCTCTCGCCGCTCCACATCTGCCTCCCCTCTCTGCCAAAACCTACACTGGCTCCCCTTCCCCTACAAAATCTATTCAAACGCCTCGCTCTCTCCAATTCCACGGCTCCTTACATCTCCAACCTTATTGCCATACATACTCCCTCCCGCCCTCTCTGGTTGGCCAATGACATCACCTTTCCTCCCCTCTGGTAACCACATCTCATTCCCTAATCCAAGATTTCTCCTGTACTGCCCCATGCCCCTGAAATGATCTCCCTAATTCTATCAGACTCTGCCCTAGCCTGTATCGCTTCAAACGGTCATTGAAAGCCCACCTGTTTAGAAAAGCCTACCAGTCCTCCACTTAACCATTCCACCATGCAGTATACCTCACCCTCTTTCATCCTCCATTTCTCCCGCTCTTGCTTCTTGTCCTCTGATTTCATTACAATGGCTCACCCCCATGTGTCAATTGCTTGTCTACCCCTTTCCCTTTAGATTATAATCTCTAGTGAGCAGAGCCCTCTTTCCTACTGTTGTCATTACCTATAACTTTTGTCCCAGTTGTAGTGCTATTTGCTTACTGTATTGTTCTGTGGCGACCCTATAAATAAAGAATAATAATAATAGTAATGTTCATTGATACTTTGTAACACCTATCACCTAGGATCTGACAGAACCTGGTGCTGGTTGCAGATTTATGCGAGAGGACTCCACAAAGTTCACCCACTCATTAGTGGCAATCAGCCCAGGCAATGAGAACTGATGTTTAGATCAATTTGGGGGGATTCTTTTCTTAAATGTATTAATATTTTTCATTTAAAAAACAAACAAATATTAAAACACCATTTATAATCATAAATTTGATGAGACTGGCTTGTGTGTCGAGTTGTCCCTGCATCATCATACTCTTAAGACGTATCTAGATGTGCTTTAAATGTATCTTCATGCGAACATATTTATTAAACTGTTTTGATTTCCACGTACCTTACCTTGCAATATGTGCAATTAAAAATGAACTTTTAAATGACCCCCTAAGTAACCCTTAAGGGTGTATGCCCACTAGAAATTTGATTGAGGTTCCAGTCCAGTCCTGTGAATCGGTATTCAGCTATGTTCACAGCTTGGATGGATCTCATCATTGATTTTTTTTTTTTTAAATTCTTTATTTTGGTTGGTCATATAAGCAAATACAGGGAATAAGACTGTTATTATTGAACAGACGTACAAAAACAGTCAGAGCAATTGAATCAACATGTACATAGAAGCTTATAATGAGACAACCATTTTTACAATTTTATATGCGGTATCAAATTGTATATAACTGTAGTGAAAGTGTGAAATGTGGGAGTGGGGGGGAAGGGAGTCAGAGAGAAGGGGGGGGGAGACCACAAAGCAGGTATATGAAAGAGCTCAGGGGGTGGAGAGTGTGTAGACGACTCAAGAAGATAAGGGGGCAAAGCGTATAAGGGAGCCGGACTTACCCCACATGGGTCCTTATCACGGGGCTAATTGTTAGGGGGACGCAAGCTTTCCACAAACTGCCAAGGAGCCCAAACCTGGTTAAAAACATGGCCTCTATCATGGAGGTAATAGGTAATCTGTTTCATGGCTGCGACATGCCAGATTTGTTTTTTAAGGGCTGTTAGAGAGGAAGGGGACGTTTTTTTCCAGTTTAGCGCGATAAGGGATTTAGCCGCTGTCAGTATGTGTAAAGCTAGTTTTTTGGAAAATTTGTCGAGCTCTGGAGGAGGATAACATAGTAGAAACACCCAGGGGTCCTTTGCAACGGGAGCCTCAAATAGAGAGTTTAGAATGCCACAAACCACATCCCAGAAGGAGGAGATAATTGGGCAGGTCCACCATATATGGAGCATAGTTCCCCTGTGGCCACAACCCCTCCAACAATAAGGTGAAGAAGAGGGAAACATGCTGTGGAGTCGAGTAGGAGTATAATACCAACGGTAATAGATTTTATAAGAGGTTTCTTTAAGTTTGGTGGATATGGAGCTTTTAGCTATCCCCAGTCTCATGTCATCCCATGCTTCATCGTCCGGAGGGGGGCCTAGATCCTTTTCCCAATCAGCCTCATGTGCCCTCGGAGTAGGAAGGACAGCAGCAATAAATATACCATAAAGTTGGGATATCAAGCCTCTGTCCCTAGGGTGATTTTTACAAAGATCTTCAAAGGGGGTTAGATCTCGCAAAACATAAGTAGGTGGCAGGGACCGCAAAAAATGACTAATTTGGAAAAACTCAAACGGACTAAGTATGCGGGATGGGGAGTGACGCTGGAGTTCCGCCAGTAGGAGCCAGTGGTTTGCTTTGGAGAAGTCTATCGGGAATTTAAGGCCAGCTTTATTCCAAAGACGAGCTCTCGCGGCGGAGAGTCCAGGAGGGAATACAGGATTGTGCCAAATGGGGGTTAAGGGGGATAGTTGTGTGGTAAGCTTCAGTTTAAAGGAGTAAAAATCCCATAGCTTGATGTCAAACTTGATAGTAGGGAGCATTTTAGATGCAGGAGGACGATGTGCAGGGGAGAGACCCCATAAGGGTGTAAGATAGGGCAAGGTAGTATAAGCCGATTCTATATCGAGCCAGGAAGTGGAGCCTGGGGGGGCATATGAGGTAACAATTTGTGAAAAGTGGGAGGCCAGGTAATATAGTTTAATATCGGGAAGACCTCTGCCGCCAGAAGAGATTGGCCTTTTGAGAATGCTGGCTGAGATCCGTGGGGGTCTATGATTCCAAACAAAATGGATGAGGGATTTTTGTATGTTAGAAAGGAAGGAGGCAGGAACTGCGACCGGGAGTGTTTGAAAGAGGTATAACCATTTTGGTATAATAGACATTTTGACTGCTATGATCCTGCCCAGCCAGGAGATAATGAGGCGTTTCCAGGAGGTCAGGTCAGAGAGCATCTTAGCGAAAAGGGGAGGGAAGTTTTCAGGAAAGAGGAGGTCATAGCGTGAGGTGAGGAAAACTCCCAAATATTTGATCTTTCTTTTTTGCCATTTAAAATTGAAGGTCGTCTGGAGGAGATCCGTTTCCCGAGGGGAGACATGAAGCAGCATGGCTTCTGATTTTGCATAGTTTATTTTATAACCAGAGGTGGTCCCATAGGCTTGAAGAATTTCATAGAGATTGGGGAGGGAGATGGCTGGTTGGGATAGAGAGAGGAGGACGTCATCCGCAAAAAGAGAAATTTTGGAGTTGATGTTACCCACCTGCACCCCCTGAATGTTGGGATTGGATCTAATCTGGGAAGCCAGGGGTTCTCATCATTGATTTTTACTGGAACAACATTGTCAGTACACACTGAGTTTTGGTTCAAGTGCTAGCCAGGCCTGAATATTACCTGCAGTGTTGTTGATCTGGCTAGCTCTTAACACAAATGTAATTGTGTACTGAGAGTGCACTTCCTATGGAGATCAATAATGTATTTGATCAGATCTGTACAAGCCCTGCTCACCATGTAATAAATGCCAACAGAAGCCATAATCACATTTCTAGTGGGTACATACCCTTAAGACAATGTACATTCTGATGTTTGCCATGGAGTTTTTATTGAATATTAAAATGCAATCGAAAATACATATAAACCACATTGAGTTTATGTATGCATTTGTTATGCATTTATAAGAATATCATACTTGCCAACTCTCCCGGAACGTCCGGGAGACTCCCGCATTTTGCGTGAGTCTCCCGGACTCCCGAGAGAGTGTGGCAATCTCCCTGATCTGCCCAGAAGTAGGCAGAATACGGTTGAAACGCCGCAATTCACCGGGAATCGCGGCGTTTGGCCCCGCCCCCACTGTAAAATGACGCGATTTGCGTCATTACGTCACGGGGGCGGTGCTAAAATGATGGGATTTTCGGGGGCCCGCCCCCTACACGCCCACCTCCTGCTGGCAGCTCCCGGAAAAAAAATATGAAATGTTGGCAAGTATGAAGAATATTCAATTTGCATCTGTGGTAAAACAGGAAGTTGTTACCCTCTTGGAGACAAACACATATTTAGCCACAAATTAACTGCATCTCATTTCATTTACTATGTGCTTCCATTGAGATGAATGTAAGTTTTCAGCTGCATTGATGCACCTCAGATGGAATGGAACACAAAGCATTCAGAAAAATGCACTGCAGTACAATGCAAGTTAAAAATCTGTTTGCACGTGCTTAGTTTGCATTACAAACAAATCTTAAATGCAGAATTTTAACACCAGTGTGTACCTAGCCCAAGAAGATTATATTAGTGACTTAAGGTGCATTGCAAAACACTGTAACTTTCTTTTAAGATTAGTGCAATTTATAGCAAACAAAATACTAGCACTACATAGTAATATATATATATAGAGAGTAAATTACACTTGGAAGATAGGTTCTCTTTAAGTGTTAATTGTCTCATTACTAGTGCTTGAATTAAAAAAAAAAATTTGATACATGCCAACAGACATACTTTATATCCTGCCGGGGTGTTTTTCATTAGCCTAATAAGAGCTCGATTGTAATTTCCTCTTCAATGTGCAGCCTGACATGTAAGTGTTGATATCTCTATGTGTGGTAATTGCTGTCAGTTGCTGCTTTCATACATGAGAATCAATTTGTAATAACTCAGCTATGCTGTCTGTAGTGCTCCTGCAATCAGCCGTGACGCAAAGCAACCTAATTCCATCTGTGAATCAAGGATTATCTCATAGAAGAGAGGACGATGTCAGAGGACGATGTCAGAACTTCTGTGTTTTTCTAAAACTAGCATAGAGAACAGGCATTCAAGAAAATATACTATTAGAGGAGGAACCACACACTAAGGGCTAGATTTACTAAGCTGCGGGTTTGAAAAAGTGGAGATGTTGCCTATAGCAACCAATCAGATTCTAGCTGTCATTTTGTAGAATATACCATATAAATGAAAGCTAGAATCTGATTGGTTGCTATAGGCAACATCTCCACTTTTTCAAACCTGCAGTTTAGTAAATATACTCCTAATTCTTGAATGTTGGTTGAGTTCAACAGCTCTGAGGGGTGTAAAATATCTCCACAGGTGTACAATGATGAATTTTGTAATAAAATAGTGAGAGAGAGAGAGCGAGGGAGAGAGAGAGAAAGAGAGAGAGAGCGAGGGAGAGAGAGAGAGAGAGAGAGAGAGTGAGAGGGAGGAAGAGAGAGGGGACTGGGGGAAGCCTTCAGCATGACTATAAAATACTTCAACGATACTTAGGGCCAGGTTATTCGCTGATGCAAAGTGAGTACTACAGCAGTTTGCATAGTGTATATTGCATGAAATCATTCATGCATATGTGTCCATGCAGATTTCCGTGACTCCCGAATGTCCTCAGCAGGGCTGCCAAGAGGAATTCAGGGCCCCCGTACAACAAATTCATGGAGCCCCCCTCATAGTCGAGTAAGCTAAAAAAAATTGCGCTGCCTAACGGCGGTGCAAAATTTTTCGGGGTTTTGGTCATACAATTGGGGACATGGCAATGCACCATTGGGGCGTGGCTAGCACATAAAAATCACTAGGTCCTGAATTCACCAGAGCGTGACATATGTCCAAGCACTCCTGACTTTAAAGACATCTAGCACCACAGTGTAGATAGAAAGAATGCAGTGTGTACAGAAAGAGTTCAGTCTTGGCCTGCACCTTACATTGGGCACAACACTCACCAAAAATTGGCATTGTCCCTACTAGAATCACAACATTTCACACACTCTGCTGCTCTCTCCTACCTGTTCTTCTCACTTTCACCACCTTTGGCTGCTGGTTTCTTTAGTTGCGGCTTGTCTGGATCCTGGAATGTTGGAGGACCTGTTTGGAAAAAAAAAAGGCTACATTTAGAAAATTACAGCCAGACCCAGCGTTAAATCAATAGCACCCATGATTAATAATTAGGCATTCCTCCAGCCCCAACATTAAAATAATAGTATTCACATTTTATAAATAAACCTATTTTCCTTCCTGCAAACAGCCAGCAATACCTATTTCCTGCAACCATCACTGCCATTAAATAATTCATAGTCACATTTAATAAATAGACTTCATTCTCCCCAAACTCACCCCCACATTCAATAGCCCCCAAACCACCCCATCTTAAATTAATAGTCCCCACTATTAAATTTCCTCACCATCACCCTACAAACAAAATAGCACCCATTAATTAGCCACCACCTACCTCACACACACTACATTGCAACAAGTCCTCTGTGCCATCACACACACACACACACACACACACACTACCACAAGCCCTCTGTGCCATTACACACACATTACTGTGCCCCTTCATCACAACTACACTGTGCCTCCTTATGCTCACACTGCACCCTCCATGCTGCTCTCCCCCTCTTCTTTTTCACTCTGTGCCTCTCCCCATTTTTTTTCACTCTGTGCCTCTCTCTCCCTTTTTTTCACTCTGTGCCTCTCACCCCCTTCTTTTTTTAATCTGTGCCTCTCTCCCCCTACTTTTTTTAATCTGTGCCTCTCTCCCCCTTCTTTTTTTAATCTGTGCCTCTCTCCCCCCTCTTTTTTTAATCTGTGCCTCTCTCCCCTTCTTTTTTTAATCTGTGCCTCTCTCCCCTTCTTTTTTTAATCTGTGCCTCTCTCCCCATACTTTTTTTAATCTGTGCCTCTCTTCCCACTTCTTTATAGCACTGTCCCTTTCCTCCTCTTGCCTCTCCGTTTCTTTACTTGCCTTTTGTTAGCTACTTTCTTTTCTTCTCTCCTGTCTTCTTTTCTTGCTTGGTCCTGTGACTGTCTGCGGTGCTCCTCACTGACCGACTGTCGGGCGTGACCTGATGACGTCACGCCCGACAGTCAGTGTGAATGGAGAGGAGGGATGCGGCGCCGCGATTACGTGGTGAGTATGTATTTTCTTTTTTTTTTTCAGCTCCCCCCACCAACGAACGAAATGAACCAACCACAATGTTAAAAAAAAAATTAGTAGTGAGGGCCCGGGCCGGGCCCCCTGGCATGGCCGGGCCCGGGTAAAATGTACCCACCCCCCCCTCTAGGCAGCCCTGGTCCTTGGAGACACATTGTGCCAATCTTATGACTAGAAGCTCTGCCCATATCTCCTTGCACACCATAATGGCTGGCAGTGTGCGCAGCCGGACATCACAGTGATGTCTGTGCGGCACATCGCCATTAATTGAATATCCCTCTTTGCATTTAATTTCACAATTCTTACCATTAGAGGAGCTTCTGGCAGTAAGTAGCTCCTGGACTCTGCACATTCTGGGCATGAGATCCCCATGGCTCTACTAGATGGTTATTAGGGACATATGGTTCTACAGTAGAGCATGTTATATAATCAATATAATCATATCAATATAATATACTAAGCAATAATAAACGCTTTATTTTATGTGTGATGATATTTTTTTGAGTGCAGTGATTACTAGTAATAAGGTCAATGTCATTAAATGTATTAGAGACACGTTCTGAAAAATAAAGTATTCCAATTATTCATTTTTGCAAATAAATTTTCATACCTACATTTCACATTACATTGGGAAAGAAAAAAGATCTTAAGCGAAAATTGTAAACAACAGTAATACATGGGATACATTAATAGATACAGATGAAATAAATGACAGAGGAGTATAAATAACCAGGGAAGCTGTTCCTGCCAATGCTTAGCAACAGATATTATTACTGTGAACCAGTTTGCAAGTGTGGCAAATAGTAGTTATTAAGTGGTAATCAGATATAACTGTCTTACGCTGGGTACAAGAAGCCGCTTGAGGATTAATCCTTTCAAACCCACAGTCTTTTATGAATATAGGAATAACATTTTAATGATAAATTTTGTTCATTTTCTCTAATTATATTTTAATGAAAATTCTACTAGTAAATTGCTTCAATGATCTTTCTCGTGATGTAATTGTTTCTGTGCTTGTAGGCACCTTTGTCCCTAAGTTGCACACATAACTCCACAATCACTAGTTGATCCAATAATTAAAATCACATGAATATTAATATTTCTTAGAGCATTCATATCAATCATTAGAACTGTTTTTAAATTACCAAAAATCCAAATGCAAATTCAATTATTATTATGATGATAAAAGTGTGTATAGTAACATATCTCTATTTATGCAGACTAATTAGAGTTAATATATTTCAGGACCTGTGATCTATGGAGATATAATAAAAAAATAAATATATGATCACATAATTTACATAATTGAAAAATGAAGTAGAACAATGTTTGGAACCACTTATCATATATGACAGGTAAGACACTGAGGTACAAATGTTCAAATAATGAGAGTAAATATAGTTTTAAATTCTTTTATGGCATTACAAATTTACATATACAAATTTCCGATTAAGATAAATTTCAACTTTTATATCAGGTTTAGTGGTCATTTATAATATACCGGTACTCTACACTTCACATAATTATGTTGTGACAAATGTATCAACAAGTACAGAATCCAGGAGTATGACAACTAGTTATTTAATGTCAAAACACAGGGCTAGTAATTATCCGCTTTATTTATTACAGCAGTTATTGGATAAATCAATAATTATTTCACTGAAGTCTAATTGTTCATTTGAAAAACTCTTATAATGTAAATGAGGATAAAAAACAACCTCAGTGAAAGGGCAGAATGTCTTCCAGGCTGAATCATCCCAAAGCCCTAAGCTTCCACAAGAGATCACTGGTCCAGTACTGGAAACTGGTGCGCACACACCTATGCAGTTTATCTGCATTTTTTTTAATAGTAAATGCATGAAACCGTGCAAAAATGAGATAAACCATAATTGCAACTAGAGATGCACACTGACCCCCATATTTTGGTTTTGGTTTTGGTTTTGGATCTGGATTACCGTCGTGTTTTGGTTTTGCATAACTGCCATGGCGTATTTTGGTTTTGTTTGGTTTTGTTTTGCTATTTTGTTGGAAAATCAATGTTTTTGGGCATAAAATAACCAAATTTAGTGCTCCACCTGTTTCTTGGATAAGTAATGTAATTGTAAATCTAATAAATTATCAAAAAAACAGTTTAATTCCTGGTAGGTAGGCCTTCATTAATTCTACACACAAACCAGATTGTCTTCCTCTCCATCTATGCATATTGGCAATGCAGCCATCGTCTTTGGGTGTATATTACACCCTACACTTATAGTTAAATATCTAAAGAAACGGACCAAGGCAGTATGGATTCCGTCTCTATAGCACCCCCCCCCCCTCGCCGTCCACTTGTAGTTGAATAAAAATAAAGCAGCCTGGATAGACTGAACAATATGAAAAATAAATGGACCAAGGTAGTTTGGTGGCTGTCTGTGCCCCCCCCCCACCCTCCACTTGTAGTTGAATAGAAAAAAAGCAGCCTGGATAGAAATATACAAAATAAATGGACCAAGGTAGTTTGGTGGCTGTCTGTGCCCCCCCCCCCCCCCCCCCACCCTCCACTTGTAGTTGAATAGAAAAAAAGCAGCCTGGATAGAAATATACAAAATAAATGGACCAAGGTAGTTTGGTGGCTGTCTGTGCCCCCCCCCCCCGCCCTCCACTTGTAGTTAAATAGAAAAAAAGCAGCCTGGATAGACTGAACAATATAAAAAATAAATAGACCAAGGTAGTTTGGTATCTGTCTGCATCAGATCCTCTCTCCACTAGGAGTAAAATGGAAAAGAAGCAGCCTGGATAGACTGAACAATATAAAAAATAAATGGACCAAGGTAGTTTGGTGGCTGTCTATGACCCCCCCGACCACCACTTGTAGTTGAATAGAAAAAAAGCAGCCTGCATAGACTGTAGAATAATAATATTAAAAGAAATGGACAAAGGCAGTTTGGTATCTGTCTGCATCAGATCCCCCCATCCACTTGTATTAAAATAGAAAAGAAGCAGACTGCATAGACTGTAGAATTAGAATATTAAAAGAAATGGACAAAGGCAGTTTGGTATCTGTCTGCATCATAATCATCAACACCATCATTAGCACCCTCGTCGCCTACACAAATCTCCCCCTCATCCTCTTCTAATTCCAAAGTGGCATCCTCAATTTGTGTATCACCGTCTACACTTGGGCTGTTCAGGCACACATCAGCAGAACCGCTGAAAGGGCCCTTCTTTATGGGTACACTAACAGAATGCTCACGATTAGACATACCACTGTTGGATGGACTCTCCACAGGGATTGGCCTTAGTGTTTTCTTGCAGCTCGGCTTTCACATGCAACAGTAGTTGTGCACCACTTTTGGAATTCAAATTACTTGGTCTTGCAAATTTTATAGACAAGCCTGCTTGTCTTCCTCTTCATCAATGACTCTTAGCAATTGAGCACTCGTCTTTGGGTGTATATTACACCCAAACCTTATGAGTGCAAATTAGTAAAAATACAGTTTAATCCCTGATAGGCCCTCCCCCATCCTTTGCATGCTAATAGTAGGATTGGTTGGAGTTATGGTCAAGGTCACACATTTTTTAAAAAAATCTTTCAAACCAGCCCAGATGTTAAACTGTTGTGCTCTGCCCCCTGCGTAATCCCTGCTTGTGTTTGGAAAGTGCATATTGGTGCCAGAACCTCACATGCCAGAACTGCTGCCACTGGTGCCACACTGCTGCAGGACTTACACAATCAACCGCATTCTCATCGTCGGATACCCAAATCTCCCCCACATCCTCTTCTAAAGACAAAGTGTCATCCTCACTTGGTGTATCACCGGCTACACTCAGGCTGTTTAGACACACATCAGCAGAACTGCTTAAAGGACCCTTCTTTAGGGGTACTAACAGAATGCTCACGATTAGACATCCCACTGTTGGATGGACTCTCCACAGGGATTGGTGTCATTTCTGATTCAGAGCAAACATTATCCTCTAATGCCTTACTGTTATCTTGCAGCTCGGCTTTGACGCGTAACAGTAGTTGTGCACCACTTGTAGGCTCGGTAACATTTTTGGATCTGCCACTAATAGAGAAAGGCGAAGGCCGCATTCTCTCTTTGCCACTGCGTGTGTAGAATGGCATGTTGGCAATTTTTTTTTTATCGGCAGTTAACTTTTCCTCAGTTACACTTCTTTTTTGCTTCAACACGGTATATTTTATTTTGGTGTGTGTTTTTTTGCCTGATTTAAAAAGACGGTGTACTTTGACATCGCCTTTCCCGGATGACGTACTGGGAACACTACCATCAGGACTGTTGACAGAACCTGGTTGCTGATTCTGCTCATATGTGGACTGCTTTGAATCCATTCTGAGCCCAAAGCACTTGTAGTGCTACAAATTGTTTTAGATACCGCTGCCAAATAGGACTTTTTTGACAGGCAGAAAAATGTATTCAAAAGAATGGGGGACAGTCCAAAAGCAAATGGGAGTGCTAAATATATTATTTTGACACTGCTGCAAAATAGGACTTTTTGGACAGCCAGATTAATTTCTGCAAAAGAATGGGGGACACCCCAACAGCAATTGGGAGTGCTAAATATATTTTTTTGACACTGCTGCAAAATAGGACTTTTTTGACAGCCAGATAAATTTCTGCAAAAGAATGGGGGACACCCCAACAGCACTTGGAGTGCCAGAAACTGAACAAAAACCCTCTCTTCTCCTCTTACTGCTGTAACAACTGGTATTAAGATTACAATGGTATTGAATACAATCAATCACTGTCCCTGCGCTGATATAGCCAGTGTGACCTAAGCCTGCTTTCTCCCTCTGTCAAATGGCGATGGATTGCTGTGGAGGCTGGTATTTATGCTTTTCAAATCTCGCGAGAACCGAGCTCAGAAAAACGAATACGTCACAATGACATTTTGCCTCGATTTTGAATCCGAACGGGCGGGAGAGTACCGAGCCTGCTCGGCTCGGTACTCGGATAGGCTAAATTCGGTAGGATTCGGATCTCGGGGAACCAAGCCCGCCCATCTCTAATTGCAACACATGTCATACTACTACAAACATTGTTCTGCTTACAAAGAAACTCATTACCTGATCATAAAATCACAAAACACCTTGATTTTGCACCGATGTGTTTGGATGATCATCCAGCGTACAGCACAATGCAAGTCATTGCTCTCTGGAGAGAGATGGAAACATTTCAGAGGAGACCCTCGGGAAAAATGTAAATTTCACATCAAAGTCTAACCTTCTACCCCTTTAGTACCACCTCTTTCTGTCACAAACCCTTTTACTTTTGGTCATAGCCTCATATACGGCTTATGTTAAACATGAGAGTTTGAAGGTATGGAATTAATAGATTGCAGTGAGAACAATCATTAGAAAAAGGCAAAATGCGTGTGTACAGTGCAGAATGCATATGTGTATTAGTGGGGTGGGGGGGGAAGGAATTCATTTTTGCCTACCGTATTAGCCTGGAGTGGAAGGAGAGGGCCCTATGAGCATACTAGCCTAGGGCGACCGGAACTCTTAATCAGGCCCTGTGTCTGTGTGCCTCACACTGTAACACAAATATGCAGTGGTACCAAGCTCTACAGGATGTTGTCACAGTGCTCTGTCAGGCACACACTCATGAGCCTGTCATGTGTAGGCACATCATACCCCCTGTTGGGTGTGTGTGATGGAGCATACCATGTGATGAAACAATGCGAATTGTCTGGGTGCAAGAGTGGCTTGGGATGGCCCTGGCTCAGAGTATGCTTAGAAATATGCTTCTCCTCCAACATGCAATAAGCAGGTACAAAATGTTTCCCATTAAAAATATAAGATTAGATCCTATCTCTGAGCTGGTAAAAAATTCAAGACCTTGTGAACAGTGGACATACCTGTAAAAATTAGAGATGAGCGGGCTCGGATTCCGCTAATCCGAGCCCACCCGAACAGTGCGAATCCGAACGGGATCCGAGCACTGTTCGGATATTTACGGCAGGCAAAAAAATGAAAACGAGGCTGTCGGCCAAGTCTTGCGTCGAATCTCGCGAGGGGTGGGAGGGAGGGCCCAGAACAATTCCATCTTGTACCTCTTTTTTTGGCATTATGTGCTCAAGCTACCTCGGTGCAACCTTTTGGCCTAAAAACAATATTGTGAGGTGTTCAGAATAGACTGGAAATTAGTGGAAATGATTGTTATTGAATGTTATTGAGGTTAATAATAGCGTAGGAGTGAAAAAAACCCACAAAACTGGTTTTTAGCACTTTTTATGTTTTTTTCAAAATAAATCCGAACCAAAACCTTTCGTCAGGTGTTTTGCGAAACAAATCCGAACCCAAAACCTCAAACAAATCCGAATCCAAAACACGAGACACCAAAAGTGGCCGGTGCACATCCCTAATAAAAAATGTGGCCTCCACCCCTATACCTTATTTCAATGAACTTGCTCTAGAAATTGAAATCTTATTTCTGCACTGTTCCACAAAACAAGGGGGGCTATTGACAATAATGTGAAGTTGGTTAGGAACTCCATCACTTCACCCAACTACTCTTCTGTCCACGAAAGCTGCTTTATAAATTTTATTTGACATGCGAAAATTAAGATGCAAAGGTGCTAAATAAGGCCAAATGGAGTTCCACCTCTAAGGAAAATAAATTAGCAAATGTAAATCTGCAAAGGATTGTTCAAAAGCAGACATTTCCTATAGAAGGCAGTCACAACATGTATAACCACTATCCAGTGATACCACTGGAAGTATTCATGATTTATATTTCCGTGATTTAGTGGTAGTGTCACGATTTGCACTCTGCAGCTGCTGTCTACAGTCACTCTATTGGATTTGGTATGCTTTTCACTTGTAGTACCACTGCCCACCAAAGGGGCCACTGTGCTACTTGATTATTCTCCTTGATCACTGGGAGTGGTTTCAGCTGCATGAGGCCTATTTATACCTGCCTGCTTCATACAGTCTGGGCCAGATCATCAGGTCTTTCCGAGGAGCATTCCCTGTGCTCAGCTTCTATCTGCTATCTGGACTCCTGCATATTTCTTCGTTGAAATCTACTATTTGCTGTTACCTGTGTCCTGGACTCCTGCATCTTCAACCATTATACCTGGTACTTGTAGTTCTACGCTGCCTGTTGAAATCTACTATTTGTTGTTACCTGTGTCCTGGACTCTTGCATCTTTAACCATTATACCTGGTACTTGTAGTTCTACGCTGCCTGTTGAAATCTACTATTTGCTGTTACCTGTGTCCTGGACTCCTGCATCCTCAATCATTATACCTGGTACTTGTAGTTCTACGCTGCCTGTTGAAATCTACTATTTGTTGTTACCTGTGTCCTGGACTCTTGCATCTTTAACCATTATACCTGGTACTTGTAGTTCTACGCTGCCTGTTGAAATCTACTATTTGCTGTTACCTGTGTCCTGGACTCCTGCATCCTCAATCATTATACCTGGTACTTGTAGTTCTACGCTGCCTGTTGAAATCTACTATTTGTTGTTACCTGTGTCCTGGACTCTTGCATCTTTAACCATTATACCTGGTACTTGTAGTTCTACGCTGCCTGTTGAAATCTACTATTTGCTGTTACCTGTGTCCTGGACTCCTGCATCCTCAATCATTATACCTGGTACTTGTAGTTCTACGCTGCCTGTTGAAATCTACTATTTGCTGTTACCTGTGTCCTGGACTCCTGCATCTTTAACCATTATACCTGGTACTTGTAGTTCTACACTGCCTGTTGAAATCTACTATTGCAGTTACCTGTTTCTCATCCGCACTTTGAACTGTCTCATGAGTTACCTTGTCATCTCTGTTTATTAATAAACTCATTATAACCACTTATCTCCTCTCCGTGGTCATACCTGGGAAATCCTGACAGTATGATCTGGCCATAAAACCAAGCCTGCTGCTGCACGGCTGTCATCTCTTTTGGAAAGGATTTCCAGGGAAGTGACCTACTCCGTTTTCAACATTAAGACTATGGCTGCTATTTCCTCAGAAAATTCCCTGCTCCAGTTGCTCCAAGTGGACATTCTTCAACTTCGCACTCAAATAGCGCAAGTATCTTCCTTGCTGAACCAAGTGCTTAAGCAACTTCCAGTTTCCACCGCTAATACATCCTGCTGTAAGGAGTCTAACTATGCTGCTAACATTTCATTACCAAATTTGTCTGCCTTTGACTCTCTGCAAGCAGTACCTCCCAATATTCCTGTAACAAATTCCAGGTTTTCAGGTGCTCCACGCCCTCACCTGACCGAAGAGGAGCGATGGCGCAGGATGACCTACAAACTGTGTCTTTACTGTGCCAGTGATGTACATTTTTTACAGGATTGCCCGCTCCGTAGACTCCGACCATCTTCAACCTCTATCTCCAGCTCTAAATTACAAGCTTCTGTCTTCATTCCAGACATGTTATCTGCTCCCATGAGAACCCAGGTTCCCCAGTTCAACCCAGAGGGGGCGCTGCCCTTAAAGTCTGCTCCAGAGGGGGCGCTGCCCTTAAAGTCTGCTCCAGAGGGGGCGCTGCCCTTAAAGTCTGCTCCAGAGGGGGCGCTGCCCTTAAAGTCTGCTCCAGAGGGGGCGCTGCCCTTAAAGTCTGCTCCAGAGGGGGCGCTGCCCTTAAAGACTTCTCCAGAGGGGGCGCTGCCCTTACAGTCTGCTCCAGAGGGGGCGCTGCCCTTACAGTCTGCTCCAGAGGAGGCGCTGCCCTTACAGTCTGCTCCAGAGGGGGCGCTGCCCTTACAGTCTGCTCCAGAGGGGGCGCTGCCCTTACAGTCTGCTCCAGAGGGGGCGCTGCCCTTACAGTCTGCTCCAGAGGGGGCGCTGCCTTTAAAGACTGCTCCAGAGGGGGCGCTGCCCTTCCAGACTTCTCCAGAGGGGGCGCTGCCCTTCCAGTCCTCTCCAGAGGGGGCGCTGCCCTTCCAGTCCGCTCCAGAGGGGGCGCTGCCCTTCCAGTCCGCTCCAGAGGGGGCGCTGCCCTTCCAGTCCGCTCCAGAGGGGGCGCTGCCCTTCCAGTCCGCTCCAGAGGGGGCGCTGCCCTTCCAGTCCGCTCCAGAGGGGGCGCTGCCCTTCCAGTCCGCTCCAGAGGGGGCGCTGCCCTTCCAGTCCGCTCCAGAGGGGGCGCTGCCCTTAAAGACTTCTCCAGAGGGGGCGCTGCCCTTAAAGACTTCTCCAGAGGGGGCGCTGCCCTTCCAGTCCTCTCCAGAGGGGGCGCTGCCCTTCCAGTCCGCTCCAGAGGGGGCGCTGCCCTTCCAGTCCGCTCCAGAGGGGGCGCTGCCCTTCCAGTCCGCTCCAGAGGGGGCGCTGCCCTTCCAGTCCGCTCCAGAGGGGGCGCTGCCCTTCCAGTCCGCTCCAGAGGGGGCGCTGCCCTTCCAGTCCGCTCCAGAGGGGGCGCTGCCCTTCCAGTCCGCTCCAGAGGGGGCGCTGCCCTTCCAGTCCGCTCCAGAGGGGGCGCTGCCCTTAAAGACTTCTCCAGAGGGGGCGCTGCCCTTAAAGACTTCTCCAGAGGGGGCGCTGCCCTTAAAGACTTCTCCAGAGGGGGCGCTGCCCTTCCAGTCCTCTCCAGAGGGGGCGCTGCCCTTCCAGTCCTCTCCAGAGGGGGCGCTGCCCTTCCAGTCCGCTCCAGAGGGGGCGCTGCCCTTAAAAACTTCTACAGAGGGGGTCCTGTCCCTCCAGTCTGCTCCAGAAGAGTTGCCAGTCCATGCGGTCCAGCCCGAGTTGCCAGTCCATGCGGTCCAGCCCGAGTTGCCAGTCCATGCGGTCCAGCCCGAGTTGCCAGTCCATGCGGTCCAGCCCGAGTTGCCAGTCCATGCGGTCCAGCCCGAGTTGCCAGTCCATGCGGTCCAGCCCGAGTTGCCAGTCCATGCGGCCCAGCCCGAGTTGCCAGTCCATGCGGTCCAGCCCGAGTTGCCAGTCCATGCGGTCCAGCCCGAGTTGCCACTTGGTGCTGTCTGCCCTCAGGCTTCTCAAAGTGCTGTCTGCCCTCAGGCTTCTCAAAGTGCTGTCTGCCCTCAGGCTTCTCAAAGTGCTGTCTGCCCTCAGGCTTCTCAAAGTGCTGTCTGCCCTCAGGCTTCTCAAAGTGCTGTCTGCCCTCAGGCTTCTCAAAGTGCTGTCTGCCCTCAGGCTTCTCAAAGTGCTGTCTGCCCTCAGGCTTCTCAAAGTGCTGTCTGCCCTCAGGCTTCTCAAAGTGCTGTCCCTGCCAGGCCTGCCGCCCAGTCCGGGCCTGCTCCCAAGTCTGCGGCCCAGTCTGGGCCTGCTCCCAAGTCTGCCGCCCAATCCGGGCGCCCTGCCAAGTCATCTGCTCAGTATGGATTGTCTTCAGCCAAGGGGGTCCTACCCAAGTCCCAAGGGATGTATGTTCAACCCGAGCTGGCTGAGTCTCATGCTAATTCGAATTCACCTTCTGTTCAAGTCTTCCAACCACCTACCTTCAATGGGGATATTCAGCAATTTCGTGCTCTTATTAAATTCTGTATATCCTATTTTCCCTCTGTATCCAACCTCCTTGATACTCAACGAAAGCAAGTGTTTTACATGTTGGCCAACTTTACAGGGGAAGCTCTGGAATGGGCAGAGCCCTTAGTTGAAACCCAAGATCCCATTCTGTCTGATTTACAGCTTTTTACTGAGGCCGTGATCAAAGAATTTACACCAGCACCTGCTCTTCTCACTCCCAGTGCTTCATCTATGCCACATGTTCTATCTCCAGCTACTCCCACTTTGAGATTATCGTTTTCTTCACTCCATTTCCAGCAACCCTCTAAAAACCATAAAAAGAAAGTGAAGAGGAAGAAGAAGAAGAAAGATTCTCCTGGATTTCAACTCCCCTGTGGTGTGGTTTCTATACCCTTCCCGTCCTTGCATGAAGACTTCTCAAATACATGCCCAATTCTGGACTATGACTCTGACTTTTCTGACCATTTCTAGTATTTGGGCGTCTGGAATCCGCCCTTTAAGGTGGGGGTACTGTCACGATTTGCACTCTGCAGCTGCTGTCTACAGTCACTCTATTGGATTTGGTATGCTTTTCACTTGTAGTACCACTGCCCACCAAAGGGGCCACTGTGCTACTTGATTATTCTCCTTGATCACTGGGAGTGGTTTCAGCTGCATGAGGCCTATTTATACCTGCCTGCTTCATACAGTCTGGGCCAGATCATCAGGTCTTCCCGAGGAGCATTCCCTGTGCTCAGCTTCTATCTGCTATCTGGACTCCTGCATATTTCTTCGTTGAAATCTACTATTTGCTGTTACCTGTGTCCTGGACTCCTGCATCTTCAACCATTATACCTGGTACTTGTAGTTCTACGCTGCCTGTTGAAATCTACTATTTGTTGTTACCTGTGTCCTGGACTCTTGCATCTTTAACCATTATACCTGGTACTTGTAGTTCTACGCTGCCTGTTGAAATCTACTATTTGCTGTTACCTGTGTCCTGGACTCCTGCATCCTCAATCATTATACCTGGTACTTGTAGTTCTACGCTGCCTGTTGAAATCTACTATTTGTTGTTACCTGTGTCCTGGACTCTTGCATCTTTAACCATTATACCTGGTACTTGTAGTTCTACGCTGCCTGTTGAAATCTACTATTTGCTGTTACCTGTGTCCTGGACTCCTGCATCCTCAATCATTATACCTGGTACTTGTAGTTCTACGCTGCCTGTTGAAATCTACTATTTGCTGTTACCTGTGTCCTGGACTCCTGCATCTTTAACCATTATACCTGGTACTTGTAGTTCTACACTGCCTGTTGAAATCTACTATTGCAGTTACCTGTTTCTCATCCGCACTTTGAACTGTCTCATGAGTTACCTTGTCATCTCTGTTTATTAATAAACTCATTATAACCACTTATCTCCTCTCCGTGGTCATACCTGGGAAATCCTGACAGGTAGGTGTTAAGTATGTGTATCTCCAAACCGACAAGCCGATGATAAGCTATATATTCAGACCTAGGTCTATATGGAGGCTGAGCCGCACAGCCGTAACACTTCAAACAGAAGTTTGCCGGAATCATCTGTCTTCTTAGCCAATAGAATCATTCACAGTCCCGTAATAGGTAATAAGAGACTGGAAGTGTCTTCTTTAACAACTTGCACAAAACTGCTTGCAATATAAAGAGATAGGAATCCAAGGTGTACCACTCATAAAGGCTGACCGGAGCTCAAATAGCAGAGTTCAGTCACACAGCCTTACGCGTTTCATTTCTCACAAGCAATTTCAGCTGAGACTTCATTATATTATATTCTATAATATTATCTATTACTACTCCAATCACATTACATGTGGGAGGAAGGTACAGACACATCTGCTGGAAAATCTGAAGGTCAGAAGATGAGAGTAGAGATGCAGTAAAACCCTTCTCTTCTCTCCTCCATGGATTGAGTGCAATGCAGTGAACAGGAAAGTCATCTCTACTTTCCTGGTCCTCAGCTACTAAAACAGGAAATTTTGGCTCTTGGAATTCTATTTTTGCAGCGAGCATTAGGCTGAAATGTTTTATATTGTTGACTTTACAAGAAAAGCCCTCAGGCTTATACTTGTTCAGGATCATAGGTGATGGATCCACCTATGGTGAGCTGTCAGTACTTATGCAAGAAATAACCTATTTGGGTGTTTATCCTAAATTGACTGTAATTTTTCTTCCCAGGTTTTCAACAGGGCTGATGAAATTTCATACGGCTAAGATGCTTGACATCTGATTTCTTGGGAATTATCTTTAAAGGTTTTATCGTGCCGTCCAAGTCATATCACTTCCTGTTTACTTACCTGTGCTGCCGTGTTTCCCCAATAATTAGACCTAACCCGATAATAAGACCTACCCCTACTTTCCCCGTATGCTCCAAATTAAGCCCTACCCCGAAAGTAAGCCCTATCTAAATCCCCATTTTGTCCAGTCCCTGCGCTTCAATCCAATGACCCCAGCTCCGCCCCCCCGCATGAAATGGATGCCGCTGTTAAACATTTAACAGTGGCAGCCAATCACAGCTGCAGTGCTCACTGTCTCAGAGTGAGCGCAAACCCTCCCCCATGCGTGCTAGCGTCATTTACAGCAGCGCCGCTAAGGAGAGAACCGAGAAGGAGGAAAGTGAAAAAACGGTAAGTAAAGTATTAAAAAGCAGGACTGAGGGGGCATGATGTTGGAAAAAGCAGGACTGAGGGGGCATGATGTTGGAAAAAGCAGGACTGAGGGGGCATGATGTTGGAAAAAGCAGGACTGAGGGGACACGATGTTGGAAAAAGCAGGACTGAGGGGACACGATGTTGGAAAAAGCAGGACTGAGGGGGCATGATGTTGGAAAAAGCAGGACTGAGGGGACATGATGTTGAAAAAAGCAGGACTGAGGGGGCATAACAGTCATCATTTTATTTCTTATCCTGTCTGTTTTGACTCCAAGACATGAGTGAAAAAAGGAAGAGCTATACCGTTGGGTATAAGAAAGCAATTGTGGAGGACTCACAGGGCAGTAATCTTTCAGCTTTCTGTAAAGAAAAGATGTTGGATCTCCGAATGGTCCGAAAATGGCGAGTTGAGTACAATAAGCTCAGTCAACAGGTGGATGAGGGAAAGCTAAGAAGTGCAGGTCTGGATCAGGTCGGCAACCCTTATATCCTGACCTGGAAGACATCATTGGTGAATGGATTGCTGACAGGAGAGCAAAGGCGTTGGTTGTGCGCAGGGCTGATATTCAAGCATTTGCCCTTGCAATGGCACCACAGTTCGAAATGGTCCCAGAAGGATTCAAAGCATCACAACACTGGTTAGACGGTTTCCTTCAGTGATATGAATTGTCTCTAAGAAGATCAACAACACTGTTTAAGCTGGAAGATGTTGAAGTTATTAAACGTGCACTTGCATTCAAGTCCTTTGTTGATGGGATTGACTTTTCTAAATACCAAACCTGCAATATGATTGCTATGGATGAAATTGCAGTGTTTATGGGTCAAGGATCTCAAACGACAATTAATCACAGGGGTTCCACGACAATCTACATTCCCACCACTGGCTACAAAAGTGCACGGGTTACCTGTGTTTTGGCAATTCATCTGGATGGAAAGAAAGCCACACCTCTAATCATCAGTAAGGGCAAGAAAGATTAGATTGAACGTGTTTCAGGCATTTATGTTCTTGAAACCGAAAAAGCCTGGTGCACACAAGCAGTTATAAGGAAGTGGCTGGATTTAATGCTGCCACTTGTTTTGCGAGGTGACCAAAGAGGTCTGCTAGTCTGGGATTCAGCCAGCACTCACCGCGCTAAAGACATGAAGATCTTTCTTGCAGAGAGAAGAATAGATCAAGTAATGATTCCCGCAGGAATATCAAGAGTCTCCAGACTCTTGATATTGCAATAAACAAGCCATTCAAGGACCATTTGCGCATGAAAGTCAATGACTACATTGAAAATAGAATGGAAAGAAATCAGCGTGGAAACTTTGTGAAGCCCCGTCTGCAAGAGGTCGTGACTTGGGTGAAGAAGTCATGGGATAAAATTACTGACAGCTGTGTCGCCAATGCACTACGGGCAGGCTACCTGGACAAGACATGCTCATTTAAGGAGAGCTATATTGCTGGCCATGACAGATTGGGTCCACTTCTTCTGCAGGAAATGGAGGTGCAAGAAATCCAGGCCGGAATTCGGGTATGGACACTTATGATGATGTTGTTGAAGATGATGACATGACCATTTTTGAATAAAGGTAGGTTTTTTTGTTCACACTTAGCTGTTTATTGAAATTGCTGTCAATGTTAATTAAAATAAGACCTACCCTGAAAATAAGCCCTATACTTTTTTTGGGCCTTCAAAAAAAAAAGACAGTTTCTTATTATCGGGGAAACATGGTAACAGTGGCATGGACATCCATCAGGGTGAAAGTTTCCTGCTGAGTGAGTAGGAAAGCTCCTAGTCTTGCAAGATAATAAAGATTACTTCATCTTACGAGACTAAGAGCCTGTGGCCCATGATCATTAATGTCAGACAGCAATGTGGCAAATCTGACTTGCTGCCAGGCTGCCTGTCACTGCTACAACTACTTATGAGGCAGAACAGTCCCTCCCTAACCGCCCCCATCCAGGCGGCAGGAAAAACTGTAGAACAAGAAATGGAAAGATAAAAAAGAAATATACACCAGGCGGCCCCATTAGGCCACTGGCCTGCTGGGGAAAAAGCCCAGTAATGCTTATGGCCAGTCTGCCCCTAACCTCAAAGGAGAGAATATTTTAACTTTTCTAATACCTCTAAGCAGTGATGGGCAACATGAGGCCCTAGGGCTGCATGATCCATTCTGAGCTTCTATCTCCTTACAATTTTGTGTCATTGATTGTTACAGCTTGTAACACTTGTTTAAAATGCCTACTGTTATGTTATTTCAGGTAGGTGTCTCTTCCTTTGATTAAATTTATTGTTTTAATGTATTACTGAGATTAAGGGTAATGTGTGGCTCTTTTGAAGGTTTAAAGGTCGTCGATGTGGACCCTTACGTATACCAGGATGTACATCAGTGGCTTAAAGTTACTAAAAGGTATCATCACAATGCATTTTAAAGGTGTTCTAAAATTAAATGTTCTTGAAGTATCAGTTATTTTCCATAAATAAACTTAGTTTTGACTATATTTAATGTTTTGCTCTAATGCTCTTCTTTAATACTTAAGGGATTATTCTTAAGGGTGGCTGTATCAATGGAAGTTAATCCAGCTTGAATAGCTCTAAAAATAGTGATCAATAGATGATATAAGGACTTGTGCACACGGGTATTAATTCTAAGCATCTAACACATGTTCTTAAAGCCTGCTAAACACACTGTGACACTGATAGTCGACAAAAATAATGTAAGCAAACAGGCCCGTATACATATACTTTGTGACACACTCACTTTGCGCCCATTGCAGCAATTTTAGTAGATAGGTTGCTATGCTGTAATGAAGCATTTAGCTAATAAATGATGTTAATGATCACGCCTTGAATTCTCTGTTAGATGTAAGATTTAATTAAAAGGTTTGGTGTAGGCTTTTAACTAGTATTTTGTTTTTTTAATGCCTGTGTTTATCACCCCTAAGGAACACATGGGACCTGATTCATCAAGGCACACATACTGTGCACAACGTGCGTTTGTTTTTAAACGTATGGAATTCGGGCATATGCACGCCTGAATTCAACAAGGAGTGGATCTGAAGATACGTGTGGTGATGAATTTGGGTGTAGCTTTGCTGTGTTCTACTACACAAGACACTGCAGGATGCGTCCAATACCTATGTGAAATATAAATTTGCAAAAGAATGCACATAAAAGAAAAGAAAATCAATAAATGTCACCTTTCAATAATATAGGCATTGGGCTTTTAAATAAAGAAGTGGGTTTTTTATGGGTTTTTTTCAATTAAATACATTTATTAGGATGTTGTTAAGTTCTACTGAAAATAAAACATATTTTTACAGTTGCTGCTGATTGCAAGCAGATGTTATAGCAATGCATAGTGACTGTCGTCACTAGTAATCAGGAATTAGACTAACTCTGTAACTTGAGATAAGGCAGAAAATCAAGTACCCGAAGCTTGAATTGAACGTAGCAGTGTGCGGTCAAGTTTGGCACACTCTTACTGTACATTAGTGATGTTCACTGACCCCTGTGTTTTGGTTTTGGTTTTGGATCTGGATTAACTTTGTGTTTTGGCAAAATCGCTCTTGCGTGCTTTGGTTTTGGTTTTTTTAGAAAAAATAGCTAAAATATGCTAAAATCACATCATTTTGCTCTTTTTTATTGCTACATTATTATTATTAACCTCAATAACACTAATTTCCAGTAATTTCCAGTCAATTTTGAACACCTCACAGGTCACAATATTATTTTCATCCACTTTCGGACAAAGACTGCAGCGAGTGACTGGATGCTAAGCGAAAGAGCAGCGACACAAACCCACAGCAGTTCAAAGCACATCTAGGAAACATTGCAACACAGCAGTGGCAGAAAAGAAAAGTGGTGCAAGATGGAATTGTCCTTAGGCCCTTCCACCCACCCTTATGTAAGATATTGAAAAGGACATGTACAGTTTAACAAAGCAAGTGTTCCAGCGACAAGGAGTTCAACTTTTATGGCTGAAGTGCTTGGTTTGTTAGGGCCCCCACAAAACAAGCTAACAATGGGCTTAAGGCACCAAAGCAAACAGTGCTGTTAATGAACTCTACTGTGGCAAGTCATGCATCAGTGGAAGCAGTTCTTGCCAGTGATAAAAAGAAGGGCATAAGACCAAAAAATCCACCTCTTATGTGTAGAATTATTTTTACACAAATCCTGACAACAGTTGTCTAGCCATTTTTAGCATTGTAAAGCCACAGTTAGTAGAGGTAGCAGCTTAACCATCTAGGAACCTCATCCATGTTACGCCATTTGAAGCAAGTTCATGGAAAGCTTATGTGAAAATCAGAAACTTATGCTAAACAATAACAACAAGCAGTCCAGCATCAGCTACCTCCCTTCTCTCAGCTAGATCCCAGCACCTGCAATGTACACCCCAACACCTTCATTATCAATATCCTCACAAGTGATCGGAGTTAGTACTGCATCCATGTTGCTAAGGCGAGATGACTCCTCCCCTATCCAGGACTCCTCAGAAGAATCCTTGAGCGTTAGGCCCACTGCTGCTGCTCCTGCTGCTGGGTCTTTTGACCCAGAAGCAGACCAAGAAGAAGACTGCTAGTAGTTTTCAACAATTGACTGTTAAACAATCCTTTGCAAGAGGAAGCAAGTATGGCAACTGTCAACCAGTCGCACAGTGGATCACAGGCGCCATGACGACTATACTAGTATTAGATCTGCGTCCAATATCCACCATTAATGCAGCAGGAATAACACAGTTAAATGAGATCCTGTGTCCCCATTACCAAATTCCATCTCAACACCATTTTACTAGACAAGCAATTTCTCACCTGTACCAGGAGGTTACAAAAAAGAAAATTATTGGGCTACAAAATGCCATTCTTCCCACTGTACACTTAACCACATATATGGGGACAAGCGGAACTGGGAAAACGAAAGATTATATGACTGTGTGTCACGTCTTAGAGATCAGTGGCTGGTATTGGCACTACTAAACTGGAAGGCACGGAGTCTAATGCACCCCCGGTATTCACCAGGGACCCCCGTAAGGAGGTATGGACTCCGCTGCATGAGGTGCACAGGTCACGGTTCTCCCAGCAAGTAATCAGCGTAGAGAAAGAGGTAGAAGGGTCAGACGGTCCGGGTCGGAGCCAGGGGTAGCGAAGTACAACGAAGGTAACCAGCAGAATAGTCAGGAACAGTCACAGGGTGAAACCAGAATGAGCAATAAGGTACAGAACAATAACCAGGAGAGTAATCAGGCGAGCCGAGTCAGGAAGCATGCATGCGCAGTGCCCAGTCTGGAAGGACGTCCCGTAGCTAGGCGAGAGTGAGCCGCAGGAGAAGGGGCCCATCTTCGGCAGCTATGAGGGGTGCGGATGTGGCGCCTGACACTGTGACAGCCCACTGGGTTGGTAAATCGCCTTCAGCAGCAGGAACAGCAGCAGCATCTAACAAACAACGCCAGATCTTTCAGAGGCAGGCTACTCTGCGTATCATCTGCTTCACTAAGAGGCATATATTTATTATTATTATTATTGTAGATTTGTAAGGCGCCACGGTGCTCCACAGTACCGTACAGTAGGGAAGACAAGGACATACATAAAACAGGACATGCGTAAAACAAGAACAGACAAGGCAGACAAAATGAATGGGGACATGAAAACAAAGGGTATGGAGGACCCTGCTCATTAGAGAGCTTACATTCTAAAAGGAAGAGGGCACAGCTAAAACAAAAGGAATAAGTGTGGCTCAGAATGGAGATTGGGATAGTTGTGAGGGCAGTGCCGTAACTAGAAATTTTGGTGCGCTGGGCGAGACAGGGCACCGGCGCCCCCCCCCCCCCATCTAATTGGGAGTGGCATTTGACAAGTGGGTGTGGCCAACCTAATATGGGTGTGGCTAGCACTTTACTGAAATAATTCATATATATATATATATATATATATATATATATGCACACACAGTGGTGGGATTCTAATAAATTAACAACCGGCTCTCTGCCCTAATGACCGTTTAAAGTATTTCAAAAATATATAGCGATAGGTATTGTAATATTTTATGCCGTTAATATGTGTAGGTTTAAGTGACTTTAATATATTGTGACAAAAATTGTGATATGTTATCATTGTCTCTCAAACAAACATTGGAGAGAGAGGGAAAGAGGGAGAGAGAGGGAGAGGGAGAGAGGGAGAGATGGAGAGAGGGAGGGAGAGAGGGAGAGAGAGAGAGAGAGAGAATATGAATGCATGCTCCAGCGTTCAGCTCAGTGTTAACTGCATCGAGTAGTTTGTAAATGTCTTCCGAAAGGACCATGTCTCAGAACCACTTAAAAATGGCATTTGCTGCAACAATCACAGCGGAGAAGGAAGCCAAGGGAAGTTTAAGTCATCAATTGTTTAAAAAGTAATGGAAATTGAAAGAAAGGTAGCAACAGTCATGCATAATAAAAGTGAATAGAGAGAGAGAGAGACTCTTACAAGAGTTAACATTTACTTACAAGAGTTTGAAGCTTCAACCCTTAAGTCCCGCAGTGGAACGCATGTATTAGAGATCCATATTCCCAAGTATTTGAATTTCGATGCCCATTTTAACTGCAAGCCTTCTAGCATTGTCACGGGACACTCCCATCCCAGAGGGAACAAGCTAGATTTATCCCATTTAACTTTTAGGCCGGAAAAGAAACCAAATCCATCAACCACCCACAGCAAATGTTTTAGGGAAGTGTCGTGATCTGAAAGGAAAAGCAGCATATCATCTGTATATAATGCCACCTTATCCTCTCTGTGCTCTGATCTAAGTCCCACAATTTCTCTATCATGCCGGATCTTACAGGCCAGCGGCTCTATTGCTAATGCAAACAGGGCCGGAAACAACGGGCATCCCTGTCTAGTACCCTGCTCTAATTGAAATTGTTGAGAAAGATGCCCATTGACACAGACCCGCGCCACTGGATGTGAATACAAAAGTTTAACCCATTTTATAAGTTCCGGGTCCACTCCAAATCGGGACAGTACCTCCCACAGGTATAGCCACTCCACCGAGTCAAACGCCTTGGCTGCGTCCAAGGACACCACAACTTCGCTCTCAGAAGAGGGTGACCGCACCTGCAGGAGAGTATACAGCCTTCTAAGATTGATAGACGTGGACTTGCCCGACATAAATCCCATCTGATCTGGATGAAATAATTCCAGCACCACTCTATTTAACCTCAAAGCCAGTAATTTTGCCAGAATCTTAACATCATTTGACAAAAGTGAAATCGGGCGGTAGGACTCAGGGTACAACAGATCTTTCCCTGACTTAGGCAGCACCACCACTATTGCCTCTGCCATTGAAGGGGAAAGAGCGCCAGTCTCACCCAGCTCGCTGAATGTATCCAACAACCTAGACACAAAAAAGGGCCGGTGTTTTTTATATAATTCAATTGGGATTCCATCTACTCCAGGGACTTTACCATTAGGGAATGACATAATAGCTATATCAATCTCTTCAAGAGTAAAGGGTGAGTCCAAAAACTCCCTACTATCATCGGAGAGGACAGGAAGGGAGATACCATTCAAATACCGCTGTAACGTATCCATGTCATATCTGACTTGTGACTTATATGTATTAGTATAATATTTATGAAATACCTCAACAATATCAGGCATTAGATACCTCTTAACCCCACTGTCATCACAGATAACCAGTACTGCCACATCCGCCCTCTCCGCCCATGTCAGATAAGCCAGGAAGCTACCATTTCTATCGCCCTCTGCATATCGTACATGCTTAGAAAACAGAAATTTACGTTTGGATTTCTCAAATACATACTCTACCCACTCTCTCTGGGCCAACTGCCATGTTCCCCTTGCAACTTCAGTTTTGTCTGCAATGTATTGTGCTTCTAAGGATTTACACTTTTTCTCTAATATCTGTTCTTTTTGTCTGGACGACTTTTTAATTTCAGCTATGCCAGCAATTAATGTCCCACTTAGAAAAGCCTTAAAAGCGTCCCAAACTATAGGTGGCCTTGCTGTTACCAGATTATCTACAAAGAAGCCTTCCCACTGTGTCACCAATGTACTTTTGGGGGAATGTACTTTTAAGAACACTGACAGCCCTATTATTACAATTTCTGTTTCAGCACTGAACCTTGCCACCTCTCTTGTTTCTGAATCAGCTATAGCACAGTAAAATGTGACTGGAGACTTTTAATAACACTGTCAGCCCCATTATTTCTATTTTAGCAATGACAATTTGCAACGAAGCAATGGGGCTGTCCTGTTTGTGTGTTAGCTATATAACACAGTACAATGTGACTGCAGATTTAGAACAAGACTGTCAGCCCTATTATTTCTATTTCAGCAATGACAATTAGCAATGGAGCTCTCCTGTTTCTGTGTGAGCTGTAACTCAGTAGAATGTCACTGGAGACTTTGAAGAACACTGCTACCCCTCTTTATTTTCTAGCTATGACGCTGCCCAACTACACTAGAGACTGTCAAGAACTGTGCTACCTCTTCTGTGTCTCTCTGTGAAATGGCGCTGGATTGCCATTGAGGGCAGTACTTATAGAGTCCAAAACTCATGAGATCTGACGACGTAACGATGACGTTTTGCCTTGTTTTCAATTCCGAGGGCATGCAAAAGTACCGAGCCAGCTCGACTCGGTACTCGGATCTGCTAAGTTTGGGTGGGTTCGGTTCTCGAGGAACCGAGACTGAGCATCTCTACTGTACATTGTCTAAGGGTGAATGCTCATTCCGCATCCCTTCCCTCCCAGAAATGGTAAGCTGTAGAAATGAATTGAACAGTGCTGCATTTAGCTGTAAATAATTAGTTTCTGAGCATGCGCAGATACAATGCACAAAATCAGCATTATGTTCCTTGTTGAATCAGGCCCATGGTCAGTATTTACAGTACTTATTTGAAACACCTGACACAAAGAATGTAGCAAGTAGCATCAGGCTGTATTCCATACTTGCCAACTCTCCTGGAATGTCCGGGAGACTCCCCCATTTTGCGAGAGTCTCACAGACTCCCGGGAGAGTGTGGCAATCTCCCGCATCTGGCAAATTCTGCCCACTTCCTAGTGAAGTGGGCTGAATTAGGTCCCAAACGCTGCGATTCCCGGCGAATAGCGGCGTTTGGCCCGCCCCCACAGTCAAATGACGCGTTTGCGTCATTACGTCATGGGTCCAAAATTATGCAGATTTTGGAGACCCCCCCGTCACGCCCACCTCCTCCGCAGACTCCCAGAATTGAACATCATAAAGTTGGTAAGTATGCTGTATTCCTCATATCAATCTATTGATCCCTATTTTATGTCAATTAATTCTGTGTTCACTGTCCTGAAGGGATTAGACTTATCACAAAATATTCCGTTACCAGTCAAAATATTTTTTTTAATACTTGCCTATCTCCACTGTGATCGCCAGGATTTGGCAAATTAATTGAATGGAATTTATGACCAGCATTATATGAAACTGGGAGCCAGAGGAGGGAAGCAGGGGCAAGTAGGCCCAGACTTCCAGAATAACCCATACCCTAGCAGATATAGGACTGTTCCAAAGTATACACTGAGCGAGTTGGGTCGACAGATAGTATCCTTTAAAATTTGGGATACCCAAAGCTGCGCCCCAGGAAATCCTCTAAAGGACCGCTGTCATATGTGTGAACGTTTACCTGCCCAGATAAATTTGGATGTTTCATATTGAAGAAATTTAAAACCATACGGGGGTATTCGAATAGGGAGGGTATAGAAGAGGTATAATAGTCTAGGGAGTTGTGACAAAATGAGTTTTCTAACACAGTAACCAGCCTGTCTCTCATTTCTCATAAAATGTGGATTATAGCATGTACTTTTTATAGCCCTTGCTTTTGTTCCCCAGCTCAACAGAGTACAACTGCAGTGTCTAATTACATGTGGATAAGGGGACATTGTAACTCATTGTAAATATGTATATTGCTGATGTGGCAGTGAGGTTGTTATTCATTGTCCTTAAAGTGAAGCCAGGTGGGCTATGGGTAGGGATTAGGTTGCAAGATACTGGTGAGGGGGAAGGCTAATTAGTATATATTGCTCTCACAAGACTACTCCAGACGTTTGGTCTGTACAATCTGGCAGGGGAGTTTTTGTGGAAGTACAGCTCAACTCCACTCCCCTCTCCAACCCCCTAGTCCAGGACTCACCAATGTTTAACAAGGAGAGACCCAGGGGTTTGCCCAGGGAGGGGAAAGCACTGTGGAAATTTGACCCTAGATATAAGGAGCGACTCCATGGGAACGGGAGGTGATGTTCATTCTGGGAATTGATGGCTGGAAGCTGCAGGGTGGCTTGTGGCTCTACCAGTGAAATACATCAGCAGATCCATGGATCGTCAAGTCTGGACAGCCAGGTGACTGTAACTCCTTAAGCTAGTGGGGTAAGGGACAGATGATACGGTGAACCTTCCTGGAATTTATTTACTGTGTGTACATAATATTCTAGTAATTGTTTTTATTACAATAAATGTACTATTGTACTTTTCTAACTGTATTTGCCTGAATGACTAATAAGAACCTTAGTAGGTACAGGGTAGGCTTCCCTGGCCTAGGAAGGCACCCGAGGGTGGCCAGCCAGAATGAAGTGGGTAGAATTGGGCCAGAAAACCCAGTATCTTCACAGGAGTATATTCATTTTGACTGCGTTAATGCGGTCAATCCAGGAGTTAAATTGGTGGGACCAAGTGGACAAGTCTGATTTTATTCAAGAGAGAGTGTTGGGGAAGTTGGCCTGAAAAAGATAGGGGAGGTGTTTGGAAGATCCCTAAGTATTTAATTTTTTTGAGGTGCCAGGGGAATGGTAATATGCAATCTAAAAGCAGTTTGTCAGAATGAGGGATGTAAAAGTCTAGGGTCTCCATTTTGGTTGGATTGATCTTGTAACTTGAGAAGTGTTCTTACATGTCTAGATCAGAGAAATGGGGAGCAAGGGAGTAGACCGGGTGGGATATGCTAATGAGGACATCATCTGCATATAAGGCAATATTGTTTTTCGTTGAGCTGACCCGAATGCTTGAGATGAATTGCTTAGTGCATATTTTGGCTGCTAGTGTCTTACTAATAAGGGTGAAAATTAAAGGGGAGAGGGGACATCCGTGATGAGTGCCATTAGAGATTGTGAAAGGCTTAAAGGTAAGACCATTAACCGAGACCGTGGTGGAGGGAGTCTGGTAAAGAGCTGAGATGCCCGTTAGAAATATGCCAGAGAAGCCCATTGAGCCAAGCACACCATGCAAGAATGGCCAAGAGATGTGGTCAAATGCCTTCTCAGTGTCCAGCACCATTATTAAAGAGGGAAACTTGCCGCCATGAATGGCGTGTATCAGGTCGATGGTCCTCCTGGCATTGTCCAAAGCCTGCCTCCCTGAGATAAAGCCATCCTGGTTAGGGTAGTTCAGAGTTGGAAATACGGGGTTGAGTTGGTGGGCAGAATTTTAGCATACAGTTTAAGATCTACATTGAGAAGAGAGATTATTCTGTGGCCCGCACAATGTAAAAAGTCTTTACCGGGTTTTTCAATGACGCCAATGCTGGCGAGAGTAGAGTCAAAGGATACCCCCTCTGAGAATTTTGGCTGAAGAAGGTCATTAAGTGCGGAACAAGGTCCGCGGAAAAATTCTTGTAGTACTGCGCTGTGAATCCATCCGGGCCTGGGGTCGAAGAGGATGAGAGATTTTATTGCCAAAGTCACTTCTTCACCAGAGATGTCTGCATTTATGTGTGAGATCTGGGATTTGGAGATGTGTGGGAGGGGGGTATTGGCTAAATATGACTCCAGAGTGACCGACAGAAGATTCCCCCGGAGAGGGAAGCCTGGAAGTTTGCATAAAGAGGCAAAAAAACCTCTGAATTCATTGACAATATATAGGGGGTCGTATGTCTCTGAGTCCGTGGATTTTATATGGAGTCTGTCAATGAGGCCTTCTGGTGAAGCTTTCTGGCTTGTAAGGAATCCACCTAGTCTGTCTTGTCGTAAAAGTGTTGCTGAAGTTTTTGTACAAGGGAAGCTGCTTTGCAGGACAAAAGGGTCTTAAGTTGTCCGTTCAGGAAATTAATTTGTGACAGTAGGGATGAGTCATGGACTTTCTTGTGTTAGACTAGGAGGGAGGAAATGCGCTGCTTCAAGGAAGAGACCTATGTGGCAGCCTTCCATTTTGCTTGTGAGGCAGCGCTGATAATCTGGTCATGAATGGTGGCTTTGTGGGTTTCCCAGATGACTCCTGGAGCACCCTCTTGTGAAGCATTATCTTGGAAATAATCAGAGATAGCCGTTTTGATATCAGAAAAGGTGGATGTGTGTAGTAGGAGAAAATAATCCAGGCGCCACCTAAATGGGTGTGGATAGTGATGTAGGAAATCAAGAAGAACGTATACTTCTGCACGGTCAGTCCATGAAAACTGAGTGATGTCCGCGCTTGTGGTCATGGGTAACATAGATTGGGAGAAATGGAGCTTGTCGATGCGGGAGTATATCTGGTGGGTGGCTAAGTAATGGGTGTAATACTGCACAGTGGAATTTTTGGGCGCCAAGTGTCATGTAGGGAGTGCTGTTTTAACAAGTCTTTTTTTAGTTTTTCTTGCCTTTTTTTTTAGTTTTTCTTGTTATCTAAAGTAAATGTATGTTTACTGAAGTCATTAGGATCAATTTACACTAAAAATTTGTACCAATTTACAGTATATCATATATCTGCTGTTTTGTTTTTGTTTTAATAAAAACTGATTACTCAAAACAAAAAAATTGTTCTATCAGTTCTACTCGCAGTGCCAGCTTAAAAAATACTGATTCAGCAGCTGGGACGAGTAGCGGTGCAACATGGTAATTGCCATTTACCTATACACTTTACTTCTTTCTAGCACAGCGTCGCAGGGGAACCTTTTAATGAGAGTTAGTAGTGCTGAATGTTCATCCAGCAAGTATAACCTTCAAGTCTAAGCTGTTTCTTATGCAGTCAAGCAACTGGGGAAATAAACTGACTATATATAGATGCTGTGTATTTTTCCAGCTCACTATAGAGTGACGAAAATCAGCAAATACAACTGCGGGAAAGATAAAGATTGATCTCAAATTCTTCAAGAGAACTCTCAAAGCTGCTAGTTAGCAGTCTATATCTATGTCCTGTGCCAGGACAATAATAGTCAGAGAAAATATTAAGCAAAATAAGACAGTATAATGTAAATAGAAATATTCATATAAAAGTACATTAAAGGGATATTTTTAGGATATCAAATCATATGTGTTTTATCTTCACAAAATAATGTGCTGTCATGTAAAATCAAGGTACTGTCACTTATCACATAAAATGACTTTCTAGGAGTAATATTTATGGCACTTGAAATCATTGAATATTACTACCTATAGTATACAATGAATTTAAGCAATCATACAAGTAAGGTGCATTATACTTTAAGGTTTGCTCCACTTTACTTATTTACTGTACTTTAAATAGTTATTACCTACAAAAGCTTCATAATCATGAACTGTTCTAAAATGTTTGTTACTTCCAAATCTCTGTTGATGGCTGATGGCTGCCCTGGAGACACTAGCCCAAGTATTACTTGCTACACAAATCAATAGAATATATTGCATGCACTATTTTCCTGTTTTTATGCATCAATCTTTATTGGCATTTTAAAAGGTGCTGTATACAGTCTGGCTTTACTGCATAAGGAACAATGTTACTTATTTTGAGTTGTGTTCTAGCTGCATTCTGATGCCCATGCATGCACTTCAGATCACCACGACAGCTGCAATTTCGGCGTATATTGCTAATGTCCTAGAGTCTTATACTATCTGTTTATAGAATCTGTATAGATTTCCAGCAATGATCAGTAATATGTAGGAAGACGGAGCATGAATCACTGGATTGGAGGTAGGTTGGATAGAGATGATATGTGAAGCTCATTAGGGGGACATTTTGCCCTCTGCTATAGTGTGACATTTACCCGAAATAAACATGTGACAAGAATGCTGACAGCAGAGGTCATATTTAGACAGGAGAGTGTTACTGAGCATGTCACATTCACATATTGTATAACATAAAATAAAGACAATCAGCAAAATAAGTACAAACAATGATCTCAAAACAGACAAAATATTCCATCAAAAGCAGAACTACAGTGTCTTTTACGGGAATGTAATAGTAGATAAGATGATAACATTTTCTATCAGAGCCAAGTCAGAGTCATTAGACCAATGGTACACGTGTCTGAGTGACAAGAATGTGCTGGAGCATTCAATGTTAGATCGGCTCACTTACATAAAACTCTATGCAGCTGTATCAAGGCTCCTCCACAGTGGGAAACATGCACCCAATCCTACTGGTGTCTAAATACACTTGTGTCATCTGTACATCAGCTAATTTATTGTTTGTATATGTGTATATAGCTTTTGCCACCTCTAAGTTTGCAATCTACACATGTAAAGTTCATTGGCAGGAAAACAGCAAAAAGCAGCACACCTTCCGATACCAATATTTAACCGAAGAGAACATTTCTTACAGTCCTCTATTTATTATATTTCTCACCAGGAATTCATAAATTTCTGAACTTTTTTTGGATTTATTATCTCACAGTTTACAATATGCCTCAATCCAGTGTCGGACTGGGGCATGAAGGGCCCACCGGCAGGGGCGGGCTGGGCCGAGGGGCAGGGGGGCATCGTCCCCCCGGGCCGCTTAGAATCACGGCTGTTAGGGCCGCCCACTCCCCGGAAGTAATATCAATGTGATGCGGCCGCGTCATTGATGACGCGGCCGCATCACGTGTCATGTGATGCGGCCACCTGTGCGGCGTGTGCCCACCCACCGCGCCTGCCCACCGGGGACTGCAATGCTAGGGGCCCACCACAAGGGGTGTGGCCACCCATCATACAGGCGAGGCCAGACACAAGAGGGGGAGTGGTCAGCCCACGAAGGACAGCTAGCACCATAAGGTAGTATATAAAGAGTACACAGTCTTGACCTGCCCCTTAGATTGGGCAGAACAGTCATCAAAAATCGGGATTGTCCCACTAGACCAGGCTTGGCTAACCTGTAGCACTCCAGGTGTTGTGAAACTACAAGCCTCAGCATGCTTTGCCAATATATAGCAGCTTATTGCTGGAAGGGTATCCTGGGACTTGTAGTTTCACAACACCTGGAGTGCCACAGGCTAGCCAAGTCTGCACTAGACTTAGAACATTTGACAGACTGTCCTACCTGTTCTTGTCACTTTTACCACCTGTAGATGCTGGTTTCTTTAGTTGCAGCTTGTCTGGATCCTGGAATGTTGGGAGCCCTATTTTGAAAAAATAATGGGTACATTTAGAAAATTCCAAACACCCCCAGCGTTAAATCAATAGGACCCACAATTAATACTTGGCCACCACCTACCACACACACATTATATTGCCACAAGCCCACTGTGCCATCACACACACTACTGTGCCCCTTAATCACCATACTGTGCCTCCTTATGAGCACACTGCACCCAACATGCTGCTTTTGCTCCCCCCTTCTCCTGGCCTCTTTCATCAACCTGTGCCGTGCTGCTTTGGCTCCCCTTCACACTCTGCCATGCTGCTTTGGACCACCTTCACACTGTGCCATGCTGACCTGGCCCCCTTCACACTCTGCCATGCTGACCAGGCCCCCCTTCACACTGTGCCATGCTGAACTGGCTCCCCTTCACACTGTGCCATGCTGCCTCGGCCCCTTATACCTCTTTCATCCCTCTCACCATTTCCCTCAGGGCTTCTCTGTTCTTTTCTGTTAAAAAATAAATAAATAACAAGCTGGCTGGCTTGGGAGCGCACTCACTTAGCTGTCTCCTCTGTCTGTGAAAAGCTCTGGCATCCTGCTCCTCTGGGCGGCCGCAGCTGGCGATGATAACAGGAAGGCAGCAGGAACTCCTCCTCCCCTGCTGAAAGTAAAAAACACAATATATACAGTATAGGAAAATAATTTAGATATTTAATGACAATATGTGTCCCGAGTATAGGAGAGCGGCGGCCATTTTCTTGTAGTACAAACTAGTGAATATCACCCAGACACCACAGAAACTCCTTCCTTTCCGAAGTTAAAAACACACTACCGCGCAGGTGCAGAGATCCCAGACACGGCTCTCTGCACCTGCGCAGTAGTGTGTTTGTTACACTGCCGCCGCAGACGTCCGGGACCATCAATGAGGTGCTCCCTGCAAGCTCCGCCCCAACACCAGAGGGGGCGGGGCTTAATCACGGCCGGGCCTACCAGTGTATAGCCCGGCTGGCCGGCAGGCCAGTCCGAGGCTGCCTCAATCTCTACATTTCATTGTACCCTTTGTTTAAAGCACCTGCTGTTCCTCACACCTCTAATCCTCCTTTATGAGGAGTTATTTCTTATCTCTGGCTGAAGATCTTCCCGCAATCGAGGTACACATCCCAATTACTCCCTCTACCCATACTCCTTATGTGTTACATTTCCCCTCTTATTTAGATTGTAAGCTCATATAGGCTGGGTCCTCTAAACCTCTTGTATTTGTTTTTCTTTACTAGTTGTAATGTAAGTTTTCTCTTATGTGATATGTAGTATTTTTCCTCTAGATATGAGAAGCGAGTCCCTATAGACAAAAGCACTTAAACACAGATGTGTGTGTCTCTGTACTCTTACACTTACTGTGATACCCTGCTGATGCAGAGCCTCACTCAGCTATCACCCAGACTGTCAGTTCCTTGGTGGAGCTGATGGCAGCCATCCTTAAGTAGCCCATATGTAGAACTGGTGGCCATTTTGGGTAAGTCTTTTCAGTAACAAAATTTTCCAGAGTGCACAAGACCCACAGAATGCACAAGGTTCCCCAGAAGGCACTGAGAGATAAAACGGTTGGAGAAAAGAGAGGAGAGATCTCTGAGGGAGTGTGTGAGAAAAGTACAGGAAAAAGAAAGACTGCAAGGGAGCTGCTGAGCTGCAGGTGCTGTATGCTGACAGGAAACAGTTTAATAAGTGCTAGAGACAGAAAAGAGAGCAACAAGTTGGAAACAAAGTCACCTCAGTAAAGAGGACTCACTCGTGTCTGACACCCACGAGTTACTACAAGGCCATTGTTATTGATGATTACAAGGGGAAGATCTATTGCTCACAGGACAGTCTGCAGTGGTGAGAAGTAAAACAACTGTTCATCTTTTTTTATTCACATATTTGCACTTCACCTCAGCTGTGACCAGCCCCTATTCTGCATGGTATAGACAGACCAGAGAACAAGTAAGGACAGTGACTAAAGCAAGTCCCATGTGTGCACCATAGGCATCTTTACTCACAGCACTGTAACATCCATATCTGTTTAAAGAAAGTGTAATTCCTATCCTATACTTCCCAGACAGCAAGGGCCCCAACGTGCACATTTAAGTTAAGTTAATCCAGTTTATATATAGATATTTAGCTATAGGTTTATGTGTAAAATTGCAGCAGGAACTCTGACTAAAGACTTGGCATTACTGCCTAGGTAATACATTTTCATAGAGTTCATCATCATCATCATCATCCCCATTTATTTATATAGCGCAACTGATTCCGCAGCGATGTACAGAGAACTCACTCACATCAGTCCCTACCCCATTGGGGCTTACAATCTAAATTCCCTAACACACACACACACACACACACACAGACACACAGACTAGGGTCAATTTGTTAGCAGCCAATTAACCTACCAGTATGTTTTTGGAGTGTGGGAGGAAACTGTAGCACCGGGAGGAAACCCACGCAAACATGGGGAGAACATACAAACTCCTCACAGACAAGGCAATGGTTGGGAATTAAACTCATGACCCCAGTGCTGTAAGGCAGAAGTGCTAACCATTTAGCCACCGTGCTGCCCATACTGTTACTGGCAAACCAAGTTTAAATACTGTGTTCAGAAGTATATCTTTATTCTGCTGCCATATAGATGATTGTTTACAGGTAAGCTAAACAAGGTGTTTTATTTTGAATCTATTCTGTATTGGTACTATATTGAAAAAAACATTGTTAATGTACATGTTAAATGTTTATGATTGCATATTAAGGCTGACCAAATTTGACTCTCCTGTTTACACCTATGAACAAAGTTAATAAAACCAGAAATTTTTCAGCCTCTAACCTTTGTCAAATCCAACGTATGCTATCCGTGGATTGATGCTGATCTTATACACATTCAAAGGAAATCTTCCTGCATGCATGCATTACGATCGATCGGAGAACAGAATATACACAGCACCATATCTTCTGTATAGAATCGTTTCTGTTTAATGCATACCAGGTTACACATTTTTATAGTACGTCTGAAGAACTTGTTGATGTGCAAAAACAGTTCATGTGTCACAAGTTCAGTTTCCCGACAACCCTGTGGTTGTGCTTATGGTTCAATTTTTCAAGACGTTTGAAGGTAGCACGTTATTTGTAATTAGCTACTTCTACAAATGCCATCTTTACTTCTGCTTCTAACATCCTCTGCAAAACTTCTTACAAATTCTAAAATATATACATATATCCCTGAGCATATTAAAATGTGAAGCATTCTTAAATGTACACTACATTTCATGTAAAATACATTGTCACCTTTGTGTAACTTATCTATTATAATCTCTATATTGCGGGTAGACCCTTGCCTCTCTGCAGTAGCATAACTGAAGGGAAGAAGAAAAAGGGCTGCTGACAGGGTTCCACAGCAAGAGTCTGTTCCACAAGTCACACTACACAAGGAACCATCTGACCTGTGCTATCCATTATACCCTAAACACCTAATCTACATTGGGGTACCACATTACCTGCAAGAGTTCATATTTCTTAATTCCAGGCCGACCAATAACAGAAGGTGGGAGTGTCCTGGATTTCTATATATTTTCTCTCTGACAGCATTGTCTGTCTCATTCTTCTTCACAAGATCCTGATAAGCTGTAACAGAAATCAGGCTCAGTATCAGTCACTTTACTTTTATTTCTTAACTCCTTATTTGCTTTACTTATATCCTTACCTTTCTCTCTCCTCTTCTTTCCTTTTAGTATCCATTCTTCACTTCTCTTCATTCCTTCATTTTCCCCCATCTTCTTTTCTCTGTTTAGCTGGCCATACCCTTCCTTCACCTGGTCAGTAGATTTATCATGTTAGATTACTGCTACCAGTCTCCTCTCATCCTTTTTTTCCCCTCCTGTCCCCCCACTTTCACCCCCTCATCTGCCTGTGCACTATGTAGTGCCCCTATCCTTTTCCTACGAGCTACACGGCCGGATTATGGAAAGCTTTACTGCCTCCCCTCTACGGCTGGGGCTGTGAGATGAGTTTGGGCGGTTGCTAGGCAACCTTCAGCTCTCTCGTGCAGCCGATGTACATCAATGACAGGTCCCCGGAGCAAGCAGTTCCATTACTCAGTTCCCGGGAACTTTGCAGGGTGTGTCCGGATGGAGGGTGGATCCCCATCCCCTCTCCAAGCTCACCCTGCAGGCTATGCCCTCCCCCCTCACATAAGCCAATAAATTATTTATTTTTTTAAAAAGTGTGTAAGTGTACGTGCAAGTACATATTATATGTCGCTATATGTATGTATTAAAATAAATGATATAATAATAAAAATAAATAAATGTAAGTGTGTACGTATATGTATATATTAAAATAAATTATATAATAAAGAATATATATATATAGGAATATATATTTATATATATATATATATATATATATATATATATACATATACACATATATAATAAATAAAACACAGCCCCCCTTCCTTCTCACCGATCTCCGCCCCCCCCCCCCCCATCCATGGGGTCTTCTCCTCCTCCCACCCTGCACATGGAGAATGCAGAGGATCTATGTCTTTTTTTGTTTCTACAATGTAGGACCCATCTCTCTTGCACCCCATTCTTCTTACATTAATCAATTCCAACTTGTGTCAGATGAGTCCCAGGTCTTCCCTGGCTGCTAGTGCTTGGGAAAGACTTGACTTTAAAAGCTGTATGCAGGTAAGCCTTTAGCCAGATAGCATAGCATTTGATCATGTTAGGACTGACCAGAACGGGAAGACTTTGGCACGACTTGGTCAGCTTAACATATATTGCAATATGTGGAACTAACACTACCTGTTTTTAATATAGATAAGCAGTTAGAACAACATTAATTATATGTTTGGAGAGTGCAGAGTATCCCTGTTTTTTTGTCTATGCGATTTGGGCAACCCCCTCTTACACCTCACTCTGTACATGAATATTGCAGAGGATCTCTTTTATATATATATATATATATATATATATATATATATATATATATATATATATTTACTTACTCCATAGAATGAAATGTAGCCTCAGGTGTATGGAATTCCAGAGCAGGGCGGATGCTGTGTGATGATTAACAGTATAGCTACGAGTCTCAAAAATAGGATAGGCTCAGCAGGTAGTACTGTGAAGCGATAAGCTGCCGGACTGCCGGACAGGACAGATGCTGAGCAATGCAGTATAATCACAGGTCTTAACAGCGGAATAAGCTGAACAGGTATAGCTGTGAAGTGATGCACCACGGTGAGCAGAAGTACTGAGATCCACACAGGTGTTAAAACTGTGGAACAGGACCGATGATGAGCGATACCCTGCAGTGAGGCCACAGGTTTTGACTGTGGAATAAGCTGAACAGGTAATACTGTGAAGCAATGAACTGTGGAGAGCAGATGCACTGAGATCCACACAGGTGTTATAACTCTGGAACAGGACTGATGATCATCGATACTCTGCAGTAAGGCCACAGGTCTTGAATGTGGAATAAGCTGAACAGGTAATACCGTGAAGCGATGAACTGCGAAGAGCAAAAGCACTGAGATCCACACAGGTATTATAACTCTGGATCAGGACCGAGGATGAGTGAAGCTACATGAACGAACGGCCTAACTCACAAAGACAGGAACAATGGTAAGCATGAGCACAGACGGGAGTCAGAGGAGATGCTTCCTATCAGGTAGGGAGACCTGATGATTTGACGCCCATAGAAAGGAGGAGGACACTTATTAAGGAAACTGTCTGGTGATCCTCCTATCATCTTGGAGCAGAGGTTTTTAAAGGTTCCCGGGGTTGTGCATGTGCAGAATACTTGGCAAGATGGCATCTGAGGATAGAGGAACGCCAGGCTGTACAACAGATAGGAGTAATCACGGGTATACAAGGATCAGAATGGAACTAAATTGGTGAGATGTGTGATATGGTCGCATTTGATCAAAAATTAGACTTAACCAAGTTGGTTTACAACAGGTATGCGGCCTGTGAGAGATAATTAGGATATAGCTTGTAACACTTGGAGATACGATCTCTATGCCCAAAGGCTCACCTTTGGTACTTTTGCGGCGTATATCTAGCTTTGTGTATGAATGCCCTGATGGGGATGAACAATTTTCAGGTTGTCTTGCTTTATGATACAATAGAACAACGATGGCTTGCTTATCATGACTACCCACCGATCAGTGTCTTGCCTATTACGGGTCATATCCAGTCTACAAGTCTAACTGTGGCTGGGTGCTCTTAACAATTAGAATCAGCTTTGTCAACTCTAAAAGTAATTGAGCATCATATACAGTTCCATCATTGGACTCTACAATTAATGTTTCTCTATTGGCCTACTCTATTTTGTACCTATCTAGTCCTGTTTTTCTAAAATTTGTGTCTACCAATCTAAGGACTCAAGGTTAAAATGGCTTTGTGATTATGAGTGTTATGTCAGCTCTTTGTTCAGTAAATATGGAGATCTTATCTCAGCTATAAATCCTTGATACTCTAATTCTAGCTGCGGAGGCATGTTATGCTATACTATTTAGACGAAGCTATAACAGTGTGAGCATGCCCAAGTACAGAGCTTCACTCACTATACTAAACACTGGTTAATACTTTATGAGGATGATTCAATTAGCCGTGATGTTCCTGAGAACATTGCAGTTGCGCATGTTTACCGTTAGTACGGTAAAAATCTACGCTCAGCTGAGATTTTTCTGAAAAAATGCATAGGGCGACATGTCTTATCTTTTGCTTGTGTTATAGGCGTTAGTTCCACCCCATGAATATATATACTGATCAAATAAGCCTCAAGGAGATGTTAGTCTAGGAAGACAGTCATTGTCTCCTTGAATCGCTCTATGGCAGAGAAATACCATTTGGTTAACTAGTTTCGGTATTCATCGCTTTACCTGCAGATCCGACCATATGTCCGGAGAATTTTGTATGTAGTATACAGCCTTTGGATAGAAAGGGTGACACACAATAGATTTTCCCCCTTGACTACCTACTAGAGGAGCAACCTTTTCGCCATCTAGCGATGGTATCAGCTTAGCTCACCAAAAACTCAGCACTTATTAGATTTTGAGTGGGGCAGCTACCGCTGCGGCCTTGGGGCCTGCCATTGAGGATGAATACAGTTAGAAGGAGGGAAGTCCGAAAGCTTCAAGGCTTCGCAGATGACACACATTGATTAGTACAGGTTGATCACTAGGCACATGCTACTCGGCAGCACACATATTGTGTGTAATGCTAGGAAGTTCCTGACACACCATGTTTGTAAGAAAGCTGAGGCTACATCCTTCCTCCGGCTGATCCAACCATAGGTGAGGCAGACTTCTGTTCAGTCGGTAGCTAGCAGTCCGCAAGGGGCAGTCACATGTCTATTCCATGGGGATGCAACAGAGATACAGCTGATATTCAGAATTAACAAGTTTAAAACAGACCAAGCGAGTCGGGACTGCTGGATCCACATATGCCATACATAAAGACTGAGATTTGCCCAGCAGGCTTAACTAAACAGTTTAACGGACTTAGTCCTCCAAATTGCCAATTGTTTCTGGAGTATTTACCACTTACAAGGTACTAATGTAATGCACTATTTAAAAGGACACCAAAAAATTGGGGTTTAGACACGGCCTGGTACTGCATCCACTCCTTCAGGATTGAAGCCACTACGTTTGCTGCCTTGCCTGGCTCATCGATGGCTGCCATCAAGATGCTAGGCAGGCGGAAATTTTCAGCCTACAACAATACATTAGAACAGATAGCAATTCCTTCCTTTTTGTGCTCGCTGCCTTCTCTTCCCTTCACACGGTAACCCAGGGCTTTGCTGCTTGTCGCTTTTAGTGAGGACATGCAGGGATTATTACCATTTTTTCCCTGGATCAAGGCCTGATTAGCCACGTGCCTCCAGCGTTTTTTCGGGGTTTTTACCTTCATATGGGTTACCGTCTATCCCCCCCACACCTCACCCTTTCCCCAGGCATAGCATATGTTCCTGGTAGCTGACACAAAATGGTTTTGCCCACAGGTACCAAAAGGCAGACAAAGTGCACGTGAATTATGAGCCACCACCATGTGTTCTGGGTGGCCAGACATGAGATGCCTGAGATGAGTTCCTCTTTCCCAGGCCTGGTAGAAATATATTGGCTGGGTTGACGGGAGCTCTGTTGGCCGGATTTCTTCCCCTGGCTGCCCTGTCAAATCGGGCAAAGGGAACCAACTGACACTAGTAATCCATATAGGTGGTAATGATTTTGGGAAAGGTAAATCCCTAAACTTGATCATTAACATTTGGCAAGATCTACAGATCATCAAAAATAAATGGCCGACCACTTCATTAGTTTGGTACACAGCGATCGCACAAAAATTCATGTTGAAGTTAGTAAAGAAGCTCAATCGCTCAGTGGGGGGTATCCTATCGCCCTACAAGGTTTCGTCATTGACAGCCCTCTAATCTCACAAGGGAGGGTTTAGAGAACAAATGGGGAAATTGGTGTTTTTGTTCTTATGTCCCATGGTGAAGGGCTGTCGGTCCGTTAAAGGACACCTAAAGTGGTAGGAAGTCACTGCGATCAGCGGCTGTTACATACAGTGCTATCGCTGATTAGCCACAGGTCACTGCCCCCTTCAAGGTAAAGGTGACTCTTGGTCCTTTCATGTGGAGGATCCCTTTACCTGCTTTGTGAGGGTACATCATTGTGAGTCTAGATAGGGTGTAGGCACTCTGATGCCAGATTTAGCACCGCCCAGGCATTAAGGTATTATTTGCCCATCTACACCTGGTTTGGGTAATCAGTTGGTTAGCTGTCCCGAAGTACACTTCCCCTGCCACCAAGTTTTCAATTATTAATAAACTGTGACTTATTTAGCCACCTTACAAAGTGTATGGGTCTTTATTTTATATAAGTTACTTATTTATGTCAATAGAAGGTAATTGTGAAGGGGAAGAAAGGCATCCACGATATGCAGTTTAATATTAATGCATACCAACCCAGCAATGCAAATAAAGAAATACTTGTGTGTGGTGGGTGAATGGGGGTAGGCTACCAATAATCTACCAAACATTTTTGATTTGCTAACATGGTGAAAATGTGCAGTAACCTATAGCAACCAATCAGAATTAAGCTTTGATTGGTCCAGTGCAAATTAGACCAATGTCTGATTGCTGTGGGTTACTGTACATTTGTACTTTTGCACCATGTTAGTAACTCCTCCCCATATAGTATCACTTACCCCAATAGCATTATCTTATTCCAACATAAACATTACTACTCATTTTTCAATAGCAGAAAAAATGTTGCATTCTACTATGAATACTGCACAAGTAAGTAACAATAAATAACACAACTCAACTAAATGGAACTAAATGGAAAAGGCAAACAATAAACAATAATGGGAGTCAATTACATACAAATGTAAAAACAGAGATAAAAAAGTATATAAATATATCATTAATAAAACTTTTTGTGGAAATATAAAATATTGAATTCCATCCTCTCATCCTGTTTATGTTCTTGCTGACTTCGATTTAGGATTGGCTTTTGGTAGAGACAGCTGAGTCATATAGAATTTAGACATAGTTTTATTTTAAACACGCCAAGTTACATATATTTTGACTATATCAGGCACAGGCAAAATTATTGTACTATGCATTATGCATTGATATGCACAAATTGTTATATAAAACTAATTAAATGCTGACATTTATTCCCACTATAGTAAGCTGCTGCCCCTTATTTTGTATAGTTTGGCAGTTTTGGATAAGTTATAACATCTGCTACAACTTCTTGATCCATTGCCCTCTGCCTATTATAAAATTTAAGAGACTCTCAATGGAAATCAGTTCAAGAATAGAACAGAGATCACAACATTTCTTTGAAAAGTAGAAGCGTGTTTAGTGTTCCCAGGGGTAAAAGAGCATTACACTACAAGAATTAATATAAAGGGAATATATTTATAAATACATATATATGTTAACTGATAGATAGAGAGGTAGAGAGATAGAGGTATCTAGAATTAGATTGATACATATTTGCGTATATTATCTGCCTTTATTTCCCACGTGTCACAGACGATTGGAGCTAGCATGGTTAACCTTGTCTTTAGACACCGTTATGAAATGAAATATTTACATTATTTCAATGTTATTATTGGTTGATTATGATAGAGGTGTTTGTTGTGATAATCTGTATTTCAGTGGTATGAGGGGGCAGAGAGCTTCTACATTTAACCTCGGCGTTGACCTTGGCAAAAGATAAGGTGAGCTTGGATTAAGAAGTTTGCCATTTTCAATGAACTTGGGGAGATACTATTCCTGTTTATTGCAAAATTAGGCTTATCAGGCTTGCTTCATTTGTTATAACACTATAATGGTTACACTATTTATCAAGTAGCTTCCAGTATGCACCAGTGGTGGATCCTAAGGGGGGCAATTTCGGCAATAACACTAAATATATGTGCCTGTTGGTTGAGAGGCTGACAAAGAATCCTCTCTGGCCACTCCGATTGTGTTTTAAATATAATCAAAGTGGGTTGGCAGCACATGTATATAGTGTGCCGCTGCGGGCAGCCCGCTACTGCTAGCAGAGAAAAAATGATCCATCTCTGGTTTGTGTCTATATCTGGCTTGACCTCCAAACACCTTGGGCCTGATTCATCAGGGCACAAATTTTGAGTGCAACCCGCGCTCTTTATTATATGCACGTATAAAGGCTTTGCGTACTGCCCTGTTGAACTGCAGAGTCGGTGGATTGGTCGGCATTAGATCCACCTGACTTGCCTGTTCTATACAGTGTAAAGGTTTTTTATTTTAAATCCATGGGGTCCCTGCATAGGGCTGGGTATTGCTAGAGAGAGGGCCCACACAAATATTTTGCAGGCCCCACTCCCTAGGGAATCCAGCCCATGCTGAACAGCCTGGGGTTGGTTTGTTTCCCTGCTACAGGGCCAACAACTCTGACTGGTTTGCAGAGTGCTGCTTTTCATAAAATCGAGGGGACACCACTCTTTTCACCCCGATTTTGCAGCAACCCACAGTAGGCTGGCACCACTGAGGTTAAAAACATTAGGAGGGGGACACCCCATGCATTTTTTTTAATCTATTTTTTACACTGTATAAAACCGTAGAGTCAGGTGGCTGTAATGCCACCCGAACCACTGGCTCAACTTAGACTAGCCCCAGAGCTGTAGCAAGAGATACATCCAAAAAGCAGGTTACTCTGACGGCCGTAGAGCATACCACGGCCGTGACTATGTTCGCTTGAGTTTGGTATGCCCCTACTTTACATTGACTATGGCAGAACACCCTTTCCCCACCCAGGTTACTCCCCAATGTAGCAAACAGTAGTAAGTTTCCCTTGCGCTTGTCAGTGCACGGAACAGGCCTGCATTCATGGCTCTGGGCATGCGCAGAGTGATTTGCGCAGGATACACTCACAATCAGCATATAGTGCCTTTATAAATTAGGCCCCTAGATATTACCGTTGCTGTTCCTGGAGGTTCTGTTCTGGGACCATTACTTTTTTTTTATGTTCAGCAATAACTTACACAAAGTTTATAAAACTGCTCCCATTCACATGAAGGTAGATGATACCATCTTGTATACACTCTTGTTGAACAGTGATTAATCAGTATCTGTGTTATTTGAGACAAAGGTTAAACTTGCAAAAAGTGTCCATCACCTAAGCTACAGATTAGTAGTCAACTCTAATCTGACACTAGTATCCAAATATACTGTAGATATATGGGTATACAGCTTGAATCATACCTATCGTTTTATTTGCATATAGACACCCTGACATTCAAAATGTATTCTAAATTGTGTTCACTTTGCCTGAAAAATCTTAAAACACTTTTTAGATAAGTTGCCCAATTATGTGTTTAGATTCACCACAGAAGTTCACTTAACATTTGCATACTGGGCACCTCAACTCTGGAACAATCTGCCATATTTGAAACATCTGTTATTTCATATCATAAGCATGTGTGTAACTGTAATGCATCATTTATTTTTCTATAACCAGAATGGTGTACCTAGGAAACACTTGGAAATGAGAGTTACCGTATTCTTCCAGCAACTTGACCAGGTAGTTCATCGACATGTCATGCTACAGGGTGATTTCAAGGAGGTACTAGGCCCCAAATGGAATTGATTGTCCAATTTTATTGCCCAAGCAAATTCCACGTCAAATAATAAAAATTTATCCACCTCCCTGATACATCACTACTTTCATGATATGTGAAGGATGACAGTCCAGAGAATATACATACCTCCCCACAATGTATATTTGAATATTGATATAAAAATGTGTAGCAAAAAAAATGTTTTTTTATTATTATTGTTGCAGTACCGTGTTAGCCAGAAAAATCTATGTGATGTTAAATACTTTTGGGTCAACAAAAGACAAAAGTATTATAGGAGTGATACCTTTATTGGCTAACCAAATTACATTTTTATATTTGCTAGCTTTTAGAGCACAGAGGCCCCTTCATCAGGCAAGTTTACGAATGAATGACTGAGGAAAAGGCACAACATTTAAGAGATGTTACATCAAGAAATTTGTACAGGGTGATACATCATTAAGATAAGCTAAAGTAATACAAAGAAGGTTTTCGATACAAATGGAAAAGTAAAAGTCCTAAGAGTTCAGAGATCAGGGGGTAAATGTATTAACCTCCGGATTCTTGAACTCCCGCGAGTTCGGCGTCTTCAGCGCTGAAATTTAAAGCGGCGCTGCCTTGTAGAGGGAAACTCCCTACACACCTGTACAAATTTCTTGATGTAACACCTCTTAAATGTTGTGCCTTTTCCTCAGTCATTAATTTGTAAACTTGCCTGATGAAGGGGCCTCTGTGCTCTGAAAGCTAGCAAATATAAAAATTTCTTTTGGTAAGCCAATAAAGATATCACTCCTATAATACTTTTGTCTTTTTTTGACACAAAAATATTTAACATCACATGAATATTGATATGGTTCTCACTGAACATCAAAGCTACCTACAACATCTTGGTGGCTGAGATCTCCCCTGTTTCTTAGGCTGGGTAAACACTACAGTGTTTTCAGCAGATTATCGGGCTAATCATTCAACAAAACGACTGATTGGCTCGATATCACAGTAGTACACACTGCAACGAGGAACGATTATCGTTCCAAAGCACATCATAGCGTTCAACAAGATTTGTAAATTGAAGTAAAAATCTTGCTCAAAGATGGAACAATGTCGTTACATTTCTGCTGTGTATATAATTTAGCTATCAGTGTGCTGTTACTGACAAGAGAGGCAGAAAGGAGACAATGAATTGCAGCCGATGGTTATGACAGATGAAGAGCACAGATCTGAATATAATCATGTACAGTGTGTACACATAAATCAAAATGCTGATCGGGACGTTTTTTTTTCATCTGCCCTTAGTGAAATCGCTTTTGCTATCACATTGTTAGAATTTTCTTGTAGTTTGTACCCAGCCTAAATAAAATAAGCAGCTGTATGAAAAGTTCTTAACACCCTAACTCCCTCACCAACACAATAGCACTGGCTTCTCATTGATGTGTTTCTGCTAAAACCAGAAAAAGGTAGCACAATTAACCAAGAGATCTTCAATTCATTTACATAATAATATCACTGACCTATTCCAATCAGTTATCTGGAAAGCCCCCAAAACCACCTTCATGAGCATCGCCTCAGCCGAGAGAAAAGATGTTCACATACCAGATCTTGAGGTACAAATTGAATAACTTAGCTTAAAGCACCAGCGATTTTCCAACAGGCACTACCTACTATAAAATGATCATTCTCTTTGGCCAAATCAATCAGATGCTCTCAGACAAGGCTGGAAAAGTGTTATATTGACTCCAGCTGCCGTTTTAGGATAAAGCGACAAGGTGGACTTTCTGATAGCCAACAAACTAAGGGTGAATCAAACTTGCAACAATTATCAACATAAAAGACGATTGTTAAATTAATTGCAGAATGCTTTATGGAATATTACGAAGTGTTATGCAACCTGAAGACTCCAGTGTTCAAGTAGGGTGCGTTCAAAGCTAGCATATACCGATATTTAAACTCATGTCTTCATCCCACTATTAATACAATTCAAAAACGCATTCTGTACAAATACACTGTAGAGGAAGAGGTCCAGTAAGCAATTATGGAAAACACAAAATGTGCCACACACTGACCAGATGGATTCAGTCGGCCATAGGCAGCCCACTGATAAATGTAAAAAAAGGGGGCGGGGATGAAATCCCCCCCCCCAAAAAAAAGAAATCCAGGTCCGCCTCAGTAATTTTTTTTTCCATTTGTCCTTGGTAAAATTGCTTTAGCTATCACATGGTTAGAATTTTCTGGCAGTGTGTACTCAAACTAAGCAAGATCACGCAGCTGTGTGAATAGTTCTCTCTCCCAACCCTTCTCAAAGAAGTATGTGCTTTTAGTATGGGTTCCAATAAACTCCAATAAGCCTGAAGTTCTCAAACTTAATCTATTTCAAGTGGCTTGAAACTACAAGCATTCATGGCAAATTGGTCAGTTACACCCAATCTCAAATATTGGAATAACATTTCATCTTCTTTAGACATGCCACAGTAGTTAAAATAAACATTCTCTTGAGACTCCTCTTTCTCTGTCAGGTGCTCCTAGTAGCAATCCCATCCAAAATATTGAAATTCCACCAGCAAATGTCCTTAAAATGTATATGGCTGAGGGGGAAGCCCAAGATATGCACACATACAGACAGAACAAGTAGAATTCATGTATTCTTTAATTTCTACTCTACTATGGCTCCTTCATGCACAAAAACTTTCCACACTATTCCTCCACCCTGTACAAGTTCTCATTACGTGAAGAAAAATTATGAGAAACTGAGGCCCCACAATTTAATTTAACTTTCACAGTACCAAATAATATTCCCCACCTGGCCATAGGCTACTAGAATTTTCACATTGGACCTGTTGAGATGTGAAATTCCTCTGAGATATTGCTCCACTACAGTTTATTTCTGACATTGCAGAGATAGAATATATATGAATGTCACTCAAGCTTTTATCAGTATGTCCAGATTCACCTCTTTTATGACTCATTTCTGCAGCCCAGAGTAGAGATACACCAAACACCCATCCTTCTGCTCACTCAAAAAGATTGATATAGACCATATTACGGGTTATTGGCAACCCATGAGACTTCTGTAAAGTATTCCAAACTTCTCTGAAGGAAAGAGATGGATCAGGTCCTGGATCGAGAGAAGTGTGCTTCAATTAGGCGTTATATATGGAAAAACTTAATATACATTCAGGTCAAAGAAAATATTTTGAAAGTGTTTCATAGATGGTACCTAGTCCCATTGAGACATCATGCTATTGTTCCTTGGCTCCTCTAACCAACGATGATGACTATGAGGACAGGAGAGCACTTTGTCCCACATGTGGTAGCAACATACGCCATGGTGCTGATATTATAGAGTACCTTCACCTCTCCAATATGGCCTGTAACATTCTTTCATTAACACTACTATAAACGGTGGCTGTGATACACACTGGAGAAAAGCACCTCTTCCTTACTCCACATCACTCGCCCACCTTCCTCTCTTATTCAGTTCCCCCTTGCAAACACATTTATTGACCCAAAAAGAATTGTTGTCACTCTCCTTTACTGTATTTATTCTGATTTGAATTTGTCAGCGCCCTGTTTTTAATAGAGATGAGCGGGCTCGGATTTCGCTAATCCAAACCCACCCGAACAGTGCGGATCCGACGGGATCCGAGCACTGTTCGGGAACTTCCGGGCGCCAAATGAAGCCAAACCGAGGCTATGACATCTAAGTCTCACGTCGGATCTCGCGAGACTCGGATCTCATAAATGCCCCGCTCGCGGCCGCCATCTTCATTCTCCCTGTGGTTAGTGAAGAGGGAGGTTGATGTGCTCTGTCCTGCTGATAACTTTACTAAAGTGGTGCTTTGTCCTGCTGAGTGCATTAGTACTTTGTCCAGTGCTCTGTCCTGCTGATTTATTTAGTCAAGTGATGCTTTGTCCTGCTGAGTGCAGTAGTACTTTTTCCAGTGCTCTGTCCTGCTGATTCCAGTGGTGCTTTGGCCAGTGTCTGTGCTGCTGAATCCAGTGGTGCTTTTGTCCTGTATTTGTTTCTGATAAGTCCATAGCAATTTGTTAAGCAGCCAAAAATCTTTTAAAAAAAATAAATAAATCTCTAAAAAATATTAAAAAAAAAATATAAAAAAAATATAAAAAAACAATTGAAAAAGTATAAAAAATATTATAGAGCAATATATTCTTGCAGTCTAAAAAAAGAGGACCTGCCATATCTATTACTATGTTCATTGTTTCTGTAGTTCCCAAAAAATAGGAACTGCCAGTTCTATTACTATGGTCATTGTTTGTGTAGTTCCAAAAAATAGGAACTGCCAGTTCTATTACTACGGTCATTGTTTGTGTAGTTCCAAAAAATAGGAACTGCCAGTTCTATTACTACGGTCATTGTTTGTGTAGTTCCAAAAAATAGGAACTGCCAGTTCTATTACTACGGTCATTGTTTGTGTAGTTCCAAAAAAGTGGAACTGCCATTTCTATTACTATGTTCTTTGTTTTTATAGTTCCAAAAAAGGGGAACTGCCATTTCTATTACTATGTTCTTTGTTTTTATAGTTCCATAAAAGAGGAACTGCCATTTCTATTACTACGTTCTTTTTTTCTGTAGTTCCAAAAAAGGGGAACTGCCATTTCTATTACTATGCTCTTTGTTTTTATAGTTCCATAAAAGAGGAACTGCCATTTCTATTACTACGTTCTTTTTTTCTGTAGTTCCAAAAAAGGGGAACTGCCATTTCTATTACTATGTTCTTTGTTTTTATAGTTCCATAAAAGAGGAACTGCCATTTCTATTACTACGTTCTTTGTTTCTATAGTTCCAAAAAAGGGGAACTGCCATTTTTAATACTATGTTCTTTGTTTTTATCTGTGCAGTGGAATTCAGACCAGTTGAGGGTGATATATTGTGGCCCCGGTACCAAATTGGGTACCGGGGTCACTCCACTACGCAGTCCAGATAGATGCGTATCAACTACATTCAGTGTTGGGTCCAAATCCAAAATTAATGAAAATGACCTGTCATCGTCAAAAACAAGAGGCATTGACGCGCTCGAACTACACCCTGTATATGCTGCAGATGATGTAGGAGCAGGCAGCTGTGCAGTGGAATTCAGAACAGTTAAGGGTGATATATTGTGGCCCCGGTACCAAATTGGGTACCGGGTCCACTCCACTACGCAGTCCAGATAGATGCGTATCAGATATTAAACTACATTCAGTGTTGGGGCCAAATCCAAAATTAATGAAAATGACCTGTCATCGTCAAAAACAAGAGGTATTGACGCGCTCGAACTACACCCTGTATATGCTGCAGAGGATGTAGGAGCAGGCAGCTATGCAGTGGAATTCAGAACAGTTGAGGGTGATATATTGTGGCCCCGGTACCAAATTGGGTACCGGGGCCACTCCACTACGCAGTCCAGATAGATGCGTATCAACTACATTCAGTGTTGGGTCCAAATCCAAAATTAATGAAAATTACCTGTCATCGTCAAAAACAAGAGGCATTGACACGCTCGAACTACACCCTGTATATGCTGCAGAGGATGTAGGAGCAGGCAGCTGTGCAGTGGAATTGAGACCATTTGAAGGCGGAGGTATTGTGGCCCCAGTACCAAATTGGGTACCGGGCCCACTCCACTACGCAGTCCAGAAAGCTAACTCGGTGCAACGTTTTGGACTAAAAAGAATATTGTGAGGTGTGAGGTGTGAGGTGTTCAGAATAGACTGGAAATTAGTGGAAATGATTGTTATTGAATGTTATTGAGGTTAATAATAGCGTAGGAGTGGAAAACAACCAAAAAACAGGATTTTAGTGCTTTTTATGCTTTTTAAAAAATAAATCAGAACCCAAAACCCGAAATCAGAACCAAAACCTTTCGTCAGGTGTTTTGGCAAAACAAATCAGAACCCAAAACCTCAAGCTAATCAGAACCCAAAACCCAAAACACTAAAAGTGCCCGGTACACACCCCTAGTTTTTAATGATGCTAAATGTCTTTAGAATTTATATGACAAAGTTGTGTGACATTTGCCTCTTGTATGTTTCACCCTTTTCCCCATATTTTTTTATTTTGCACTCACTATCAATCCACACCCTATCCTAACAAAGCGCTCAATGAAAATTTGTTTATAAAAAGAAAACAAAAGCTAACTCTCAATATATTTCTTCCTGGCAAAACATTTTGGAAATTAATATTCTGAGTTTGAGTCCTCATTCAGCTTGTTTGTCAGCAGATGGTACAGACATATTCCCATGAAACCTTGCAATGACTCTTGTCATTACATTCCTGTGTTTTCATATTAACATTTGAATATATACAGACGCTATACAGTTTTGTAAAGAAAGTGATTTATCTGCGAAAGATTCAGTTGTGAATTTAAGGGCTTGTACACACAGGCATTAAAAAATAATGTTAAAAGTGTAGGCAAAACCTTGTACCTTTTCCTAACTTTAACCATACTTACCAACTTTTAAAGCCAGCCGTCCGGGAGGGGGTCCGTCGAGGGGGCGTGGCCATGCGGGGATGTGCCATTAGGCTCTGCCCACTGTCAATCATGATAAATTCTGGCCAATCGCAGCAGGGGGTGGGACCACGATGCCGCGGTTAGCCCCGCCCTCACCATCTACAACAACGGGGAGACGCTGGTTCCGGGATTTTTGCCTGCTCTCTCGGGAACTGAGAAAAATTCGGGAGTCTCCCGGGCATTCCGGGAGAGCAGGCAACTATGACTTTAACAGAGTATTCAAAATGTATTCTCAAAATTGCCTAGTGTAAACACCTGCCACTAAAAGATTACAAGAGTTCACTTTCAATTATGCATTCCATTCTTTGTACTTTACCTCAACATAATGGCCATTTAGAGTTGGACATAGGTCTGGTATTTTTTGCATGCATGTGTGCCAAAAATGCATAATGCATGTGTAACGCCCCCTAGTGGCGTGTTAGTAAAACCCTGCACCTCAGTGAATTCAGGAGGGGTCACCTAGAGGGTAAGCTAATAGTTTATGAAAAGTTACATAGACAGGTTACCATGGTGATAACCCAGCCCAGCCTGTGAGACTGAGGGAGAAGAAGGAGGGGCTGTCAGCAAGGGGGGGAGAAAATAGAGAGAAGACAGAGGAGAGGAGAGATGGTAGCTGGGGACCTGGGGTGGAAGCTCCAGGATCCCCCAGCATTCCCTGGAAGTCTGAGCATGGTGACTGCACCAGGGCAAGGAATGTGTGCCCTGGTTGAGGGGGAGAACTCCATGTCACTATAGAGAACCCAAGAGAGAGGGGGACACTTCGCATGGAAGAGGCCCTGGAGTGAGGGCTGCTACAAGAGGCATGGTAGCTGTAGTGTCAGACCCTGAGGCTGAGAGAACACAGAGTGAAGTGTCAGAGCACAGGAGACATTATCCCCGCAGAGGAGGGATGAGCTGCAGTTGAGAGGTACACAGAGTGTGTCAGAGCTGCATGGAGGAGAAGCTGCCTGCCTGTTAGCATCCATGTGAGTGCCCCTGCAGAAAGGGTGATCTGCAGTGAGTATGGAGTGCAAGAGAGACCTATGATTTATGTTATATAACATCTGGATAACATTAAGAACTGTGCAGGAGGAGTGATAAGATATTTGCAACCATGTTCGTATTGCTCATTAAGAACTGTGCTGGAGAGAGTGAGGAGATGTATATATTTTTCTTTATTGCTGCAACCATTATGATTATCGTGCTGGAGGAAGAGGAGTGTAAATAAAAGTTCAGTTTATCATAGAGATGGTCTGGCTCCCAAATTATTGTGACTTTTACACTGCATTACAAAGTGACATCACCTGTGTCCCACTAACTACAGAGAAACACCTGCATGTGCAGGGACCCCCTGATCATTTACACCCATGCCCATCAGCTAGCCAGGGCTTGAGAAGGAGGTGCACTGTGTACCCTTTGCACCCTATAATACACACAGTGACAGGGGGTTACACATGTATTTAGACTTTGCATATCATTGACTTTCATCTCCTTACACCTGTAGAGGCTGAGTACTGTAAGTGCGTGTTCATGTAAATGTGACATAATTAGACCTGGATGTGTCCACAGTTATGCCGTTTAGGAGGTGTATCTATTGTTGGTGCTAGAGGGTTGGTACAACAACAGTTATTCCTCCCTGTCCCAAGCTTGGGTCCCTCCTTTTAAAGACAGTTAGTTTTCCCACACTCCCAGGAATACTTAGATAGATCACCCCTCAGGAATTGGAGGATGTCATAAGGGAATGTTTCAGAGCTGTCCTTTCCTACACTCACACCCCACTAAACCTTCTAGCTGGTCACAGCCTAGAACAATGGGGACCTATTCAGACTAACAAAGGGGATGGGCTCTGATAAGGGTTAGGCAACTACCAGTTTAACCCTTGACAAGCTTTTTCCCTGAGATTCAACTTACAGCTGATTGTGAATTCCTGTTTCAATAGCGGACAGGAGACTGTAGCTCTTTCAGGTCATGTTATCAAGACTCTTGATACCAATAACCCACCTTACAATCTAATAACAATGTAAGCAACCACAAAACAAGATAATCTAGGCATAGTTTCCACAATATGCCCCATAATATACAGTGCATACAAGTACATATTTAGATTATAGTTAACATGAGTAAATGCATTTCAACATTGTAGCAGCAACATAGTAATAACATACATAATTACACAGCACACCACACTTGCATTATGAATACATCATAAAAAAGGGATGAAGTTACCAACAAATAACGGGTCACTGTTCCCCTTTGTGCCCTGGTTATCCATGGTACACTAAAGTGCTAGAAAAGTATTTTGTCCTTAGTTCATCCTCTGGGAGAATCGAGGCCCCCCAGGGTGAAGGAAAACTTTTTGCTCATTTCATCACATATACTGTATACAAATGAATACACAGTTTTTGTGTTTTGAGCGCATTTGTGTCCACCTCTAAATGAGCCATATAGTATTTATGTGTCTTCCATACTACTTATTCAATTTTCCTTTATAATTTGCTATGGAAAAATGAAAACAAATACACTTCCCCCTACAACAGCCTCTATGGCACCTCATGTCTTAGTCATGCCACTAGTTTCTAGGGAATTGATTTGATAAATATTTATTCAGTCCTTAACATGGAATGAATTACAGGGTAGAACGATGTGGGGGAGAAATTAATTACGGGAGAAAGAGAGGGTTGTGGGTGGTAGGAAATAAATAAATGACAAGTGAAAGGGTTGTAGTGGAGAAATTAATTTAGGGGGAGGCTGGTATGGGTTGTATAAATTACAGGGGTGGGATGAATTACAAGGGGAGTGTGGTGAGAAATGTATAACAAGGGAGAGGACAGCACACATCAACGCAAACATATATATCATACCTCCCAAATGTTCTGATTGTAGCAGACCATCCTGTGCACGGAGACAGTTGGAAGGTATGTCCAGCTTCATGCTGTCCTGCAAAGCAGAGCAGAGCTAAATTAAACTGGGGCGCACAAAATTTCTGGTCTACTAGGATGAGCCCCTGTTGGCCTCTGCGGTTGGCCAACATTCCATGTCATGGTCACTCCCCTCCAGTGGGGCCAGGCTTTAAGCTTTGCCTTGGTGTCTAGTACCCTAACACTGGCCCTGTGCACATCAGCCTCATACAACTATAATATAAACTAGACATATTGTCCAATTATGAATTACAATATATTGTGAAGAGCTTTTTAAATTGAAGTCCTAACACATTAACAGCACAAATCATTTGAGTGACAGGCACTTGGCAGGTGGCTGATGTGGAATCTAATTTAATTCTACATAGATGTTGTTTTGAAGGGAGATTTTCCAGGGACCAGAGAGGTGAATCCAAGCTATTCTGTGCTTGTCAGTCAGAGTTGTGCAAAATAGGTGAAACATGTTATCTGTAATAATAACATCTACCTAGATTATCCAGTAGCTAATTATCATCAAAAACGATAGAACATTAATGTTCCATTCTTCATTAATAACTGTTTAACAAAATCTACTACATAAGCTGGATACTTCCTGTTTTGAGACAATTTTTCTGTTGTGTCTGAGTTTCCAGGTTGCACTTCGATTAGTAAAAGATTCTTGTGTATTGCAGAACAAATAGCTGCTCACAATGTTGATTGGATTTGGGAATATCCGGAAGTCCTGATGAAATATGGTATATTAGCAACAATGCCCAAGATTATATGCAGTTTTGTAAAAACGATTAATTTTGCAGAAGCGGGGTATTAAAATGAGTCTTAAGATTAAAAATAGAGTGTCCGGAAACCACTTGAACACTCAGGGCCTGGTTCATGTTCGGATGTACGTCCATTTTCGTAGTTAACCTTTTGTGAAATAGCTCTGCGCAAGTCCAGAAATGAACCATATGAACAAAATTACATGCAGTTCCTGTCTGAACGCAAATGTCACTCACTACTGCCTACAACTGGGGAGGCAGAACGGGGCGGACTAATGTAGGCCATGTACAGTAAGGATGTTCTGACACAGATAAGGACGCTGCAAGTCCTCGGTGACTATATAAACACATTGTATGTGCAGCATACATTGCAAGCATCTTTATTTATGTAATTAATGTAAAAAGAAAACATTATCTGAAATTTAATATTTATATAAATGATTATGCTGATAACAGTTGTTATTTTATTTCATGAACAAAATCGTTTGTTATGCGTTCAGATGTGGACTGTTATTGTACATGTGTTTAAACTGGTTCTGGTTCTGGTTGTAAGTGGGCTATAGATTTTCAAAAGCCCAAAAAAATTATTTTCGTTATATATTTTTTCACAAAATACATTTATTAGGATGATCTTAATGTCTACTGAACATAAAATACATTTCTACAGTTGCTTCTGATTGCATGCCTACAAGACTGTCATCATTAATACTCAGACTAGCCCTGTAGCTGGAGCTAGAGATACTGCTGATAAAACAAGTAACTTTGAGATGCCCAAAGCTTAATTCGGATGTGGCAGCATGCGCTGGAATTTGGCACCCCGTTACTGTACACTGACTAGGCGGTAGTAAGTATACTTTGCAAACGAAGATGCATTGAACGTTCGTGCATTTAGTTGCGTATGGCCCAGTTCTGGGCATGCGCAGAGAGATTTTGTGTATGATACACACCAAATCAGCCCTGTAAGTTTAAGATAATTATATTTTGAATTGTGATCTTATAAATTGCCCTATTTGAAATTAAATACTGTATTCTAATTAGAGATTCTCCGGCTCGGTGTTCTGAAAACCAAACCCACCCGAACTTAGGGAATCCGAGTACGCTTGCGAGCCGGCTCAGTACTTTTGCGCATTGTTTAATCTGAATCGAGGCGTTGTCGGATCTCGTGGGTTTTGGATTCCATAAGTACCTCTCTCCCCAGGAGATCCAGGGCCATTGCTCACACAGAAACAGGGGTAGCAGTGTTCTTGTCACTCTCCATTCTCCAGTGACATTGCTCAGTGCCATTGCTCATACAGAAACAGGGGTAGCAGTGTTCTTGTCACTTGAGAAAAATTTACACAAAATGACTGGAAATTAATGTTATTGAGGTTAATAATAATGTAGGAACAAATAAAGAGCCAAGTTATGTGATTTTAGCAAAAATACATAGGTATTTTATAAAAAATAGGGATCCAAAACCAAAACATGCGAGAGTGGTTTTGCCAAAACCAAAGCACAAAGTTAATCCAGATCCAAAACCAAAACCAAAACACGGGGGGCAGTGAACATCTCTAGTTCTAATATAAAGAACAGTCAAAAAAGTTCTAATTTGTCTGTTCATTTTGTTGAATTACAATGTTTATTTTGTTCACATTCTCCCGTCTATGAACACAACATATTTATACATCCTCTGTAATCTGTCACCAGGCTGCAGAGATCTTCAGAATTGGACTATTCCCCATGTAAACGCTGATGTTGGCTCCTAAATCTCCCTAATCAGATGCACCTGCCAATATACAAATTACATCTTACAGGCAAAATAATGGGATAAAGTCACATCTGTGTCTCTTCTCCCAAGGTGAGAATAGCAGGTTTTTGATTAATGCTGAGAACAGACAGGTTAAATAACCATGTTTTCAGAGCAACAGAGGTGAAATAATCAATGCATTTCTTTCTGTGTTGTCAAATGGGTTAATTAATGTTATGCAGCTACTCCCACCCCTTGGATTTCTGTACCATCATACTATATACTACAGTCTAGTGCACTGTTGAGCAACAGATGAAGTCACACCCAGGGCTACTAAGAGAAATTATGGACCCCCGGTACAGCAACTTCTTGGGTCCCCTTTAATAGCTGCTGAAGGGGCGGAGCCACACCTGGTTGGGGACTCTTCCCACTACACAGGCGGGCCTTGTTTCCCAGGCAGGCACAGGCCAGAATACTTTGTACCTGCTCCACCCCCCTCTTGGCGTTCCTGGTCACACCTTTGCAGAGAAGCATCAAAGTTCCAGTGTGAGGTGACTAGCTAGACAAGCTGGTGGGAAGACATCACCATGCCATCACAGACTAACCTGCTACATAGACTGTGGAACTTCACTGTGCTCAGTCTGCGGCATAAAAATCATTTTGAAGAAAAGTAAAAAGATGTTATTATCAACATGAGGACCACATGAAAGTATTTTGAGGGGTATATATAGAGGCCGTAAGCCTCTTTGTCTCACCTTTGGTCTTAAAAATATTAGCTCAATCATGGTTACCTACATACTTCTTTTACTCTATGGGGGCTATTCAATTCCTATTTATCACGTGGGTAAAAGCGAAAAATGGAAAACCATTTACCGCAGCAATTTACTCAGTTGCCCGGAGATTCTGGCTGGCTGCGGTAAGAGTAGTCTGACATAGAATTCCAGTTCCACTTGTAAAATATTCTTTTTAAAAAAAGAAAGTGTCTATATCATTAGAGCTGTTTCAGTCTGCCTCAGTTTAGCTTTTAGTTGTTTACCAGGTTTAAATGCCAGAAGAACCACATTTACTAGAGAGGCATAGATGGACCCGATAGTTAGGTGGAGAGAATGGGATTACATCTCTACAAGAGTTTTGCACAGCAGTATGTCTTTCATGGGCAAGTATGTTTAAGTCCTTCAATTTTCTTAATCATACACCTCCCCAACTTTGAGAAGCAATACACTCCTCACTTAGCTGGTGCATAGCCCAAAAATTTTAAGCACTAAGGGCCATTAATGCACATATACTGAGCGCAGCGTGCGTTTGTTTTAAACTGCATGTAACTCAGCTCTGCAAACTCCCAAAGTAAACAAGGAACGGATCTAAAGATACGTGTGGTGCTGACTACGGGTGTAGGTTTACTCTGCTCTACTAGACCAGACACTGCAGGATGCATACAATACCGATATGGAATATAAAATCTCAAAGGAACGCACAGAGAAAGAAATATATATATTAATTTAATGTGACATGTCAATATTATAGTCATTAATGCATGGACATTTTTTTTAAAAGCTTTTTGGTTTTTTTCTAGAAGAATATTAGGGTGTTCTTAATACCTACTATACATAACAGACATTTTTACAGTTACTCCTGATTGTAAACAGATGTTATAGCATGCATACTCAGTCATCAAAACTAGTATTCAGGACTTAGACTCTGGCTGGAGCAAGATATACGGCAGATAATCAGCGTACTTCTGTGTGCAAGTTTGACTTGGACGTGGCTGCACAGGAACGCCCTTACAGCACATTGACTACGTACATCCAACTACTCCCCACCCCATTCTTTCCTCCAAATCATAGGCTGTACTAAGTGTTGATTGCGCTCGAAGATGTCTTGAACGTGGCTGTGTTCTATTGTGTATCATCCGGTTCAGAGCATTCACAGAGTGATTTTGCGGACGATACACACAAAATCGCACCTACGTTCCTTAATGACTCAGGCCCTAAGAGACCATCCATTCAGACTTTGTATTTCAATTGTCCACACATTCTCTAAATTTTAAGCTTTTGTGGACATCATCCCCATTTATTTTTCAGGCACTAAAAAAAGCGTGCCGGAACCCCAGAATGATTTGGTTCTCTGCAGCAACCTCTGCTGCTTGGTGTTGAGTGAAAGTATTTGCCGACCCATTCCGGCAGCCAGAATGGATTGTTAAGGTGCTCAGAGCCCCATTCCGACACCCGGAATAGATGGCTATGATACTCTGAGCCCCAATCCAGCACCCAGAATTGATGATTAAGGTACTCAAAGCCTCATTGGAGCACCTGTAATGGATGCCCAGTGTACTCAAACATCCATTCCGCCACCCGGAATTAATGGCTCATGTACTCTGAACCCTATTCCGGCACACGGAATGGACTGCAAAAGGTACTCAGAGACTTATTCCGACACCCAGAATGGAAGATTAAGGTATTTGCAAACCCATCCATGCCCACGTAATGGATGGTTAAGTAGCTCAGACCTATTCCAGAATATGTAGAATACTTCTGCAAGACATAGGAGTGTAGAGAACATATATGTGTAGCAGAACAGAATGCACTATACAGGGAGAGAAAACGCAGCAAACTTCACTAAAGACACCAAGCAGCAAAGGGCTCTACAGGAAGTTGACTCATTCCAGCTTTCCTACAGTTCACCAAAAAATATTTCTTTGCGGCGCCACACTTGTTTCCCCCTTCTCAAATTCAGAGTTGCATTTATGTTAATTTCTTTGCACACTCACTTTTATGCACAGTAACCTGTGATGCAACTAAGGTTTAACCACAGAATATGTGGACGCAATTTGTTTTGCATAAATGAGCCTAATTGTGTAACTGAAACAATATGTTTTAGAAAAGATCAATCCAGGAACATAATGAAATGCAAAACATTTTTTGGTGTTTGTTTGCTGAATGTTTTATAAAGTCCCCTGTTATCATAGCATTGTGAATACTATGGTTGTAAACTTGCTAGGGAGAGAAGGGGTTACAACAGATAGCGTCTGGTTGCCGTCCTCATGGTGGTGTGATTTGCAAACGCCCACATTGATGGTACAGAATATCAGATATATTCTACCTCCCACACACCCAGCCCACGGATTGAAGACTAAAGTGGCATTTTTCTGGAAGGTCGGCAGAAGCAGGGAACGACAACGTCACATGTTTCAAAAGTTCAAATGTTGCCTCATTAAAGTGATTAGATTACCAGTCTGACAATGGCTGTTACCAGCTGGATGCAAATACCTGTTCTAGGCTTATATCTAAAACCTGCCTGTCAGCAAGTGTAGATAATTCTGTTAAGAAAAAGTCTTCTAATGTGCTCATGAACTAATTGGTTGTTTTGCTTGTGATTTCTAACAAACTTAATATAACCACTGTATGTAGTATTTCTCTAGCTACCCTACATAAAATAACATTTAAGCTACATACATACTGCTGTTTTCAAAGTGTTTTTCATTCCATGCAAAACAAGCATTTAAATTATGTATTTGTTTATTTATTACGCATTTTATATGGGGTTCTTATGCACTTAGATGTATTTACAAATGTGCTCAATCTGCATTTTTTCAAATGTACCCATAACTAAACATGATGTTGGTGTCATGTTTAAGCAAAACAAATAAGTAAGCTCTTCTTAATCATACCACATTGCACGTACATTGCACTCCCACTGAGATTAATGTAAGTTTTCAACTGCATTAATGCACAAGATATAGTAACATAGTATCAAAGTAACATATTTGAGGAGGTTGAAAAAAGACACCAGTCCATCAAGTTCAACCTATTTTGGATCTCCTGCGATCCCTCACTTATATTTGAAATTGATCCAGATTAAGCAACCGCCAATCTGTTTCAATCTGAAAAAATTCCTCCAGACCCAATATTGCAGTCCTATTTTTTTCCTATATCTACTACTATCTTTCATTTTAATTAACGGTCGTTTCCCTGGATGCACTTTTCAGCTAAAAATTTGTCTACCCCTTTCTTAAACATATCTATTGAATGTGCCATCACAACCTTCCCTGGCAGTGAATTCCTTATCTTGACTGCCCTTACTGTAAAGAACCCCTTCCTTTGCTGGTTGTGAAACTTCCTCTCCTCTAACCTTAGGGTGTGAACGCGTGTCCTGTTTATAGTCCTTGGAGTAAGAAGTTCCCATGAAAGTTCTCTGTATTGACCCTCAAAGTATTTGTGCATAGTAATCATATCTCCTCTTAGACTCCTCTTTTCTAAAGTAAACATGCCCAAATTGGCTAACCTTTCCTCATAACTCCATAACCTTTATCAATTTTGGTGCCCTTCTCTGAACCCTTTCTTGTTCCAAAATATGTTTTTTTATAGAGTGGTGCCCAGAACTGTACTCAATATTCAAGATGAGGTCTTACCAAAATTACACTGTCTTGCCTTGCATCTATGCCCCTTTTTATGCATGCCAATACTTTATTTGCCCTTGCAGCAGTTGCTTGACATTGAGCACTATTGCTTAATCTAGGTACACACTACAGAATTTTCCACTGACTTTTTATGCAGATCGATTTTACATGCGATCGATGTTCCGATCGCTCGGTCCATGGACTGCATACACACTAGCCTTGTTTAGGACGATAAAGGGAAGAGCGGACGTCCCTTTAGCGACTTTTTACAGCCATGTTGTCGTGAGCAATGACTGTAATTTCGTACTGACTGTTGTGGATCGGTCGGAAGTTTATACACACTACACAACGGAAACGAGATTGGAACGAAAATATTAAATGGTACGACCAACCAAATGAGGCGACAATCGTCCATTTGGGCAGACTTTCGACCATCGTGTCACTGCACACACTGACCCGACTTTTGAACGAGCGGTCGTATGTCGGCTGATTTAGCCGATTATTGGATGAAAACTGTGTAGTGTGTACCTAGCTTTAGTCTACTGTCTATGAGCACTCCCAAATCCTTTTCCATTATAGATTCCACTAAATGAATCCCATATGCACTGAAATGAAACTCAAATTGTTAAAAAAAAACCTTGCAGCTCAAACTACATTGAATGCACATTGAATGTTAATATGTACAGTCTCACTAGATATAATTATTTTTATTTTCACATTCATTGTCACAACATGTGATTAGCTTGCAACAGAAAGACATTTTAAATGCATAATTTTAATGCCAGTGTGTACGCAGCCTAATACAGAATCTAAAAGGCATTTATACCTAAAACGCTTTAAAAAATGTATTGCTTCTCCCATCACACTTATTTTTTTGATGTGCCCAGGTAAAATAGGGCAAAGAAAGTTCAAAATATAAAAAGAATGATAAAATAAAAAAGGAAAAATGGCAAAAATACTGTTTTCATAAGCATCTTTACACCCTTTTTGTCAAATAATAACATATCACTTACCTGACATAGGCATTAGAGATGTTCACTAACTTCCGTGTTTTGGTTTTGGATTTGGATCTGTATTAGGTTTGTGTTTTGGTTTTGGCAAAACCGCCCTCGCGTACTTTGGTTTTGGTTTTGGATCTGTATTTTTTACAAAAAATGCTAAAAATATGCTAAAATCACATAATTTTGCTTTGTTTTTGTTCCTACATTATTATTAATCTCAATAACACTAATTTCAAGGCATTTCCAGTCAATTTTGAACACCTCACAGGTCACAATATTATTTTTATCCACTTTTGGCCTAAGACTGCAGCAATCTGCCTGGATGCTAAGCCACAGAGCAATGGCACAAACACACGGCAGTTCACAGCACATCTACGTAACATTGCTACACAGCAGTTGCAGAAAAGAAAAGTGGTGCAAGATGAAGTTGTCCTTGGGCCCTCTCACCCACTGTTATGTAACATATAGAAAAGGACATGTACAGTTTACCAAACCAAGCACTCCAGCGACAAGGAGTGCCACTTTTGTGGCTGAAGTGCTAGGTTTGTTTGGGCCCCTAAAAACAAGCTACCAATAGCTTAGCTGCCTTAAGCCCAACAATGCTGTCAATGAACTTTACAGTGGCAAGATGTTGTTGTCATCATCCTCACCCTCATCAGTGTGTACATCATCCTCACACATTATTAAATAGTCCCTGGCGGAATGCACCATTATAGAAGTATCTGTACTTTGATGTAATTGCCGGTAAAGGCCTTCCTCGTAGAAATTGTAGCTCATTTTAATGAACATCTACTTTTTTACATTTTTAGGAAGTAGCCTCCTACGCCGATCACTGGCAAGGTTTCCAGCTGTGCTGAAAACTCTTTCTGAGTATACACTGGAGGGTGGGCAGCTTAGGTATTGCAAAGCGAGTTTGTACATGGGTCTCCAAATTGCATTTTTTTCCTCCTAGTATGTAAAGGGACAGTCTGACGTGTGTATTTCAATGCTGTCGCTAAAATAATCCTCCACCATCCTTTGGATGTTAGTAGTAGGATCAGGTGGAGTCTTCTGTGGACTAATGTGAATCCATATTTATGGCACAGAGCAATGTGACTGGGAACCTTTAAGAACACTGTCACCCCTATTATTTCAGTTTGACAATGAGCAATGGTATGTAGACTTTAGACTGGCAAGAATACTGCCACCTCTCCTGTTTCTGTGTGAGCTATTGCACAGTACAATGTCACTGGAGACTTTTAAGAACACTGCCAGCCCTCTTCTTTCTCTATCATTAAGGACGCTGCCCAACTGCACTGGAGACTGCCAAAAATTCTGCTACCCTCTGCATACATTTATTAATATTGCATATCGATCCATAATTTGCAAAGCAATCACCACACACCTGTTTTTATTAAGGGTCATTTACAAACAGCAAAAAGTATGGACCCATAAGGTGCACACACAATTTACGGTCCCTGAAAAGCAAACTGCGTTTTGGCATTGTGAAGACATCTGAAATTGAATGCTGGAAACAGCAAAAGCATGACCTCAAAGTCCAGCCCACTATCACTATTTTCTACCCCTTCATAATTTAATTAAAACTTTGACAGTTATTCCTAAAATTATGCTCAACTATTATTTATGTTAAATTAATCATGTTAACAGTCATCAGGAGTGTCTCTATTGCATTTGTACCTCTTGAATGTTTGAAGTTTTTTATTGGGTTGCTCAAATTGTGTCAAAAAATTCACTTTTACACAGACGTGTAAAAAAACATATCAATGCCCTAAAGGCAGGTTAGACCAACAGTGCTGTCAAATGAATTCTACACTATCAAGATGTTTACAGAAGTGGAAGCTGCTCAAATCAATTTATAGGCCATAACAGGTGCTAGAAAGGGTGGGGTTATCCTGCAAGGAACATACACACAACATTTTTTCCCCCAGCACACTGCAGCCAGCAACAGATCTGCCATTTCTACTGTAGATAAAAATGCAAAAGTCTTTGTTGCACACATTTGCAAATGTATGTTTAAGCCATCCGCCACGCCAAGGCGCTTTTGCTAATAGGATGGTCCTACTCTAAACAATGAGAGTCCCATATATTTGGGCCATACATATGTGTTTTTAAATTGAGAGCCAACTTACCAAAGAGGTACCCCAGAAGCCTCCAAACAGCAATTCAGTGCCAGTACCCCCTCTCAGCTACTGACACCAACACCCCTATTATTTCAGTTTGACAATGAGCAATGGTATGTAGACTTTAGACTGGCAAGAATACTGCCACCTCTCCTGTTTCTGTGTGAGTTATGGCACAGTACAATGTCACTGGAGACTTTAAAGAAAACTTCCAGCCCTATTATTTCTGTTTCAGCACTGAACACTGCCACCTCTCCTGTTTCTGTGTGAGCTATTGCACAGTACAATGTTACTGGAGACTTTTAAGAACACTGCCAGCCCTCTTCTTTCTCTATCATTAAGGATGCTGCCCAACTGCACTGGAGAATGCCAAAAATTCTGCTACCCTCTGCATACATTTATTAATATTGCATATCGATCCATAATTTGCAAAGCAATCACCACACACCTGTTTTTATTAAGGGTCATTTACAAACAGCAAAAAGTATGGACCCATAAGGTGCACAAACAATTTACGGTCCCTGAAAAGCAAACTGCATTTTGGCATTGTGAAAACATCTGAAATTGAATGCTGGAAACAGCAAAAGCATGACCTCAAAGTCCAGCCCACTATCACTATTTTCTACCCCTTCATAATTTAATTAAAACTTTGACAGTTATTCCTAAAATTATGCTCAACTATTATTTATGTTAAATTAATCATGTTAACAGTCATCAGGAGTGTCTCTATTGCATTTGTACCTTTTGAATGTTTGAAGTTTTTTATTGGGTTGCTCAAATTGTGTCCAAAAATTCACTTTTACACAGACGTGTAAAGAAACATATCAATGCCCTAAAGGCAGGTTAGACCAACAGTGCTGTCAAATGAATTCTACACTATCAAGATGTTGTCATCATCATCTTCAGCCTCATTCTCACCCTCATCAGTGTGTACATCATCATCACAGACTATTATTAAAGTAATTTTATCGCTTACCAATAAAACATTGTCCAATGCGATTTGTGTGGTTCCAACGCACAATGTATTTAATTGCAAAATATAGCAGGATTTTACATCAAGCCATTGTTACACATTAAAGATGTTTAAAATAAAGCAGGAAAGTATAAAACACTGAATATATTACATTTTCCTTCTAGAGCTTCACCCAGGTCCATGGAACACAGCCATGCTCACATGTAGCCAGGTACAGAGAGAGAGAGAGAGAAAGAGAGTGAGCCTTAGTTGATAAAACAGCTTGATAGTATCCAGTTTCAGTATAGAAAAGACAACTGATGATGTTATGGCATGTTTCCATTGGTTCAGGATTCAGGACAGTCCAGTGTAATGCAGGTCATAGCTCAGTTCAAAGGATTTCTCTAGGAAGAGGTGATCACCTTCCCCCAACAGCTGAAAACATGTGCTTCTCAAGGAAACTGAACCAAACCAGTCTAAACAACTTAAAACACAATGCCATTTTGATCATTCAATCTTTTATCTTCCATAACAATTGATTGCAGGAAGCGACCACAAAGCCGAAATTAGTGGATGAGAGATGGCAATGTGCAGATTAAAATGATACTAAACATGACAGGTTTCCTGTAACCTGAACCCTAAATATCACTAAAGTGTACATATAACCTTAATATATAACTATAAACTAAATACCATCTGCTCATAAATCACTGTGGAATGGAACCATTATAAATATGAAATATATATATATATATAAATTATTGTGAGAGTGCAAGTGTATGCGTGCGTATTTTATCGTGCGATCGCAACGTGCCACGTGCATACTGATTGCAATTGCACGGTAAAACAATATTAACCAATATACTTTTGTTCATCTAATTATACGACTTCGACACTATTAATTCATCTCTGCTGGAATCCGCCATTACAGAAGTTTCAGTACTTGGATGTATTTGCCGGTAAAGGCCTTCCTCATGGAAGATGTAGTTCATTTTGATGAACATCATCTTTTCCACATTGTTAGGAAGTAACCTTCTACGTCGATCACTGACAAGGTTCCCGACTGTGCTGAAAACTCTTTCTGAGTACACACTGGAGGGTGGGCAGCTTAAGTATTGCAAAGCGAGTTTGTACATGGGTTTCCAAATTGCTTGTTTTTCCTCCCAGTATGGAAATGGACTGTCTGACATTTCGATTTCAATGAACCCTTGAAAATAATCCTCCACCATCCTTTGCATGTTAATAGTAGGATTGGATGGAGTTAGCCAGTTCAGTGGTCAACTTGCTGACCAGGAGCTCCTTGCATCTCTTCAGATCTCTGTCAGTTGGAAGCAAAGAATATATGTAGGTCTTAAACCTAGGATCAAGCACAGTCTCCAAAACATGGTGATCCGACTTCAAGATTTTAATAACTCTTGGATCATTGTGAAGCGAATTAAGTGCTTGATCTACAAGGCTGACAACTTTGCGGAATTGCTTTCTTTCATCTCCTCCTTCAGTTTGTCAAGTTACTTTTCCAAAAGTCGAATTAAGGGAATGACTTGACTCAAGCTAGCAGAGTCTGAACTCACTTCACACATCACAACTTCAAATGGTTTCAGCACCTTGCACAACACAGAAAGGATTCTCCACTGTGCAAGACTGAAGTACATTCCCCCTCCTTTCCCAATGTCATGGCTTGTGCAATACGCTTGTATGGCTTTGCGCTGTTCCTCCATCCGCTGAAGCATGTACAGGGTGGAATTCCACCTTGTTAACACCTCTTGCTTAAGTTGGTAGCAGGGCAAATTAAATTGTTCTTGGAGCTGCTGCAATCTCCTACATGCTGTGGCAGAATGCCGGAAATGTCCTGAAATTCTACTGGCCACCTAAAGCATCTCCTGCACCTCACGGTTATTTTTCAAGAAGCTCTGTACCACCAAGTTTATTGTGTGATGGAAATCACCCAGCTGTAATGCTCGCACAATATTGGTGGTGTTATCAGAAATGACATATCCTGGGGAGAGTCCAAGTGGCATAAGCCATGTATCAATGACATCCCTTAGTTTTCATAACAAATTATCAGCTGTATGCCTATTAGTGAAGCCAATGATACTAAGAGTAACCTACCTGCGAGAAATGTTACATAGTGGTGTACATGCTGCTGCTGTTCCTGCTTGTGAAGGCGAATGACCAACCCAGTGGGCTGTCACAGTCATATAATATTTTGTTTGCCCACTTCCACTTGTCCACATATCTGTGGTTAAGTGTACAGTGGGTAGGAGGGCATTTTTGAGCCCAATTAGTAAATTTTTATGAAGGTTCTGGTACAGTTGAGGAATAGCTTTTCTCGAAAAATGGTGTCGCAATGGAATTTGATAACAGGGACACAAAACATCAATTAACTGTGAAAAACCAGCTGCGTTTATAGTGGATATTGGACGCAGATCTAATACTAGCATAGTCGCCATGGCGTCTGTGATCCGCTTTGCAACTGGGTGACTGCTGTCATACTTGCTTCCTCTAGCAAAAGATTGTTTCACAGTTAATTGTTGTAAAGTACTAGTGGTCTTCTTTTTGGGCTGCTTATGGGAGTGTCAGACGCTGTCCCCGCGCCTCCACGCTAAGCAGGGATGGACGTCTGACTCTCCCTGAGTGTCCCGTTGCTAGGCAACGGAGACGCATCTTCCGGCGGCGGTGTGCGCATGCGCGCCCGTCGCCATGACAACGGGACGCGCTGCTGAAGCTTCCTGTTGGCGGCCAGCTGTCTGACCGAAGAATCACTGCCCACCAATGAGTGTGAAGGACTTCCTATATATATCCTGCTCTGACATCACTAGGATGCCAGAGCAACTAGTTATCTAGCCTCCAGCGTTCCAGCTATACCTTATTGTATACATTCTATTAATTCCTGTTACTGACCCGGCGTCCTGACCTCGCCTTTGGATTCTCCCTGCGTCCTGCATTGTTACTTCGGTTTGACCTCGGCCTGCTGACTATCCTCTGCCTCCAGATTTTGTACCCTATCTGCTCGCTTGGTTCTGACTCGGCCTGTACGTCTACGGATTTGCCCTTACCTCGCAAGTAGCTACCTGGGAGGGCCGCGACCTGCACGTCGCTCGCCGCGAAGTCCAAACTCCCTTGCGGGGGTCCCTGGTGAATACCGGCGGCGTGTTAGACTCCGCGCCTCCTTGTGTAGCTGAGCCAATACTTGCAGGTACTAAAGTCACCTCTGTGACAGTTTGCTCTGGCCATGTCGACCGAGTCGTCTAATGAACCTTCAGCACGTGACCTACTACTCCATTTGGCGCATAGAGTGGAGAAACAAGAGGCTGAGCAAGCACAGTTGCTTCATTGTATTCAAGGAGTCGCCTCACGTCTCGAGACCCTCCAGACCTCTATGACCGCAGCTCAGAATGTTCCCGTGACTACCTCTGCGGCTGCAGCAACTTCCTCCTCTCCTGCCGTGGCATCCACTGCTGTTTTGAGACTTTCCCCGCCGGAGAAGTTTGACGGAAAGCCTAAGAGATGCAGGGGATTCCTGAACCAGTGTCTTATTCACTTCGAGTGTAATCCAGCATCGTTCCCCTCAGAACGCATCAAAGTGGCTTTCATCATTTCTCTATTATCCGGACAGGCACTCTTCTGGGCTTCCCCCTTGTGGGAGCGAAATGACGCACTGCTTTCTAACTCTTCTACCTTTATTGAGACCTTCCGTAAGGTCTTCGATGAGCCAGGTCGCATATCCTCAGCTGCCTCCAGCCTCCTTAACCTCCGCCAAGGATCCATGACAGTCGGACAGTACGCCATTCAGTTCCGCACCTTGTCCTCTGAACTCAGTTGGAACAACGAAGCCTTAGTAGCGGCATTCTGGCAAGGCCTGTCAGATCGAGTTAAGGACGAGTTAACGTCTCGGGAGCTTCCTACTGATCTGGATTCATTAATCACCCTATGCAACCGCATTGATCTACGCTTTCGGAACGTACACAGGAACGTTCCGCCTCCAGACGGGTCTCTACTCGCCTAGCTCCCATGTTCCAAAATCCGATACTTCAGGAGGAACCGATGCAAATTGGCCGATCTCGGCTTTCCGCTGAAGAGCGTCAGCGACGTTTCAAACAGAATCTGTGCTTATATTGCGGGGATCCTGGTCATACCATATCCTCTTGCACTAAAAGGCCGGGAAACGCCCCCTCCTAGTCGGTGGCAGGGAGGCCGACTTAGGAGTTGGAGTTACTACTCCCTACACTACTGCTAGCACAGATTGCCTCATGCCCATCTCCTTGGACTCAGCTGTTGGCCCCTTTGAGACCCTAGCCTTTGTGGATTCCGGCTCTGCCGGAAATTTTATATCTGCCACTCTGGCATCGCAACTCCAATTAAATACACTAAAATTGCCTCAGCCGTTATTTCTCACCGCAGTGGATGGGAATCGGATCTCCAACGGGTCGGTTTCCCACATCTGTTCTCCTATTCGGCTGACGGTAGGGGTGCTACATTCTGAACTTATCGAGTTTTTGGTTCTTCCTCGTTCTGTCAACACTGTCATTCTAGGATTACCTTGGCTCAAACTTCACTCACCCCAATTTGATTGGAATCGTGCTATGGTTACCTCTTGGGGCCCACAATGTTTCAAGTCCTGCTTGTCTGGTCTAAAACCTGGCCACTCTACTCTTCCTTGTCGACGGACATCTCCTCAGACTGAATTACCATCTGCATATAACTCCTACCGAGATGTGTTCTGCAAAACTGCGGCCGAGGCCCTACCTCCTCATCGGGCCTGGGATTGCTCCATTGAACTTTTTCCTGATAAACCGCTTCCCAAGGGCAGAATTTACCCATTATCTCTTCCCGAGAATGCTGCCATGTCTACCTATATATCTGAAAATCTCCAGCGTGGATTTATCAGGAAGTCTACCTCTCCCGCAGGGGCGGGATTCTTCTTTGTCAAAAAGAAAGACGGGACTTTACGGCCTTGCATCGATTACCGGCGATTGAATGCCATCACTGTGAGAAACAGATACCCATTGCCACTCATCTCGGAACTGTTTGATAGGATCTCTGGATCCAAGATCTTTACTAAATTAGATTTGAGAGGAGCATATAACCTCATTCGTATACGCTCTGGTGACGAGTGGAAGACTGCCTTTTGCACTAAAGAGGGTCACTTTGAATATCTTGTGATGCCCTTTGGATTGTGCAACGCCCCTGCTGTGTTTCAGTCTTTTATTAACGAGATTTTTCAAGACCTTCTCTTCGTTTCTGTAGTGACCTATCTTGACAACATTTTAATCTTCTCTCCAGATTTGGCCACCCATCGTGCTCATGTAGGGGAGGTTCTTTCCCGGTTAAGAACAAATAAGTTATACTGCAAACTCGAGAAGTGTGTTTTTGAGGTATCACAGATCCCCTTCCTGGGTTACATTGTATCTGGAGTCGGTCTGCAGATGGATCCTGTGAAATTATCTGCTATACTCGAATGGCCCAGACCGTTGGGACTAAAGGCAATTTAGAGATTTGTTGGATTCGCCAACTACTATCGACAGTTCATACCTCACTTTTCTTCCATCATTGCACCCATTACACATCTGACCAGAAAAACAGCGAATCCTCGAGTTTGGTCTCCGGAAGCTATTACCGCTTTTGAACTCCTCAAGAAAGCCTTCTCTTCTGCTTCAGTGATTGCTCAACCTGATCAGAACAAACCATTTCTAGTCGAAGTTGATGCTTCCTCAGTTGGTGTCGGGGCAGTCTTGTCGCAAGAGACTAATTCTGGGAGACTAATACCCTGTGGGTTCTTCTCTAGGAGATTTTCCCCTTCTGAGTCTAATTACGGCATCGGAGATAAAGAGTTATTAGCTGTAAAGTCTGCACTCGAAGAATGGCGTCACCTCCTGGAGGGTGCTCTCCACCCGGTCACCGTACTTACCGATCACAAGAATCTCATCTACCTTCGGGAGGCTCGGTGCCTCAATCCCCGTCAAGCCAGATGGTCCTCATTTTTTGCTCAGTTCAATCTCAGACTCACCTACCGTGCTGGTTCACTAAACTCCAAGGCTGATGCTCTGTCCCGTTCCTTCGATACCTCTGATACTCCTCACTCGGTAGAACCCTCACCGGTCTTAGAACCTTCTTGCATTGTGGCAATCACTCGGACACCGCCTGTCGGTTGCTCCTTTCTGGAACCACACCTTCGCCTGAAGGCGCTCCGTTGGGCACATACTTCTAAGTTTGCTGGACATGCCGGATCAGAGAAGACTCTTTCATTACTCTCTCGGCAATACTGGTGGCCCACCATCCGTACTGACGTCCGGGAGTTCGTAGCCTCATGCACTACTTGTGCTCAGAATAAAGTACCTAGGCAACCTCCCGCTGGACTGTTACAACCTCTTCCAATTCCTGATCACCCTTGGTCTAGCATCTCAATGGATTTCATCACCGATTTACCACCCAGCAACGGCTACAACACCATCTGGGTCACTGTCGACAGATTTTCTAAAATGGCCCACTTCGTTCCCCTAAAGGGCCTTCCAACTACAACTAAACTAGCACAAATCTTTATTAAAGAGATCTTCCGCCTCCACGGTTGTCCTCTGGAGATAATCTCGGACCGTGGCGTCCAGTTTATTTCTCACTTCTGGAGAGCCTTCTGCAAGGACTTAGGTATCAGTCTTAAATTCTCCTCTGGGTACCACCCACAAACCAACGGTCAGACGGAGCGAGTAAATCAAGATTTAGAATTGTTTCTTCGTTGCTTTTCTTCACACAACCAATGCAATTGGAGTCTTCTGCTACCTTGGGCCGAATTTGCCCACAACAACCATAATCATTCTTCTTCTGGATATTCCCCATTCTTCACTGTATATGGGACCCATCCCATTCTTCCCTCGTTTTCTTTCCCACCCCCCACGGTCCCTGCCGCTCACGCTATGACTCAAGATATAGCTAAACTATGGGTTTCCACCAAGCAGAATCTTCTCAAGTCTGGACGTCATTATAAATCTTCCGCTGATAATCATAGAAGAGTCGTACCAGTCCTCCAGGTTGGGGACAAAGTCTGGTTGTCCACTAGGAATTTGAGACTTCGGGTTCACTCCATGAAACTGGCACCCCGCTTCATTGGACCCTTCTCAGTTACTCAAATCATTAACCCAGTTACGGTTAGACTCCAACTTCCTCTGGCACTGAAGATCCATAACACCTTCCATATTTCCCTCCTTAAACCTCTGATACTCAACAAATTTTCCCATGTCACCCCTGTTCCTCATGCTATTCCAACCACTATGGGGGACGAATATGAGGTTAGTCAAATCCTGGAGGAACGTAAATTTCGAGGACGTTTACAGTACCTGGTACATTGGAAAGGCTTTGGTCCAGAGGAGAGGTCTTGGGTTTTTAAATAAGATTTGCATGCCCCAGGATTATTATCCGCCTTTCTTAAACGGCGCTCTTTACCAGATGGGTCTTCCGATTGTGAGGAGGGGGGTACTGTCAGACGCCGTCCCCGCGCCTCCACGCTAAGCAGGGACGGACGTCTGACTCTCCCTGAGTGTCCCGTTGCTAGGCAATGGAGACGCATCTTCCGGCGGCGGTGTGCGCATGCGCGCCTGTCGCCATGACAACGGGACGCGCTGCTGAAGCTTCCTGTTGGCGGCCAGCTGTCTGACCGCCGAATCACTGCCCACCAATGAGTGTGAAGGACTTCCTATATATATCCTGCTCTGACATCACTAGGATGCCAGAGCAACTAGTTATCTAGCCTCCAGCGTTCCAGCTATACCTTATTGTATACATTCTATTGATACCTGTTACTGACCCGGCGTCCTGACCTCGCCTTTGGATTCTCCCTGTGTCCTGCATTGTTACTTCGGTTTGACCTCGGCCTGCTGACTATCCTCTGCCTCCAGATTTTGTACCTTATCTGCCCGCTTGGTTCTGACTCGGCCTGTACGTCTACGGATTTGCCCTTACCTCGCAAGTAGCTACCTGGGAGGGCCGCAACCTGCACGTCGCTCGCCGCGAAGTCCAAACTCCCTTGCGGGGGTCCCTGGTGAATACCAGCGGCGTGTTAGACTCCGCGCCTCCTTGTGTAGCTGAGCCAATACTTGCAGGTACTAAAGTCACCTCTGTGACAGGGAGGAAGATTCACCCCTAGCAACAGCAACAGCAGCAGCAGTGGGACTAATGCTCAAGAATTCTTCAGAGGAATCAAGGATAGTGCAGGAGTCATCTAGCCTTAGCAACTTGGATGCAGGACTAACTCCGATCGCTACTGAGGATATTGATGAGGATGGTGTTGTGGGTGTAGATTGCAGGCGTCGGGATGTAGGTGAGAGAAGGGTCCTAGCTGAAGATGGACTGCTTGTTGTTATTTTTTACCATAACTTTCAGATTTTCCCAACACCTTGCCATGAACTTGCGTCAAATGGCGTAACATGGATGAGGTTCCTAGAAGGTTAAGGTCCCTCCCTTGACTGAATGTGGCTTTACATACACTACAAATGGCTGGACAACTGTTGTCAGGATTTGGGTAGAAATAATTCCACAATTACTACTTTTACATAGGCTTTACCAGATGATGTACAGGGATAACTATCATCAGGACTGGTGGCAGCAGCTGCTTGCTGCTCCTGCTCTTCTGTGTACTGCTGTAAATCCATTTGGTAAACACCCTACACTTATTGGTGCAAATTCAGAAAAAAAGCCTGCAAGGACTTGTATATTTGTATTTCAGCAATGACAAAATTACCAACGCAGCTCTTCTCTTTGGGTGGGCTCGGTTTTCAGAAAACCGAGCCCGCCCATCTCTAGTTTAAAGGAGGATGGAAATGTGACAGAAGAGGTGAACTTCAGATGTGCATGCAGTGGAGGAGAGGGAGCAGAGAAGTTAGGAGGTAATAAAGAGAGGCAGCTTTTAGGGTAAGATGAAAAAATGAGTGTGGAGAGTTCATCCTTAGTTAGTTAGGAGCAGAATTGAGGAGAAGACTGGAGAGATACCTTGCGGAATGGTGTCAAATTTGTCTTAGGGGCTATGAGCAATGAAAGATGTATGTGGTGCACATGGGCACCACATACATCACATCACCACATAGGAGTAGGTAGCAAAGAGGCATTGGGTCTTAGAAGACTGAATATTGCAGAAGTGAAGTAGGATTGCTTATTTTATAGTTGAGGTATTGTAGAATATGTATGTAGTGAAAGAGTGAAGTTTAGAAAAGTATTATACACTTTTCTACTTTATTCCTTCAAGGGAGGCTCTATTATTTACTTAAGCTGAAAGCAAGGAGAAACATATTGTTTTGTAGCTCCTTGAATTTATTTTCATCCTTTTCTTAACAATCTAGGAATGAAACTTTGTCAATACCAAAAATAATAAATTCAACTCCTTTGGGGATGTATTATTTTCTTGTCTGTCTGTATATTTTTTTTGTCTTGTCTGCTTTCAGTGAACATCATCAAGCATGTTAACTTTCCATTTACGTCTGAGTTAGTTAATAGTCAAATCATTTGGTAAGAGAAAGCATACATTTCAATATAGGTTTTAGGAATCTGCACTGACCCTCTTTTTTTTTAGCTAATATAAATATAATTTTGTAGATCTCATTTTGTTTTCCTGAGACCCACTGGGGTTTATGTAGGTGCTCAGAGCGTACGCAGGAAAAGACGCACATAAAAAGGCGAATTTATGTGCATATGTTGAGTCGGACGCTGGTTTCTATCAAGCACACTTCAGACATACTTATACCAAACTGAACCTAGAATGTACATGTGCATCTAGCTTAAAGTACTGTTGAATGTAGAGTGAAGCATAAGCCAAATTTCTCAATAAAGACTACTCACAGTAAAGACACCATTCCTTATATGATATGTCCGTAAGCACAGTAACAGTGTGCATGTCTTGTGTACTCCCACTTAAACTTCAGCAAAGAAACAAATCTTTACCTTTACTAATAGCAATGTATTGTCTATGTATTGTGCACTGCGAATGTTCTACAACTGCACCATTTGAAAGAGTAAATACTTTTTTTTTTTTTAAATTCTTTATTTTGAATGGTCAAACAGGAAAAGGTATATACAATACGAAGTCAAAAGTTTACAAAGTATACATAGAAGGGCATTAACATTGTAATGGAGTCTAAAGAAAACGTCTTTTGACAACATGAGAGATACATTGACCATATTTTCCTTTTATACTTTTGTATAAATGTAAGATACAATAATGGAAAAAGTAGAATGGAAGGGGGAGGGGTGAAGGAGAATTAGGAGGGAAGGGAAAGGGAAGACCACAAAGGTTGATGCATGAGTGTAATTGGAAAGAAGGTGAAATTATGAATGTTAGAGGGTCAGGGGATGGTGGGACGGGGACCGAATCCTGCCCGCCGCACACGGGTCACAACGGAGTCGTTAAGGGCCAGAGGGGAACGAGCGTGCTGCGAACTGCCAAGGAGCCCACACTTGGTTGAAAGCGTAACCTCTATCATGTAAATAGTACGTAATTTCTTCCATGGCTGCTACGTGCCAGATTTGCTTTTTAAGGGCAGAGAGAGATGGAGAAGAGGTACGTTTCCAATTAAGGGCTATGAGGGATTTAGCGGCTGTGAGGATATGTGCAATTAGTTTTCTAGAAAATTTATCAAGGTCTGGGGGAGGATAACAAAGGAGGAAGATCCAGGGGTCCTTCGCCACGGGAGCCTCAAATAGAGTGTTGATAAAGCCATGGATCGCGTCCCAGAAGGGGGTGATAACTGGGCAAGTCCACCAGATGTGTAGCATTGATCCCCTGTGGCCACAGCTCCGCCAGCAGTCGGGTGACGTGGAGGGGAACATTGCGTGGAGACGGGTAGGGGTATAATACCAGCGATAATAGATTTTATAGGATGTCTCTTTTAGTTTAGTCGATATGGAGCTCTTAGCTATCCCCAGTCTCATGTCCTCCCAGGCCTCCTCATCTGGGGGGGAAGCCCAAATCCCTCTCCCAGTCAGCTTCAGAATAAATACTTTTTTACCTTGACTGGTAGCACCTTATTATCTATGTATTGTGTTCTGTGACTGCACCATTAATATCTAACACTGTTCACTTTTTTCAAAAAAATAATTATACTTCATTATATTAAATTAATCTATTCTATGTGCAATAAAATGAGCAGATTTAAACAATATAATCTGGAATCATTTGTTTAAATGAACAATAAAAATACTTTTTGGAACTTTAAACTTTAAGACTAAATATTTGAACTTTAAATGATCAAAAAAGGGACCAGCGCTCAAGTAAGTAAAGTAACGACACTGGAGAAAATCCCGCTCCCTGGCTGATTTTCTCCACTTCAAGTTCATCCTCTCTTCCTATAGCTCCGCTCTCTCTCTCGCCAAACAATCTTTCTTTAAATCTCTTATCTCCTCCCAGTCCTCCAACCCCCGCCACCTCTTCGCCACCTTAAGCACCCTCCTCTCCCCTCCCGCCCCTCCTCTCCCCTCCTCCCTGACCGCCACTGACTTTGCCTCCTTCTTCTCCTCTAAAATCGAGGCCACCCGTCTCGAAATCTCCTCCTCCCCTCACCCGCCCGCCCCCACCCTCCCTCCCCCTCCCTCTCCCTCTCGCCACCACTCCCTCTTCTCCTTCCGCCCCACTACGGGAGAAGAAGTCCACTCTCTCATCTCTTCCTCTCCTCCGTCTTCCTGTCCCCTGGCCCCCTTCCCCTCCCACCACCTTCGCTCCCTTTCCCCCGCCACCTGCTCCCACCTCGCCCACCTCTTCAACCTCTCCCTCTCCACCGGCATCTTCCCCTCCTCCTTCAAACACGCTCTTGTATCCCCCATTCTTAAGAAACCTCATCTCGACCCCACCTCTCTCTCCAACTATCGCCCCATCTCTCTTCTCCCTTTTGCCTCCAAAATACTTGAGAGGCTCGTCTGCAGCCGCCTCTCCACCTACCTCTCTGATCACTTCCTCCTCGATCCTCTCCAATCTGGCTTCCGCCCCCTCCACTCCACCGAAACTGCCCTGGCCATAGTCACCAACGATCTCCTCTCTGCCAAAGCTAGGGGCCACTTCTCCCTTCTCATTCTCCTGGATCTCTCAGCGGCCTTCGACACCGTTGACCACCCGCTCTTGCTCCACACCCTTCAATCCTTTGGCCTCTCCGGCTCCGCCCTGTCCTGGTTCACCTCTTACCTTGCTGACCGTACCTTCTCCATCTCCACCTCCGGATCTATCTCCCCCCCCTCCTCCCTTCCAGTAGGGGTTCCCCAAGGCTCTGTTCTCGGACCCCTACTGTTCTCCCTTTACACCTCTTCCCTCGGTGAACTCATCAGCTCCTTTGGTCTCAAGTACCAACTCTATGCGGATGACACCCAACTCTACCTTTCCTCTCCCGATCTCTCTCCCTCCCTCCTCTCCAGGGTGTCCGCCTGCCTCTCCGCCATCTCCTCCTGGATGTCCTCTAGATTCCTCAAACTCAATCTCACAAAAACTGAACTTATTGTCTTTCCCCCCACTCACTCCCCCTGCCCTTCCGACCTTTCTATCACCGCTCTCAACTCCTCTATTTCCCCTGTTTCTCAACTTCGCTGCCTCGGCGTCACCCTGGACTCCTCTCTCTCCTTTGTCCCTCACATCCTCTCTCTCGCCAAATCCTGCCGCTTCCAGCTGCGCAACATCGCACGCATTCGGCCCTTCCTCTCCCAAGATGCCACTAAAGCCCTTGTCCACTCTCTTATTATCTCCCGCTTGGACTACTGTAACCTCCTCCTTACTGGCCTCCCCCGCTCTCATCTTGCTCCCCTTCGCTCCGTACTCAATGCAGCCGCTCGGCTCATTTTCCTTTCTCGCCACTCCTCTTCTGTCTCCCCCTCTACCAATCCCTTCACTGGCTCCCCATCCCCTACAGAATCGTGTTCAAGCTCCTCACTCTTACTTTCAAGGCCCTCTCCAACTCCACTGCCCCCTACATCTCCAACCTTATCTCCATTCACGCTCCATCCCGCCCTCTTCGTTCGGCTAACGACCGCCACCTCTCTTCCCCCCTGGTTACCTCCTCCCATGCTCGCATCCAAGACTTCTCCCACACTGCCCCCCTCCACTGGAACCAGCTCCCCCGCTCCATCAGAACTTCCCCCAACTTGTTCAGCTTCAAACGGGCCTTAAAAAACCACCTCTTCCTAAAAGCCCTTCAGTCCCCACCCATTGACCTCCTCCCAGTCTCCCCCTACCCCCCTCCCTCTCCTGTCCCCCTCCTACTTCCCTCCTTTTCATTCTCCTCTCCCCCCCCTCCGTCTCTGCCTCCGTTCTCCCCATTCCCTCCTCCTACCATTGTGTCTCTGTCCGTCCTACCCTCCCCTTAGATTGTACGCTCCTCCGAGCACGGCCTCCTCTCCTTCTGTTCTCCACCACCTTAACTCTGCTCTCCAGCTCCTTGTCTCCTCCGTGAGGTCCTCCGGCCCCTGTCTCTACCCCGCTGGGGGCTCTCACCTCCAATCTAGCTGTTCATTGAGCTTCTGAGTTACTGTGATTTCTGTTAACTGTACTGTTCTGTCTCACCCTGTATCGTGTTTCTGTCCGTCCCTGTACGGCGCTACGGATACCTAGTGGCGCCCTATAAATAAAAATTAATAATAATAATAATAATAAATGAAACATTAACGCAATAAACTCCATGGTTTAGCTCAGCGCAAACTGGATGACGCCCATCTGTTGCTGAATTATTAGTTTATATGATTCTGCGCAAAAGAACCAATTATGCATATGTTTACATAATATAAAGCAGAATGTATGAAGCCTGTCCCCGAGGACATAATAAGCTGAAGCATCTACATTACTTTGCAACATTTGGTCTCCTAATGATTATTGGTTTTTTTGGCAAATAACGTCCCTTGTAGCATGCCATAGTTTGGAAACTGCTAATTTAAAGGACAAACACAAAGTGCAATGCACTCGATCTAGATCTATAAGTATGATTGTTTAGGTTAACTCACAGATCTTAAAAACCTATAATATAAATGCTCTCCCATCAATTTATTTTTATACATAAGTATTGTTGTCTCTCTTTCAACAAATAATAATTTATTTACAAACATCTGAAAGATAACACCAATTCATAACATTGTCACCAATATTAAATATGACATGATCACACTAATACAGTGTATTAAACCATCCTATCAAACTAATTGGAAACTGGGAGGAAATGGTTAACACTAAAGGTGTGTATAGTAATCATCTGGGTGTGAATACCAGCATGTTTGAGGATTGGTTGCAACAAGTTTAAATGTCCTGCTCTGCTGGTAATCAGTTTGCCTTGAAAAAGCATCTAGCAGTGAAACTTGCGTTGACGTGTTTACGCTGGAAGTTTTATGTCCTCTAACATATGTTTAAAGCAAATCAGATAATTTATTCATATACTCTTAATGAAATAGAAAATAAAAGTAATGGGTTTAAAAAGCGGCGTAGGTCCTCAAGGGATAGTCAGCGTGTTATTTATCGAATCAATGGGTTAATTGCTATTCGTGTCAGAGAGATCATTTACTGTTACTTAAGGTATTTACATCAATAAATAGAATACCAACAAGGAGTGACAACATTTTAGTATAGGACTAGAATGCTGCACAGTCTGCAAAGGATAGCTAGTTTTATATAAGAACTTAAGACTCTGTGACCCGCTGTCTGACCGCCTATGTGAGAGACAGCCGATCTATGTGTTTGAGGGTACTGTGATCAACATCCTTAAAAATGCACAATTAATATGCAATCGAACAGTAAGCAAGCATAATTCAGCCATCTCACAAACTTTACAATCCACAATGGTAAAGGCAAATTGGGTGCTGTCACGTTACCGTTGAGCATGTACTTTTTATTAGAGATGCTCACTGACCCCTGTGTTTTGGTTTTGGATCTGGATTAGCTTTGGGTTTTGGTTTTGGTTTTGTTTAGCTATTTTTTATAAAATTAAATTTTTGGGGTAAAATCACATAATTTCGTTATTATTTTGTACCTACATTATTATTAACCTCACTAACACTAAATTCCAGTGATTTCCATTCAATTTATCCCATCTCACAGGTCACAATATGCTTTTCATACACTTTCAGCCAAATACTGCAGCGATCTGGCTGGATGGTAAGTGACAGAGCAATGACTCAAACACACAGCAGTTCCTACCACATCTAGGACAAATTGCAATGAGTGCGCCACCTGTTTCTTGCATAAGTGAGGTAATTTTACAGCTAATACATGGCAACGAGCGCTGATCCCCCCGAGATGCGTGCTTTTATCAGACTCACACCAATCCAGGGTGCCAGACAATGCACTGAAAAGAGCTATTGAAATTCACAATAAAAAGCCAGTTCATCAGTGAGCTTCAGATCAGCACAAATTGTAAAGACAAGCCTGCTTGTCTTCCTCTTCATTAATGACTCTTAGCAATTGAGCACTCGTCTTTGGGTGTATATCAGACCCCAAAATCATTGTAGTGCCAATTTGGAAAAATAGAGATAAATGACTGCTATATTAAGATTTCAGCACTCAGCAAATTGAGGGTTTTTTTTTTAGAAGGGGGGATATGACACCCCAAACACTTTGTAGTGCAAATTCAGAAATATACAGTGCTGCTATATTACAATTTCAGCACTCAGCAAATCCAGTTTTTTTAAGAAGGGGGGATATAACACCCCAAACACTTTGTAGTGCCAATTCAGAAATATACTGTGCTATCTTACAATTTCAGCACTCAGCAAATACAGTTTTTTTGAGAAGGGAGGAATATGACACCTCAAACACTTTGTAGTGCAAATTCGGAAAAATGCCTCCTCTATACTGATCTAGTCCTGCTCTATTCCTGCGACTTAACCCTTCTCTGTCCCTCTCTCAAATGGCGCTGGATCGTCGTGGAGGCGGCTATTTATTGATTCTAAAACTCGCGAGATCCGACGACGTCACAATGACGTTTTGCCTTGTTTTGGAAACCAAATAGACGCGAGAGTAGCAAGCCGACTCGGCTCGGTACTCAGATCCCCGAAGTTCGGGTGGGTTCGGTTTCAAGGAAACCGAGCCCGCCCATCTCAACTTTTATCCCCATATCCCCCTAGAGGGTCTGCCCTAGCACACATTATGACTGTGTATTCAGTATGCGTGTTTTCATTCCCATAGCATGTCTGTGCTCACCCCCATACTGTGCTTGAATATTAGCTTTAAGATTGGTTATACTTGAGATTGTGTCATATTATCTATTATACTGTAGGTGATGTATTCGTGTTAGTCTGAGAACTTCCTATTGTTTACTTATGCCAACAGAGTAAGTCTATGTGTATTCTAGGTCTGCAGAAACAATACATCAATAATTATGTTATCAGGTAGACCAGACTATTGTATAACATAAGCTATCCTTGTTTACCTAAACAACAGGAGATCTAGCTAGGAGTTGTGTCCCCTCCTATATTAAAATCTAGTCAGGCAAGTGTTATGTTTAAAAAACAATGGAGTGAATAGTCACCATTACATTATGCTGTAACCATTTATATACCGTATTTTTCGCTCCATAAGACGCACCTGACCATAAGACGCAACTGACCATAAGACGCACCTAGTTTTTAGAGGAGGAAAACAGGGAAAAAAAATATTCTGAACCAAATCTCATACACCCTTATAGATGGATATCGATAATATACCACAACAGCGGGCACTGCCGGAAAAAACACCTCAGAAGGGAACACAGTCTTTAGACTTACAGTTAGGGAGTTGACAATACACTACAGCGCTGCAGTGGCACAGAATCAGAGTTGCATGTATAAATATACAATATATAACAGCTGTATTGCGCTCAATTGCCTAGAGCTAACTAATCATTGAAATGATTGCCATAATGTTGAATATAAGAATATTGTGTGGCATGAATATTGAGAGACGTTATATAAAAATAAACAATTGATTTAATTGGAACAAAATGAATAAACAAGGCGATAAAAAAGACAATATTGATGCAACAACCACAAATGGCCAGATGGAAACCTAAGATACCTGGTGGCTAATGGTGTGATCCGGAAAGGATCACAGCTGTAGATGGTGTAGAGACAGATGGCTAGCGGTGGAGCTCGTGAGGCTTGATGTAGACTTGAGTTCCTAACGGTGATAAGCATGGAGATAGAGAGCCTGGTGTGTGTTCCACAGTAGAACGCATAGACCGGATATCCTGTATGACGTCACGGAAGTGGGCGTGTCACAACTCGTTTCATCTGCGGGGCAGATTTCTTCAGGGGATGTGGCATACAAATGAATCAGCCGAACAATAGATGGATCGTGGATATGGTCAGATTTTCCAAAGCGTTTTCCCCCCGCTCAGGCAGGCTTCATCAGGGATATGTGGAAACGATGGACTCCTCACTTCCTCTATTTTGGAACGCAGGCATGCCGAATAGCCAAACTTCCGGTTTAGATGGCTAAGACACGCAGCCGCACACTGATCAGGTAAACAGAGAATTCTCAGGTGGTGTGCAATGTAGTATTCGCTCCATAAGACGCACACACTTTTTCCCCCCCTTTTTTTGGGGGAAAAAGTGCGTCTTATGGAGCGAAAAATACGGTAGATTGTGTATATGTGTCCCTACTATTTACATTGCTAGTTAACCCAATATCACAGGCGAAAAAATAAGAAACTGTAATATGGTGCTTTTAGCTACATCTGTAGGCAAATGGGATAATATTTAGTAATGTATTCATAAGCCAGACACGGTGGCTTTCTGTGTCTGATTTAAGCACCTTATTTAGGAAACGTGTATTGTATTCCTATTGTCGAAGTCAGCAAATTGGATGAAGTCATTTCAATTAATATCAAGCAAACTTGATTGTCTTTGTCTGAAATTATGCTTAGAACACGCTACGGCGTAAAAGGGCGTATCTAGCCGCAACACGTGGCAATAAACAGTTTCTACACTTTTACACACATTCGCACAAACATTAACATTTGTAAATAGTACACATTAAGTGTAGTTGCAACACATAGTCATGTATGTCGAAATATAGTAGAATTCATGTTTAATAAAGGAGGTATATGCATACTAGTGAAACCTACGGTTCAGGTTAAGGACAATATGTCATGTCTGATATCATATTAATCCCCTTTACATCAGCAGCTGTCCGGTGTATTCGACGAAGAGATCGCACATTGCATACTCTAGTTATTGATGTTAGGGAATAAACCTTTAATATGATACTGACTGTGAAATGCTAATGGCCTGATTGTAATTGGAGTTTTGGCGGGAAGAACAGAGCTCATCCCCTGGAGAGATGACCCTCACCTTTGGATTCCTTAGATTGAATCAGCCTATGATGTGCAACTCCCTGGACCCTCCTGAAGCCTGGACCAATAGAAGCAAGCTATACCATCTGCATTGTTTCACTGTATCTCTGTTTGCATATAAGCAGTAGCTCTCATGTAGTGTTCAGTCACCTTGACCACAGACTTCAGACCTGAATGACTGTACACTGGATCCAGAGCGCCTGCGATAAGTAACGGCTGTACTTATTATTATTTCGCTTGAATTATTCTGCTACTTTTTGAGAATAAATATTTGTGCGTTGGTAACACAAATCGAGATTCGACAATCGTTATTGGATAGCGACAAAACGCTCTTAACACTATGCCTTAATAACCTAAGACACAGCAGGCAGTCAACACACCCCTACAGCCTGAGGCTATTCTGAGGGTATAAGACAGAGCAGTGGAGTGTCAGGGTGGTTGATGAAGGAAACATCAGGCTGGTGTAGGAGGTATGGTTCCTGCCAGATGACGGAGGATAGAGATCAGGAGAAGGATTGTTCCTCTTCCTTTGGATAAGTTACCCCAGGGCTTATGAATCTGTGTGCTCGCCAAACGCGAGGTGACAGTGAAGCCGGACCGCTGCCCTGCTGGCAGTCACTGGGGCTTCGTACTCCCAGGAAAGCGTAAGCTTATAGTCGGATTTCCCAAGATGGCCATAATAGGACTGGTATTGTATTGTATCTACTACTCTCGTGTCCATTGTGCATACCTGTAATTGTTACTCCTGTATATATGCTGGTTTTGTGCCTGTTGTTGCTGTTCCATTAATAAAAGCTACCATTGCTTAAGTTGGATATCTGCCTGGTATTTACCCACGTACAGGTGAACTCAGTAGGCTCTTCAGCCTTGATAGACACCATTCCCTCACAGGTGCAAAAAGGACCAACATGATCTTATTCATTTTGACAGGCTTTTAACTACTATGGATATGTATGAGCAATGATTTATTTTGCCAAAAATGGTGCCAGCATTCTGCACTATAAATGGTTTATTGATGATATATTTATGTTTTGTGTGCGTACTCGGGTTGAATTCAATAATATGTTTGATGATTTTAATAATGTGTAGAGACCAGTGTCCCTCTGTCACGCTAGCCGTGAGAATTAGACCCACTTTCTGGTTTTGGCGCAGCTAGTCTCGGTGCCCCTGTTCATCACCAGGGACCCCCACAAGGAGGTTTGGAGTTCGTGGCAGAGACACGCAGGTCGCAGCCCTCCCAGGTAGCCACCAGAGAGGTAGAGGTAAAGCAAGGTCATACAATCCGGGTCAGAACTGTGCAGGAAGGTAAGTACCAAAGGAGCAGGCTGAGGCAGTCAGAGAGTACAGAGGTCAAACCAGGAGATCGAAGATATACCAAGAGGAGATTCCAAGAGCAGAGTCACGGAAGTCGGGTAGAATGCAGGAATGCTGACAGAAGTGCTGGAGCAAAGGAGGACCTTGATACTCTGGCAGCGGGATCGGCGGTCAGAATCAGCTGACCACCAACAGGAAGCGGTAAAGAGCGTCCTGTCGTCTAGCAATGGAGATGCCGAAAAATTGCGCATGCACCGGCGGGCGTCCCATTGCTAGGCAATGGGACGCTTTTGTCCTGGACAGAAAGGCACCGGTCCCCAGCACTTTCTGAATGTGCGGGGACGGCGCCTGACAGTACCCCTCCCTCTCTCCGGGAAGGAAAATCCTTTGAAGATAATTTCTTTAGGAAGGCAGACAAAAGACGGGGGGCGTGAAGATCCCCTTCATTCACCCAGAACCTTTCTTCGGGTCCAAGCCCCTTCCAGTGAACCAGATAATGGGAGTGCCCGTGAAGGCGGCGAACATGTATGTGGCTGATTTCATACTCGTCACCGTCCGTAGATGGAATGGCTGGGAGGGAATGCAGGTAAATTTATTAAGTACTAGAGGTTTTAACAGAGAAATGTGGAAGGTATTGTGAAACTTAAGAGAGGAGAGAAGAAGGTGTCTATAAGTAATGGGATTGATGACTTGGGCCACAGGAAAGGGACCAATAAATCGCGGAGCCAGCTTCATGGATGGTACCCGCAGTCTGAGGTTCTGAGTAGAGAGCCATACTTTATTAACATGTCGAAGAACAGGAACCAATTTTCGGTGGTGATCTGCAGAACATTTATACTGCTGAGAGGACTTCAACAAATTTTCGCTAGCAGAAGTCCAAATATGAGCTAGGTCATAAACAAGAGAGCAAGCAGCAGGAACTGTGTGAGCCTGAGAGGAGGAAACATCTGGTAGTATGGGATGATACTGTGCAGAAAGGAGAATAGCCAGAGGAACTATCAACGTGATTGTTATGGGCAAACTCGGCCCATGGGAGCAGATTACTCCATTCTGACCGCAGGCAGGAAGCAGAGAAGAGCGTCCCGTCACCTAGCAACAGAGACACAGAGAAACTGCGCATGGGCCAGCGGGCACTGGGCATAGACGCGTCCTGTTGCTAGGCGATGGGACGCGATTGTCCTGAACAGGAAGGCGCCCATCCCCGACACTTCCTGAATGTGCAGGACGGTGCCTGACACCCTCATTACAAGTGTGAATGCTATGAAAATAGACCTTTTGGATATGACAGTATATCACAAAAATTGATGACCACCCTATAATGTAAACCATCAGATTTGAGCTCAACACTATATGCAGCCAATGAACCATCTCTAGTTTTGTAAGATGAGTTACCCATCTCTTTATACGTGTCCTGTGGAATTATTCTGAGATGATCCAGGCCAAAGAACAGTTGGAAAAAATGTCAAACCAGAGAATATAAGTGTCATCAAAATAAGTGTCCCCTTTGACACCAGTGTTAAGAATGTGCAGAAGCTGTAAAGATACACTGGCCTATGTAAGTCACCGATCATACCCTAAAATGAATTGGCAATAAGTCACCACTAATGTGTTATCAAAAAGAAACTACCTTGAAACAACTACTGATGCACCATGATGCTAAGAGGGAGATTAAGAGGGTCCCTGATTGGCTCCATAGCTCAAAACCAGTTTCCTTTAAAAGCACCAGGATGCTCACAGGTAAGAACTTCTCGCACATGCACAATGGGAAGAAGATTATGATATGACACAGATTGACATGCACAATGGACCACATTGTGTATGTACTTACGCGCCCCTGTGGGTTTATGTGTGTTAAGAAGATGAGCAGAATTTTCGAGAAAAGATGAGCAGCCACTGATCTTCAATACGAATGATCTATGCAAATGGAACCATTGATAAGTCATTTTTGGATTTACAAAAGGCCTAAGTTCTCAGGTGTGCACACATGGCAATCACTTTGCATGCCATTTATTTTTTATTATATTTAATTTTGTTATATTGTAATTTAATAATTTATGACTTACATATTGTAAATCCAGACCTACTCACTGGCTGAAATTGTAACCAGAATTTTGCACTTCTTTGTCTTCAGTGAAAAAAGAAGCAGAGTCTCTGGGGAACTCAGAGACTTTCTGGAAAATAGTGAGCATAAAAAAAAAGTACAACTCCTTATAGCTGACCACAAACTTGTTACCATAATCCCTTGCCCTAAGATAAACTGAATACATTGTTCTTAGAATTTTCCCGGCCAGAATTTTCCGTACACTGTTATTTGAGGTGTGGAGTCTTTTCTACTTACTCCACCTTTTTTGTCAAGTTTTGCTGTAAGAAGAAAAAATATGCTTAAAAATCAACAAATGTTGCCTATAAATACGTCTATAATTGTATGCAAACACAATAAACAAAATAGAAAAATGAAAACTCCATATTTATGTGAGGGATAAAGAGGGAAAATAAGTTAAGAAAGCAGGAATGTACTGTAAAAAATCAGACATGTTTGGATGTTTGTTCTCTTGATATTGTAGGTACATTCTAAAGATCCCTCACTTGGCTTTCTATTTCTTTTTTGCTGCAATGCTAATTCATCTTGTTACACAGTTGCAGTAGGAACCACTGGCCAAAAACCATTGGAACAAATGAGAATATTACAGACATTCTTTTAACCCACCAAAGCCTACTCTTGTTGGCCACTTTACAGTGCAAAAGTCTCAGTGTTATTATCAGTCTGGAGCAAAGAGTTGAAAATGTCATATTTATGTTTAAAATTCATATGTTTTATAATTGTCAGTCAGTTGTTAGTGCTTTTAATAGGGATGAATGTGTATTTTGCACCTGAGCAGATTATTCTACATTTTGTTTTGGATGAACTTTGCTTAAATGCATATTTAATATAGGCAACTTGAGAATTGAAACATTTCATATATACATTTCAGCATTCACATTATTTGCAAATGATCTGAGTCCTCAAATTCATGTAAACTATTATTTTACTCTTTGCAATTGTCCCAATATTTCGTGATATTCCCTAAATTCAGTGTGCAAATTGTTTCAGAATTTTTATTACAATAGCATGTGTTAACATTCTCTGACATATTCTAAGCTTACACATCTCCCTTCTATACAGAGGCTTATTGGTTTGCCAAGTGCCAGCATGGGCTTGCAGCCATGGAGTATACTTGTGCTTGTACTACAAAAGCACCAGTACACCCAGACACTTAATGGTAGCCTGGCCATGCCTGTAGTGCACCAGGGACAAAATGTGTTTTTTTTTACTATAAAATCTTTATTATTACCCCACAGCCACAGCGGTGTGGGAAGAGCCCTAGTACACCCAGGGAGGAGGGAGGGGTCCGCATTTTATTTCTGCAGACCCGATCTCCCAAAGGAATCCTGCCCTATGCTGACCAGCCTGGGGCTCATTTGGCATTATGACAGATTTCCCTGCTACAGTACCACCAACCCCAGCCGGCAAACTCTACTGCTGTCAAATCGGGGGGACCCCTTGCAATTTTGTGCCCCCCGATTTTGCTAGTACTAGCCTAGGATGGCAGCACTAGGGTTGGTTAACCTATTTGGGGGTGGGGGGTGGGGGGATGCACTCATTGTTTTTTTCACATTTACTTTTTATTTTTACTGTATTGCAGGTGGTGTTCCTGTTTTAAACCTAATGCTTTATGTCGACATTGTGACTGTCAACATTTACAACCCTGACCTAATGAACATGTACTCATTCTGATTGTTGACTTTTTAACTGTCGACATTCTGACTGTTGACTTTATGATGTCAACATTTTGAATGTCGTCATGTTCATTGTCGCCATTTCCCTAAATGTGTAATATATGAACTGGGCGTTGAAGAATAAGGTGGCTTGCAATTTTATACTAATAGTAAAGAAATGCTAAAATGGATGCCTGCTTGTAGTAGAAACTTTACAGAACTTTTAGGTCAGCAGTCAAAACTTTGTGGCAGAGACACAGCTGTTTACATAGGTCTGTTAGTCAGATGCATGCAGGATCGGACTGGCCCACCGGGCAGATGGGGTATTTCCCTGTGGACACCGACGCCTGTTGGCTCCACGCTCTTCGTTGGTGGGGTGGAGCAGGGTACTAAAATACAAACAAACAAAAATTAAACTTACCTGAACATAGAGCTGGCGACCCTTCTCCGTTTGCACTGATGTCGGGCGTGAAGTCATCACGCCCAACATTCACGCTGCACAGAGAGGAGCCAGCAAGAAAGAAGACAGAAGAGAATGAGAGAAGAAAAGAGACAAAGAAACCAATAAAGGTAAGTAAACAAACGTAGGCAAGGGGAAAAAGCAGGAAGGCACAGAGTCATTAAAGGGGGGAAGCAGCATGGCACAGTGTGATTAAGGAGGTCCAGGTGAAGGGGGGAGCAAAAGCAGCATGGAGGGTGCAGTGTGATCATAAGGGGGCACAGCGTGGTGATGAAGGGGCAAATTAATGTGTGAGATGGATCAGGGGGCTTATGGCAATGTAATGTGTGTGATGGCACAGGGGGCTTGTGGCAATGTAATGTGTGTGTGTGTGTGATGGCACGGGGGGCTTGTGGCCATTTAATGTGTGTCTGTGTGATGGCACAGGGGGCTTGTGGCAATTTAATGTGTGTGTGATGGCACAGGGGGCTTGTGGCAATGTAATGTGTGTGTGTGATGACACAGGGGGCTTGTGACAAAGTAGTGTGTGTGATGGCACAAGGGGCTTGTGGCAATGCAGTGTGTGTGTGTGAGGTAGGTGGTGGCTAATTAATGGGTGCTATTTTGTTTGTGGGGTGATGGTGGGGAATATCAATTTAATAGTGGGGACTATTAATTTAAGATGGGGTGATTTGGGGGCTATTAATTAAATGTCTGGGAGGGATATAGATCTATTTATTAAATGGGAATACTATAATTTTAATGTTGGAGCTGGAGGGAGGCCTAATTAGTAATCTTGGGTGCTATTGATTTAACGCTGTGGCTGGTTGGAATTTTCTAAATGTACCCATTCCAGGATTCAGACAAGCAACAGCTAAAGAAACCAGCAGCCACAGGAGGTGAAAGTGACAAGAACAGGTAGGAGAGAGCAGGTTAATCTGTGATATGTTTTAATTCTAGTGGGACAATCCAGATTTTTGGTGACTGTTCTGCCCAATCTAAGGGGCAGGTCAAGACTGTGTACTCTTTATATACACACAGCATTGTTTATATACTACACTGTGGTGCTAGATGTCCTTCATGGGCTTACCACACCCCCTTTAATGGTTTGGTTACGCGTCTCTAGTGGCTGGACACACCACCTCTGGTAGGCCTCTACCAGGCTGGTACAATTCTGAGGCCTGCTGCCTTGCTGCCTGCAGCATCTGGGCTGCATTCCCTTCCTGCTTCTCAGCCACCAACCTGATCATACAGTGTGTGGCTGCATCGTTACTGAGTATGGCAGGTTCTGTCATACCGAGTAGATGGCTGCTAGCACACTGATTGGCGAATGGCTTGAACTATTCACCAATCAGAGTGCAGGAAGCTGCCAGATGGTCTCTGAATCTTGCTGATTAAATCAAATTAAATGAGAGATCTGTGTTTTGTAACACTACAAAGATTAAGGTGGAAGGGGAGTATGCATTATAATAACCCAGATATCATGGGTCTCATTTTTATCACCAGACAATAGGGTAGGATGGGGTGATATGGATAAGATCTGCAGGCTGTATAGTAAAGCCACCCAAAATCCAGGGATTGCTTTCAACCCTAATCTATAATTCCTCTCTTTAAGGTCATCCATGCTAATTGAGTACAATATTGTTATTATCTATACATTAATAATTGTATCAGCAGCACACTGAGTAGACACACTGAATCAAGACATGCACCTAATGATCACACCAAACAGCAACCCCATAACAGTATAAGCGTATGCTGTACCAATAAGCATGTTTTGAACCATGCAGGTTTTATTAGCAAGATTATGGTAAGATACTTGCCATTTGGTTCTGTCTGGAGTATACTTAAATCATTGGTGTTCTTGAATAAAAATCTCTCCCTAATGAATTATATGAGGATAGCAATATAGTTTTTATTAGCGTGTCACACTAGATAGCTCTGTGTGTTGTAAATCAGTGACTAGAATGCTTTCTGTTTTGTATAGATGACACTAGAAAGCTCTCTGTATTGTATAGTGGTCACTACAATGCTCTGTGTATCATACAGAAGTCACTAGAATGTTCTCAGCATTGTAAATTGGTCACAAGAATGCTCTGTGCATTGTATGCAAATCACTTGAATGCTTCCCGTATTGTGTATTGGAGAAAAGAATGCTCTCTGTATTCTACAGATGTTACTAGAATATTCTCTGTATTATATAGAGGTTACTGTAATGCTGTTTATTGTGTATCAGTCACCAGGATGCTATCTGTATTGTGTAGCATTCACTAGATTGCTCTGTGTTTTGTATATAGGTTAAAAAGGTTGGTATGACTGTTGACAATGAACATTCAGAATTTTAACACCATAAGTTCGATAGTCAGAAAATCGACACAGTTGAAAGGTCGACCTAATGATCATGTCGAAATTCTGAATGTCGACCTTTTAACTATGTTGACACTCTAAATGTCCACATGTTCATTATCGACATTGTGACTGCATCTCACATTTAGTACTCATAGCTTTCACAACAATAGATCCTGCAACTTGGTTAATATATTTTTTCATACAGCATGTATTCTTTAATAAAGCTTGCTCCAATAAGTAAATGAGGCTCTTTTTATGACCCGATCAAGATAGTCATCATTATGTATTGCAGCGATGCACAATAAAACATTGTTGTAATTTATCATGCCGGGGCTGCTCTACGATCCCTGAAGAAGTCACCCCTCCTCCAAGAAGATGTTTTATTATTCACCTGTAGCCTAACGCTGTCAGAGAATGGAGGAAGTGCTATGCTCATAGCACACCTATGGTTGAAGGATCCAGTGAAGTCAGAGAGGGTTCAGCTATACAAAAAATATATATACCAGAGGTAAAACCTCCGGAATCCCAAGACACCTGAGTGTGTAATGCATCATAAGACAAGAACACCAGTAAGGGTTAATTTGAAATCATCTATGTTAATAGATACAGGGCCTGAGTCATTAAGGAGAGCAAAGCATAAAAAAGGAGTAACATTTGCACCTGGGCAAAACCATGTTGCATTGGAGGGGGAGGTAAATTTAAAATGTGGGGACAGATTTATAGTTGGGGTAGGACATGTCCTAGATCAACTTTAAATTTCAATGTAATAATAAAACTATCAAGTATTTGTGTGCTAGATGAAAAAACAGGCAGTATTTAACTTATGTGCAAAATAATAAACTAATTTGCACCCCTTGTATTGTAACATGGTTTATCCCAGAGAACATTTACTCCTTTTTTGCCTTAATGACTCAGGCCCACAGTATGTAACATAATATACAAAAACTCTGTATATTAGAAGAAACCTTTTTTAATCTCTCCTAGCCAGCTGTTAGTGGAGTTTCCTTTAATAGCCGGGATACTGCACTAGGTGTCATGCATGCAAAACCAGTCAAATAAGAAGCACAGATCCTGTTATTACCTTTATGTAGAGATGTGCCCGGTGCCCGTGAAGAGGGCGAAGACTTCCGGCGTCGCTGCGCCCCTGGAGGGGCTGAAGATGTTTCTGTTCCCTGTGCCCAGCAAGAGGGTGAAGAAAGAAGAAGGAGGTTACTCACCCGTCCATCGATCCAGCGGTGAGTATCGTGGCTTCTTTCCTGCAAGTCCCGTCCGCGGAGGAAGGATGAGCCAATCAGGGCTCATCTTTCCCCGCTGGCCAATCAGCGGCCGGATACGCGAGCCAATCGCGGCTCGCGCCCGGCCATTTAAAAGATTGGCGCCGACGCGAGCCAATCAGCGCTCGCGCTGGCTAATGACGTCACGCCGGCGACTATATAAGTCACCGGGTGGCACCATTTTGGCAGAAGAGAGTCGGCGGCGGAGAGAGAAGGACGTTGTGGGACGTCCAGAGCGGCGAGTCAAGAACAGAAGCTGGCGGAGCGGAGATCGTCGGCGGGGAGCCCTTGTAAGGGCTGAGAGCGCCACCGCCTCCAAAGAAGGCAGAAGACCCGCGCCGAACCGGAGAAGAGGCGCCACCGGTTGGAGGGTCTGGAAGACCCGGAGAAAGAAGGCAGAAGACGGCGTGGCAAGTTGAGATTCCTGCGCAGAGCAGGTAAGTACCCTCAACGTTAAATTCGGGCACTAGACCCGTGGCCACAGTCGGGCACAAGGCCCGTGGGGACAGTAATTAGGGGCAATAGGCCCAGGGACCTGGGCACTAGGTCCCGATAAAAATAGTGGGCCAGTAGGCCATATTGTCTATAAAGGGCACAAGCCCCTGTTAGTTAGCTAGAGGAGGCTCAGAGCCCTCAGGTATAAAAGGGCACAAGGCCCTTAGGTAGTTAGTGGCCTAGAGGCCATAGGAAGGCCACAGGGCCTGTGTAGGGGCTAGTAGCCCATAGGCTATAAAGGGCACAAGGCCCTCAGCTAGTTAGGGAGGCCACAGGCCTAAGTAGGCAGGAGCTAGTGCCCCTATGTAGCAGGGCACAAGGCCCTAGTTAGTGGGCTCAGAGCCCAGAGTTAGAGAGGGGGCTGTGGCCCATTAATCAGAGCACAAGGCTATGTGTGCAACTGGGCAAGAGGCCCATGGTGTGAAGGGCAGACAGCCCTGGTGGTGTGGTAGAGGCGTGAGAGCCTCGTGAGTGTAGGCGCGGTCCTGTGTGAGGTGAGCACACGGAGTTAGGAGGTACAGTAGAGCGGAGGCTCCTGTGGGTGCTGTAGCAACCGGCTGGTTGGCTAGCAGCGGTGTGCTCTGGTAAGTAGCGTGCAAAGTACTGTATACTGCATTTATTTTGTCTGTGCGGCGAGTATTGTTTGTATTACGGTATTTTGGGGTGTGCTACATAACTGTGTTCAGGGGCAAGACGTTAGGCCCCCATTAAAGGTGGCTCTTGTTCCTGTGTTTTTCTGTGCTAACCTGTGCTGTGGGGAACAAGTGTAGTTACCAGCGTACACATAGTCAGGGGAGAACACACGTAGTTTTCCCATCCCTTAGGTCCCCAGGGTCACACTGGTTCCCAGAGGGTGTGGCTAAGTGAGTTGGTGGCAGTGCAGCACACCTTAAGGCAGTTCCAGGGGCGGCCCGTGGTTCTGGTTGAGGGTTCCCAAGGCCGGTTCCGTGCAGGTGGACCTGTGGCTCCGGACGTAAGGACACGTGCGAGATACCCGAGTACAGGCAGTCGGGCGGTTCAGTTTCGATCGGCTGTTCCGTGCGGCAGTCGGGTTAGTGGGCTGTTCCACTGAGCCTTAGCCGGGCTTGAAGCAACCGGTCCTTAGGGTCTGTGGGTGACCCCATAGTGAGGAGACAGTCTCCTTGGATAGACCTGGGTGAGGGGGTTAGGAACCGCCCTCCGGTATAGTCCGTGAACATCGGCTGGTGTTCCCCGTAGTGTGTAAGTGAGCAGTTCCGTTAGTGCACCACACCTAGTTAGTCATAGTTGTTTGACTTAGTTGCGTTGCCGACCATTAGAGTGTTGTTAGGGTTGGGTCGCTGTTGTAGTCAGTTTAGTTTCATGGGTGCCATCTTAGTCTCACTGAGAGTGCAGAGGGAGGCTGTGTGTTCTTGTCCTCCGCAGGTGTCGGGAAGGTGCAGGAGAACAGGATCGTAAGTGGGAGTGTCCCGGTGAGTATCACGCTCGATTCCCCTTTCGGTTCGGCCCTCACCGGCAGGTGTGCCAGGTACTTGAGGCGGGACCAGTCCTGGTCTCAAGTGCCTGTAGTCCCCCGTGCCTTGGCAAGAGCAAAGTGAGGAGGCGGCAAGTGAGCTTGGACTGACCGTGTCCTCGTTCTTTGCCGTATTCTCGGATGGCCCTTACCTGGTAGGCACGGCCGTAATCTCTGTCTCTTTCTTAGAGGGACATGGTTGGAGGTGACAAGGGTTGCGGCTGCGGATATGCTGGGATCCAATCGCAGCTGGGATATTGGAGGCGGACTGGAGGTGACCATCGTTTACAAGGTAAGTTCTTTTGTGTTGCGTCAGTCCCTGTTTCCCCGCAGGGGGTCGTTACATTTACATCTAATGCCACTGGTGATAATTATCCAATCAGAGACAGACTGTTTTTTGACAGTACTGGAGTGGCTGTGTGGCAAACAATATGTAGGAAGAGCTGCTAGAAGCCTCCACACGCACATCATCTGAACACCATCGCAATATAAAGAAAGGATTTGAAGCACACAGTGTATTTGACCATTTTGCTAAAAATTACAGAAATGACCCCTCATCCCTCAAATTCATGGGGATCTGTAAGGTTGATAAGCCCTGGAGGGGGAGGATTACATTGGCTGTATGTCACGTGAAGAGAGCAAGTGGATTTACATGTTAAAAGGTTGACTCAATGCGGCCTTAATATAGACTTTGAATTGAACAACTTTCTATAAAGATTACATTCATTGACATTTCCGTACTCTCTGCCTGGAGAAGAGAGAGTGCACATTTATTCCTATATGTATTATGTCATTGTTGTGCTTTCATCCCTCATTCTTCACTTTCACTATCTATTTGTGTGGACTACCATTGTTTCAATAATTAGGACTGTATTAAGAGTTTTTTTTATAGTGATCCCCACTTTTGCGACTGTTTACTACACTTTTGCGACTGTTTACTGTTTAAGCAACTAAGAAGGGGACAATGTGCATCCACAAGCACTTGACATTTGTACAGAACTAGCAGATGATTGGAAGGTCCTTATCGAAACATCTGCAGCAATTAGCATGCAGCCTATCAACTACTGACCCATTTTCAACTATGACTACATAAAGGTCCACATGGGTGTCAGACGCCGTCCCCGCTCCTCCTCCCCGCTGAGCACCACGTTGCTAGGCAACGGGATGCTCCTTCCGGCGGTCTCAGGGCGCATGCTCCCTAACTTCCTGTTGGCGGTCAGCGCGTCTGACCGCTGCACCACTGCCCACCAATGAACACTAACCTCCCACTGTTTAATTCTGGCTCTGACACCATTAGGGTGCCAGAGCAACTAGTTTTCTAGCCTCCAGCATTCCTATGTTCCTAAGCATCCTGACTGACATACTGTGTACCAACCCGGCTCTCCCTGACCTTGATTTGGATACCCCTCTGGATTTGTGCCGTATTCTCTGGATTGACCCTTGGCTTGCTGACTACTCTCTGTTTCCTGATTTTGTACTTCATTTGCCCGCACAATTCCTGACCTCAGCCTGTACGACCACGATTCTCACCGCCATCTCGCAGATAGCTTCCTGGGAGGACCGCGACCTGCACGTCGTTTGCAGCAAAATCCAAACTCCATTGCGGGGGTCCCTGGTGAAGACCAGCGGCGTGTTAGACTCCGTGCCTCCTAGTGTAGCAATGTCAATATCTGCAGGTTGCCGCATTCCTATATTGTGACAATGGGCTTGTTTACGTCAATTATCCCTGAGGATGCCCGCTGTCAGGTGAAACACGCTGATTAGTGTTTATTCCCACTCACCCTTTACTGTGGAGTGATTATTATTACTGACTACAGCAACACTTACAGTTCGGAGGAGCCGCCTTTATTATAACTGTAGTGAGAAGAAAACTTCCGCATGCACAACCTTTGAAACAGGAGAAGCTTACACATTTGGAGGCAGGAGAAAGTGCGGCCGAGAGAAGGAGAGAGAGAAGGAATCGCAACACGCAGAAATTTCCTCTCCTATGGGGTAAGTGTAATGAATCGCCACCAGCTCTTCTCACAGTCTGCCACTACCACATACCATATCCGAACTGCTTGACAACCCGGTCAGCATTTGTTATTGTTATACCGCATTGACTTTCTATTTATAAACTTGTATGCGATTCAGCATCAAGATATCCTATGACTGAGTATTTAATGAAACACGCCGCTTTAATATAGACTATAGAGGACGTAATTTTCTTGAGCTTTTATTCATTTTACACAGGGCGTCTGCTCTGTTATTACGGAGGGCACCACTACCTATCTGATCATCATGTGATACCACTATTAAGACTTCCTGGTTCTAGCTTGTGAGGACTCAATCTGCTTTTGGGAATAGTCAGACAGCCTACAACACTTGCATTGAACAGTTTACACTTTTGTGCATTCAGCATATTGAACAGTGTTTAACGCATGGTACTAGAGCATATTGTATGTTTGATATATGTCATTTCTTTATTCTCAGTGCACTGCATTTGTGTATATTATGTACATACTGTCTCTATTAACATAGATGATTTCACATTAACCCTTACTGATGTTCTTATTTTATGATACATTACACGCTCAGGCACCTTGGGATTCTGTAGGTTTTACATCTGGTATATATATTTTTTTGTAGAGCTACCCTGGAGGGCTGGGACCTCTCTCCCCTCACATTCCCAATTTGATTGGCAGCCACCATACATCTTTTCTGGGAGAAGGGTAGATACCAATACCTCTTCTATGTTTAGGAGAGGCTTCAGCGTTTACACCAGCATTTTGACTCTCTGCCACTTAATAAATAGACCCCTGAGTATTATACTGGCCAGGTGGCTATTTTAACCTGATCAAGAGAGTGGAAAATCAGTTTGGGCGATGAACTATATTTGTGTGTGTGGATCATCAGAAAACCAGGAAGTACTGGCGGTACTAAGAACCAAACTCCCAAAGCGGGACGACCACATTTTCTTTAGACCACAAATCTATACTGCAATATCCATTATAATATCCAAAATAATGAAACATTAAAGCAATTTTACTAATAATGTGCATACAAACCTTAGTTTATATTAGTTATAGTCATACTAGTTGCTATGGTTTGCAATTACACAGCTGTAGTTACTGTAATATTTATAGACAATTTTGCAATTATGTCTGTTTTTATGTTATTATGGCATCAGTCCCAAATGTCTTAAACATGCAAAGTATCAATATATAAAAAAATGACAACACAAGTCTCTTCTCCAAGCGCACAGTAGGTCTCAGTTCACAAAATAAAATAAAAAATCTTAAATAACTTTAAATGTGACTAATTGAATAAATATAGATATATAAATACATTTTTTGTGAAGCGATGGATAACTCCCGATGCTACATAAGGGATATGTGATATCCCCACAACATACAATAGAAGCAGAACAAAAAGTGCAGCGCTGAGAGTTATTCCAATCCCTAACACACATGCCATCGACACAGATTTCTATGGAATATTATTATTATTATTATTATTATTATTATTATTATTATTATTTATTTATAGGGGCTCTCACCTCTCATCTAGCTGTACATTGAGCTTCTGAGTTACTGTGCTTTTTGTTAACTGTACCGTGCTGTCTCACCCTGTACCGTGTTTCTGTCTAAATATAAATATTTATTCGATAAAAAATGGCATTAAAATAATGTAGTATACCACAATTATACTGTCTCAACAAATATCGATATCTTAGCTATATGGGGAGATTAAACCTTCCCCGCATGTATGTATGTGTATAGATATATATATATATATATATATATGTCAATAAGTACAGCACAACACAGCACTCCATATAAAAATACGTTTTATGATTACTTAGCAATAATAAACATCTCTGAAAGCTAGTGGATATACAAACATTAATAATCTTGGCACTTATGACTTACATGCAAGACAAATGCCTCCAATTAGTAGCTGTATATGATGACAGAGTTCACGTCTGTCAATAAATGGTGACAGCACCCTGTTGTAATAACAAGTATGATGAAATGAATGCACAGAACTGTCAATTACATTCTTATTAGCAATCATTGAAGGCTGGTATGAGAGAACAATTTCTCCGATCTGCAATAAAATGTCACACTATAATAGACAGGGTTCACATCTATAGTGTCGGCATACTAATGTAGCAAATCAAAGAGTGAGCTTGGTAAACAAAAAGATTAGCCGTGATCACGTCTGTGAGTGAACTGAACTGTCAGACACCAATCAATTGAATGGTCGATTGGTAATGATTACACATGGCACTTTTTTTAGCTCAGAAGACTAATTCCATATAAGTGCCGTCAAATGACTCCAACTTGTAAACCTTATACGAAGGTGTTTCAAACAGTGATGGCTCTGAGTAAACCCACGGAGGTGCAGTTTGCAAATATCACAGGCACTTTTTAGTAAGGCTGGGTACTCACTATATTATTATTATTATTATTATTATTATTATTTTTATTAGGCACAAATTTGGCTTATAGTGGAGATTGATACGGTTGTGAGGGTGTATTAGTGTGAATGGTATAATCAGGGATAATGTAAGCTATAAAATAGAGATGAGTTTTCAGAGAACATCTAAAGATTTGAAGGTTGTAGGAAAGCCTGATTGAGCATGGTAAGGAATACCGTATGTGGGGAGGAGGACGGGATAAGTCTTGTAGGCGCGAGTGAGATGGGATCACGAGAGACGATATAAGGCGCAGGTCAGTGGTAGATCCAAGAGGATGAGAGGGAGAGTATTTTGATATGAGATTTGAGATATATGAAGGGGTGGTGTGGTTGAGGGCTTTGTAGGTAAGGGTGTGTAATTTGAATTGGATTCTGAAGGACACAGTGATCCAGTGAAGGGATTTTCAAATTGGTCCAGCAGATGTGGAGCGTTGAGAGAGGAAGATCAGTCTGGCAGCAGCATTTATGATGGATTGAAGTATGGACATATAAGTGTTGGGAATGCCAGATAGCAGGAGGTTGCAATAGTCAGGACGGGAGATGATGAGAAAATGGATCAGAGTTTAGGTAGCATTACAAGATAGTACAGAAGGGGAGAGGTCGGGGGAAGAGATATAGATTTGGGTGTTATCAGTGTAAAGGTGATACTGGAGGCAGAATGTGCAAATTAGTGCCCCAAGACGGTGTGGGAAACCCCCTCACACTATAAATAGACCTCACGTCTATGTATTTCTCATTCAGCGTTACGTGCTTGTGAAGCACAGTCTGTTCGTCTGTTTTTTCGTTTTGTTTTTTCAAGCAAGTTCCAATGGAATATTTTGGGCTCCTCTGGACTGAAGACCAGAAAATGTTTCAAGCTATTTTGGATTACAAAAGGGGGTCTTTGGACAAGAAGAAAAAAAAGATTATTTTCAAGGTCTTTTTTATATAATTTGGGGTATTTGCTCCAGAAGACAAAGAGATTATTTACATGGACTATTATAATATAATTTTTTGGGGGAGATACTGAAGCTTTGGAATATTAGGGTTTTATTGGACATGGTTACAAGCATTTTTGGAGTGAAAGATAAGAAGATTGGATCCAATACAGAAGAAGACATCTGTTGATATGAATTTTGGGACTTATTATTGTTATTAAAATATAGTGGTTATAATGAGGGTGTTGTATTTTATATAAGGGGTTTTATTATTTGTATTAAAGTAATGTGGTGATAATGAGGGTGTAGTGGTTTATTTAACATTTTTCTTTTTGGTACTACATGTTTCAGCAAGCCCTGGGTGTCAGGGCATGGTGACACTTGTGGTTCTCCAAGTGCCACCATGCCCTGGCTGCCATGGATATACTGGTGGTTGTAGTTCTATATGCATTCTTCACTCAGTGTTCAACTTTCCAGGAGGTGAGTAATAACAATCTCTTTTCCAAACAGGACCCCAATATTCCAGGATCTGTCTAAGCAGCTACAGAGCACAAGACACCAGCAGACAGAAGACACCGGTGATGCTTAACTGCTGAGAGGCAGCATCTACTCCCATAAAGGTACATTGTGGGGAAGGGGAGGGGGGGCGTCAGTGTTCTGTTTCTCCCAGGGCACTGAAATGTCTAGTTATGGCTCTGAGTTCATGCACCAAATGGAAATTCAAATTATTTTTCCCGTATATAGGTACCTGATGCGTGTGGTGTTTTATGATGTGTTGCAGATAGGCAGGGCTGGCATGTACACTATAGCAAACTGCCAGATCTTCCTGAAGAGGTGTACAGGTATGCTATTGATATATAGAGCATATGGATATTGTAGACAGGCCCAGATTTCTGGAAAAGCCACAAAGGCCCACGCTAAGGCAATAGGATAAGAGGCTGTAGCCCATACCATGATTAATAATAATAATAATAATAATAATAATAATAATAATAATAATAATAATATTTAATTCCAGCAAATTGTAACAAATAAGTGCTATATAGATAATGCGCTAGATATCTGTTATTACATTTCTTAATTATTTTTCATTTTTATCAATGATTTAATTTGTGTCTTGATAAATGTCCCCTTTAAAGTGCACAGCACCGCAGCTGCACGCCATTTTTCTGCCGCTCTGCGCTGGTCACTGATTGATGACAGCAGTGGTAATAGGTACTGTCATTGCTTCATTGAGCTCTGCTCAGCACCTGTCTCCTATTTGTACTGAATGAACCTGGAATTTGCAGACAGCAGTAATTCCTGTTGCTTCTTCAACATAACTTGTGTGCTGTCTGGTAGTTCAGTGTTAAAAGTGCTTATCTGCATTGTACATTATGCAAAAATGTTTTCAAAGTCCCAGGCCAGAGTGACTCTAGATGACTCTAGATATCGCTCAACTGACATGGAGTCAATCTCTGCAACACACGGAGAAAGGGAGGGGGGATGTGAATTGTGATGGATATCTGGGGATATCTGTGGCGATATCTCTGTGCACCATTGGGCTAGCAATGGAAGTGTCTTACTGCAATGTATGGGTGCCAATCGCTGACATAGAAGGGAAGATTTATGTCCTCTGCAAACATGAATTAGAGTATTAATCCTCAAATCCCCTTTTGAATATATTTCTAGTCTGTGCAGAAAGTTATATAATGTACCCAGGTTAGGAATATGACTGTCCATCCTCTAACTTATGCAGAAGGCAAAATTTGCTGGGTACACTCATAGTGGCCATATGCTAAATATGTTGATAGCCATTTCTTAGATATGGTGATGGATCACTATTTGTTTGTAAGGGGAATGTCAGCCATATATAACAAGATATTTGTGCTATCCAGCATATCTGTGTCTTTAAAATTATGTTTTGTAAATATAAAGAAAATAAACTAACAAATGCAGTCAAAACACAATTAAAGCAACACCTGTTTTGCAAAACCCTTCCAATGTCTTGCTTACCAGTATATCATTTTTGCTCATTGGCAAACAATATTCTAAATGCATATACTCCATCAGGAGCCGTATCTTTACACGCTATATTTACGGGTGACTTTTGAGTTTAAATTATGCCCAACATACATCCAACACAGCATCTGGCCCAGTATCTTTATATTACAAAATTATGATGCTGAACATTTTGGATGACTTCATGAGTATACCTTTTGTAATGTGTTTATATATGATTGACTAATGTCATTGTCTAACTAGCTCTTAAATTCTACTATATTTTTTCTACTGACTGTCATACAGATGGCTTGTGGTTGATGCTGGGGCTTGTGGAGTGCTGTAGTAAGGACAAAAGTGGTGGACAACTTGAACCTTCAGCTGTCACCCAGCAACATTGTATAGAGATATTTTTATTTGAACTACCCTGGGCTGTGAGCTTATCATGGGAACAAAGTTGCTGTCAGAGTGGAGCACCTCTCAGACAGCTCTGATCCCGGGATGAGACCCTGGTAGTTATAATACATGGCGGGTGCAGAGTGTGGAAGCAAATGGGAATATTTTTCAAGAAGTTCTCCTTGTATGATATATTTTCTAAATTCTTATTGTCTCTAAAAACTTGTACATAACCTTTGTAGATGGCTGTTTGTGGACTTTAACTACTGATAAATGTTTAGCTTTGTTGCTACATGTGTTGACACATTTATATAATTTCATTAGGAGTCACTCAGTACCTGCTTTTGCAAGGTAAATTGATTTTTGCACACTACAGGCTTTTTAAAATACTTAGTTTACACTGTATTCAGAACTGTGTGTCTCTATACATGCGACTCTGCAGAGTATGCAAAAGTAGGTATATTTTTAAAAGACATGTTACGTATCATACGTTTTAAGCGTATCATATGCTACGAGTCGTAAGCCTGACAAATATATTTTTTTTTTAAAAAAAACCAAACAATCGAACACCCTCCCCAAAAGGCCAAGCCAGCCCTAGTGCTTCCACCATGGTATTGGCAAAATCAAAGGGGGCCAAAAAGCACAGGGCCGCCCAAAAATTGATATCAGCAGCAGAGATCTTACAACAGGCATATCTGAAGCAAATTCTACTCTACATAGTACATAAGAAGCGCGCTAACATGTCTTTACTGTACTTGAGCTATGCCAGCCCACCTTTTCCCTCTCCCGCTCAGACTCTACGTGTAGAGAAGCACAATGCAAGTGCATTTTGTATTTTCATATTGGACGTTTTTCAGACTCTAGATGAAACCCTATACACGCAATTTTTTTTATACTATTGTCCACAGCAATCACAAGTCATGCAGGAATTCTCAAAATGTCTTTACAGACTAACCCATTTCAATTTTCATCTGTTTTTATCTCCTTGCAAAACTTCATTGGCAGGTTTAATTATATCTGAGGCAGCTCAACACATTATCTGCTAATTACTGCTGTTATAAATAGAACTGTAGACGCCTCCAATCCTTGAGACAAAACAACATAGAGTGTGTAGGTCTAATGAACAGAACAGTAACCAATATCCTAGAAAGTACAATATTTAATTGTACTGTGTGGCAGTAATGACAAGTTAACTATAATTAGGAATGTGTAAAATTCAATACATGGCCCTACAATTTAATCTGGGTGTAAGCAGACCTTCCATCACAGTGTAACACCACAATGCCACCATCAATATCAAATACATTTTTATGTGAATGCAGTGTGTTAATATGAATATCTACCCTCCTGATAAGTATTATTAGGTAAAACACATTGTGATAAGTATAAAAATGCTTAGAACTTGGAGGTTATATACAGATGTTTCAACAAAACAAAGCTTTAAAGAAATGGGCATGGTCTATGGAACCAGTGTTACAACCCCTTAATCTAATCCATACCCCCGGACTGCACCATGTTGTTATCAGGAAGTATCAGTGATGGAACTATAACATCTCCTTGGAAAAATACTTCAGGGGTTAAATTCCACCTTCACAGGGAACACTCAGGAGTTGAGTGAATTAAGCTACCATTGTTATTTCTGTTTGCTCCCTATGTCCACTAGTGAGCTGTACAGACAGCCAGGAGCCAGACCCAGCAGGGGTCACCTGAGGGAGTACACCTGGGGAGCTAGGGGAGGGGGCTGGATCGTGTAAGAAGCCCACCAAACGACACCTTTTGCAACTCCCGTGGGCAGGCAGTTCCAATGGTGGGATTAAGAGGTGATAAATGAAGCTATCTTGGGAGCTGGACACGAATGTGACTGACTTTGGCCAAGAGGTGATGCTCTGCCAGAGATGTGCTGTGGAACCTATCTCACTGGATTTATTTGAACTGATTTCCTCACTTGTTGGACCTGTTATCGTTAAGGGGGCTGTGCTGCATTTAATCCTGTTCTGCAGAAGAAATCATCCTTCTATTTTTACTCTTATACCATGTCTGAGTAATTCGGGAACCATTTCAATCAAGTTGCTGTGTGACTGCCTCTTGGAGGTCATTGTCACCCTATATGTAGTATAGCATTACCATTACAATATAATGTAGTAAAGTGTCATATACACAACAGTGAATCATGACTGTGTTTTTAAAACATGAGTGTGCATTTTCCATTTAAAATAAAATGAAATACAACCACCCCACATCCGTTACTTTTTTTTTTAAATCCAAAGGAAACTTTCTTTACTGCAAAAGTTCAAACAAAAATAGTAAATAAGTAGCCCTAATAGACAGTGTTGCCTTGACATACTGTAGCTGCAACTCAAATTAATGAGGTACTGTCAGCTAGAGAGGTCAATAAATAAGCAGCCAATCAGAAGCTGCTAGACAGTGCTGCAGGTGTCATCATCATCATCACATATCTTTTTCACCAGGCCTCCAGTACCACAAGAGAAACGTGTTTTGCCTCAAGTCTAAGATAAGCACAATTACATTTTGGTACACATGCATAATGCACAGAGTGGAAATGCATATATTTATGCCTTAAAAATTGACATAGACCCAACTAAAAAATTAGGCCCATATGAACATATGGGTTCAATATGAACATATTAGTTCAATATGAGCATATGAACAATATGGTTCTGATGGAGAGTTGGACGCATGCACAGTATAGCATCTTAGATTTTCACATAAGTTGCGCTTGCAGCTTCCTACAACTAGAGAGGCACATCAGGGGGCTTTGCAACGGCAACTAAAGTACAATAAGAGGCGTGCACATGTAAGTGTGACAAGCTTCCTGTAGATGCATTAAGTTCTGAGTAGGCCAAATCTCCAGCTATGCCTGTCAGCAGAAATATCTGCTACTCAAACTTTGATGCAAAGATCCATGCTGATGATGTTCAGCACAGATCTTTAGAAGTTTCAAAATAACCAATTCCAAAAATCTGCATAGCCCTGTTGTGCAAATTGAAACCAGCGCCAGGCTGGTCTAGTTACAGCTAATGTAGTTCAATGAACAGAGTGGAGTCCCCTTGCAAAAGCTGCAACCAGCACCAGGTATGACAGGATGACCATGTCCCTCTCTAACAAGTAGGACCTGGTCAAACTCGCAGTGTGGGGTCCCCATGTCACAAATAGTAGTAGTTCATTCATACCCCACAAAATTAAAGTGGCTTCTCATGCTCTAGCCAATCAGAGCAAAGCCGATCTGTTTGCCAACAGAACCCAGGCTACCATTTGTATCGCAGCATAAACATTACTTAATATAAGAAATATTTAAGAGCATTGTCCTTTTAAATAAAAAAAGCAAATACCAACTGAATTTCTCCCTTCTTCATACTGATCAAAACAATGTCAATCCACAGTGACATTCCACTTTCCAATGTTGTTGGGACAAGATGTACCAAGGACAACAAAATACAGCTCTGTTCTAGATTCCAGTAGTACTAGAGTAAATGTGCAAAAACAACTTGCGAAAAAGGTTATTGTTTTCTTAACACCAGGCAGCACAACAGTGGATCCGGAAAAGATTGTTATGTTCTAGTAATTACCATCTTTTTCATAATAGCAATGAGTTAAGCTCATATTCCGCACATAACACAATACTCACAGGGGGTAAAACATATTCAGCTATAAAGTACATTTCAAACTAATTAGACTGTCAACCATAACTTCACCTTAATTAAATAGTCAGTGAGGCATGCACACAGAGGAAGCTCAGAGCTGCTTGTCTGGTTGTGACATATGAAAGGTAATGTGTTACCAAATCAATGTGCTAGTATAGAGGACAAGCACATTTAGAACATTCTAGATCAATAAAGGTTTAGGCCATAAGTGGTAGATTGATGGATGATGTAACGACTCCTGGCATGGGTGAATGTCACTGGGTTGTGTGAAAGTCAAGGTGAAAATTAATGTTCCCTCAAATTTTGAAAACGTGTGAGCAGATAGATTTGTTGATGAAATAAATGCTCACAATTTGCCGGTAAAGGGCCTGATTGTTTTGTTGCCAACTCTCAGATTTGTGGTACTGTGCAAGGGCAGTAAAACAACGTGGAATTCAGAGTTTCACTTAAATTGCACTTGCAGCCCCCTACAGCTGGAGACAGGGAAGTTTAGCTGCATGCAAGCACAACTGATTTACAGTAAGGATGTACACACATTATACTTGTACACTTTTGAATGATCATTTCAAGATGATTGAGCAATAACACCCAGGCACTACACATAGTGCAGCGTGCTTCCGAAGAAGGCGTGTTCTGCTACACCCAATGGGCATGTCTAGCTGCATCTGTGGGCATGCCTAGTATTGCCCAGGGTATTGTCCAGCTCCACCAAGTGGAAACTATAGTGCTGAGCACATCATACTGGCAGAGGTTGCATACCATAGCTGGGCTGAAGGGAAAATTATTTTTATTTTACTGTAAACGTTATGGCAACAGCACATATAACCAAGTAACCCAGCAGGGAAATTACTGCCTCATTGCTTGATAAATAATAAGGTCTACCATGCAGAAGCAAGGGGACCAATTGCTTGTAATACCGGGGTGAATAAATAGAGAAAAGCCAAAAAAAAGCACTATTACTGCAATAAACTATCCACTATCAAAATTCTATCTGTCAAACAAATACATTTTGGACTTCTAATAACGTATTAAAACTAAATAAATAAAAATACATAAAAGAGCAATGAAAAATGACTGATATATGCACATACTGGCTAGTGCACTTGTGCTTGTCCCCATCATCATGTGCGTAAGCAGGTAGTTCAAGAGGCACAGCGGAGACCCAGGAGGCTAGCATACCTTCCCAGGAGGTCTCCCAATATTCTGGGAGAGTAGGCAACTATGACACAAGCAGATATACAGAAACACACACATAGAGACACGCTGGAGAGTGTTGCCCATTGCATTTTCTTGCAGAGCACTTCTTCCTAGTAAATCCCTCAATGTAAATAAAAGTAATATCCCCTATACAGTATAGATCTAGAACTGAATCTTAATACTATATTCTGTGTGTAGGACAATCTCACTAGCCAATTATCCTTAAAAAAACACCTGAGAGAAGAAAAAGTGTTAATTACAATTATTTACTAGAGAGCAGCGGCCATTTTATGTAGAACAGATCTTTATCCTGCTAAATACTGTTTTGGCTAGTGACTATTATCATAAGCTTGCAGAACTAGGAGTAGAGGCCTATAGCAGCCGCCTTTCCCGTAGAGCTAGTAGCGCTCACAGGTACTCAGATGCCCCCAGGTCTTAAACTCGATCATAGTCTAAGCATATGAGTAACACAGCAGCAGGATTTAGGAGGCAGTGACAGAAGGTAGCAGTGGTCAGAAACAAGCCGAAGTCTAGGGTCCTCTCCGGCCACTCCTCTTCTGCCTCCCCTCTCTCCCTTGGCTTACACTGACTCCCCATCCCCTACAGAATCTTCTTCAAACTGCTCACCCCCACCTACAAGGCCCTCTCCCACTCCACTGCCCCATACATCTCCATCCTCCTCTCTATTCACACTCCCCCCCGTTCCCTGTGTTCCCTGCGTTCGGCCAATGACCGTCGTCTCTCCTCCACTCTGTTCACTCATCCCACTCTAGAATCCAAGATTTCTCCTGGGCTGCCCCCTCCACTGAAACGACCTCCCATGCTCTACCCGACTGAACCCTAATCTGTGCACCTTCAGACGGGCACTTAAAACTCATCTATTCCTCAAAGCCGACCAGTCATCCACCTAACCTTCTCTCCATGCTTGATCTCCTCACCTCTCTTCTCCCGCTACTCACTCCTCTTGCGATTGAACCCCTCTGTCTCCCCATTGTGCCTCCTGTCTGTTTGCCTCTCATTAGGATGTAAGTTCTTACAAGCAGGGTCCTCTTCCCTCTTATCTCTTTACCTATTCTTCTCCTCCAACTCCTCTGTGCAAGCTATGTTTGGAGTACTGGTATTTTTATTCACTGTTCTGTACTGTTTTACCCTGTTTGGTCCACTATCTGTTTTCTGTACGACACTGCGGAAATCTTGTGGTGCGCTATAAATAAAGATTAATAACAATAATAATAATAATAATAATAATAATAATATAAACTATGGCACACATAAATATGGCACTCCTCTTGGAGATGTGACCTTTTCTCAATAGATCACATCTTCAGAAACTCTTGTTAGGATGTGTAATATTTGTTTTTACTTCAAGTGTAAAAATATGTGCCACCAGGCTACACCAGACTGCACTGGTCGCACTATATCAGGGAAAGCTGCAGCATGGGGTCCTCCTATTATAGTGGGACCTGTCCCCAGCCTAGTTAGTATGAATTCCCACAGCATGGTCAGGGCGCCGAGAGGAATTTGGGGCCCCAGTACAGCAACTATCTGGGCCCCCCCTTGCACACACATAGCAGGAGAAGAGATGGGGCGTAGTAACATAGTGATAGGGGTGTTGCCAACATGGGCTGTGCTTGCACCTCTCTATATGCGACAATATGGGAGAAATTAAATTAGCCACAAAGTCTCTCTGGAACGTTCATGAGATACTTTGCAACGGAGATTTTTCTGCTCATTTTTCCTGGAAAATGAGTGTAGATTTCTACCGTAATTGCTGTGTGCTGTGTGCGGCGTGATGTCTGTGAGCCGCATTGCCAGCAATTGAATTCGCCCAATTATGTATTAAAATTGTGTTATTCTCACCTACCTGTTATTTCAGCTTTCACAATGTCACCCGCTGGACGACAAAAAAAAGTAATTTCAATTTTTTTTTCTAACTATCTGGCAGCAGGAACCTCAGTAATTTGTACTGCCTCTCCCCTATCTCAGTGCCCCTGAGCATGGTTAGCATGAATTCCATGAAGGAATCCCAAGACAAAATGTGGGCCTACCCATCCTAGGGAAAGCCAGCACAGCGTTGACAGAACTGGAGCTGGCCGGTGGAAGCTGTGTAGTAAGTAAAATTGTAAAAATTAGTTTACTATGTGGTACTACAAGTCTCTGCAATGTCCTGGAGGCTATTAACTGCTTGGCTGATAGGTTCCCACTTATCTTATACCTCAGACATCCCATAATATCACTGTCTCTATTATCTGTCTGTTTCTCTTTTTGTTCTGTACCCTCTCATTTAGTCTCTTTATCTATCCTTATCTCATGTACCCGTCCCTAACTATCATTATAGGATTCTAATCTCGCTCTAGTACAGGGCCATCTTAACAACATTATGGGCCCCCGGGCAAAGCAGTGCTGCGGGGCCCCTACAAACACACACACACACATATATATATATATATATATATATATATATGTAGAGAGAGAGAGAGATACAGATATAGATATAGATATAGATATAGATATAGATATAGATATAGATATATAGAGATAGAGATAGATAGATGTACTTGCTCAGTGACCCTTGAAGGTTTTTTTTGCAGGTTTTTTTCTTTTGCAGGATTATTTATTTTCATTAAGAGCCCTGCCTATGGGGCCCCCTTGCCTGTGGGACCCCCGGGCACCTGCCCATCATGCCCAATGGAAAAGATGGCCCTGCTCTAGGATAAGGGTCGCTGCACAGCCTATGTACCCTCCCACTTGATCAGATTCTTCCCTGTCACACTTTACTTTTTTCTTATCCCTCTGCAGCATCTCTCCTATATCAAAACTGTATCAACTGTATTTGAAATGAAAATGAAATGTAATTTTTGAAAATGCAATATTTAGCCTTTAAAGAGATTGTCCATTTTCAAATAACTTTGATTTAATTTGTTGGTTTATAGATGCCCTCCTGCACTTTTTATGAAACAAGCTGTTTTATATTTCTTTCTCAGATTTTCTGAACCTTTATATCATCCAGGCAGAGTTGTTTATTTGTATTGCTCTTCTATACAACACAGGCCAGCTCTGATCTGTGCATTGGATACAACTGTATTCACAGAGTCATTCTGAGTTATGTTGAATGGCAACAGAATTAAACAACTCTGGATGATTTCTCTGGTTTATGCCAGACCCTCAACCTTGTCTCATTTGCACCAATGTATGTTTTTGTACTGATTTATTTTCACATTAGTCCCTTTAAGAAACTTTTACCATCATTAAAACTTCTGCCCACAATATGTCGCTGGTGCTATTGTAAGGGTTACAGTGAATCTCAGCAGTCATTTAAACTATGTTAATTTTATGTATTATTGAATTCTATTAAGTGTCACCAATGGAGCATTAAATGTAAGAGAGTGATTAAATCTAATTTAGTATGAAAATGAAGAGGTGATGAAACTTATTGCGCTCATCGAAATGGGAGCATTTACAGATAATAATATTTTAAAAAGACTAATAGAGAGTAAAACAGTCAGGGAAAGTAACATATTTAATTTGTGAGCCACATGAGATAGTTATAAATAGAGATGAGTGGTCCGGATTCGGGGAAATCCTACAGATCGGAGTTTTGATATCAAAATCACAAAATGAGGTAAAAGTTGACTTTTGGGAAAATGTTGGAACTTCTGAGTTCTGGATCAATATCTTTGAGATATATCCCTCCCTTGGTTTCTCAGCTGTCATTCAGAACAGACACTGTGTGGGGAGTAAGGTAGATGGCATAGAGAGTGTCAGAGAGTTTAGAGTGGCTTGTTGTTATTATTAATATAGCAGATATCATATATATATATATATATATATATATATATATATATATATATATATATATATATATATATTGTAACAAAGGGAGGCATTTAGCTGGCAATATGCAGAGAAAGCATGGAAGTAGAGTAAAACATTTGTGCAGTAATTCACCTAGATTGATGACTTATTTGTAACAAACAATAGTTTAAGTTTGGTTAACTTACATAGTTTGGAAGCTCCTTCCCCACAGCAAACAGACAGGGTGTGTCTGTTAGTGCAAACAGAAGCACTGATGGGAGTTTCCTCTTAAAAGGAAGGTGGGTGTGTCAACTGCCCATCAAGCTAGGCCTGTGGGAGGAGTGTCAGGTATAAAACCCTGCTTGTTTCATTGTTCAGGGAGACCAACGCTGGGGAAGCTGGCTGGTCTTGAGAGAGAGCTGGTCAATGTATGGCTAGCGTTTAGGGTCTCCATAATTGCTGTGAAAGTATATGGTGTCAAAACATTTACCATCCTGACAATAAAACTACATAAAAAGGAAGAAGCTGTTCGCGTGCTTCAGCAGTAGCGGGCTCTTGCCACAATATATATATATATATATATATATATATGAGGCAAAGAGACATATTCGTCACAGTTCCGCCACAAGAAAATAGGTAAAAACTAAAGATGCTCACTGACCCCTGTCTTTTGGTTTTGGGTTTGATTTTGGATCTGGATTACCTTTGTGGTTTGGTTTTGGTTTTGGTTTTGCCAAAACCGTCCTTGCGTGTTTTGGTTTTGGTTTTGTTTTGCAATTAGTTAAAAACAAAATTGGGGGGGGCTAAAATAACATAATTTAGGTATTATTTTGTACCTACATTATTATTAACCTCACTAACACTAATTTCCAGTAATTTCCATTCAATTTTGACCACCTCATAGGTCACAATATGATTTTCATACACTTTCAAAGAAAAATTGCTGCAGTTCTTGCCAGTGATAAGAAAAAGGCCATTGTCATGCCTGGGCATAAGACCAAAAATACACCTCTTAAGTGTGGAATTATTTTTACACAAATCCTGATAACAGTTGTCTAGCCATTTGTAGCGTTTTTAAAGCCACACTCAGTAGAGGTAGGGACCTTAACCATCTAGGATCCTCATCCATGTTACTGCATTTGAAGTGAGTTCATGGAAAGCTGTTGGGAAAATCAGAAACTTATGTTAAAAAAAAATAACAACAAGCATTCCAGCATCATCTACCTCCCTTCTCTCATCTAGATCCCAGCAGCTGCAATCTACACCCCCAACACCTTCATCATCAATATCCCCAGAAGCAACAATTGACTGTTGAACAATCGTTTGCAAGAGGAAGCAAGTATGAAACCTGTCACCCAGTCGCAAAGCGGATCACAGACGCCATGGGGACAATGCTAGTATTAGATCTGCGTGCAATGTCCACTATTAATACAGTTGGTTTAAGACATTTAATTGAGGTCTTGTGTCCGTGTTACCAAATTTCATCACTATACTATTTTACTAGAAAAGCTATTACTCACCTCTTCCAGAAGGTTCCTAAAAATGTAATTATTGGGATACAAAATGCCATTCTATCCACTGTACACTTAACCACAGATATGTGGACAAGCGGAACTGGGCAAACTAAAGATTATATGACTGTGACAGCCCACATGATTGGTCATTCGCCTTCACCAGCAGGAAGAGCAGCAGCATATACCCAAGAACATCAAATTTTTCAGAAGTAGGCTACCCTGTGTATCAGCGACTTCACTAAGAGGCATATAGCTGACAATCTGTTACAAAAACATGGCTAATCCTGCTTGGACTCTCCTGAGGATATGTCATTTCTGATAACGACACCAATATTGTTCAAGCATTACAGCGGGGTGGAATTCCATCACATTTCCCGTTTTGTCCACACAATCAACTTGATGTTACAGAACTTTTAAAAAATGACATGCAGCAGATGCTGTTTGTGTCTCGAAAAATTTAGGGTCATTTTCTGGATTCCGTAACAGCATGTAGGAGAATGCAGCAGCTGCAAGAAGACTAGCATTTGAGGGGAATGTACTTTAGTCCAGCGAAGTAGTCACCTGTGAAGAGAGTGTAGACACGGTTAGCTTGAGTCAAGTGATTGCCTTAATAATACGTTTTGAGATGGAGCTACAGAAATGTAATGGATGAAATAAAACAAAGTAAATGTGTGAACTATATTTTAATTGTAGATTAACTACTTAATTTGCTTCGCCAGGATCCAAGAGCTATCACCATTTTGTAATGACTTCTTCTCCTTCAGTTTCTCCGTCAACTGCTTGTTCGAAAAAAAAGTGGCTTTCCAAAGACACCCTGTGGTGATGCAGATGAGTCCGCACAACATTTTGATATTTGCTCTGCTGTAAAAGATTTGGCCAAAAATTGTGACAGCTCTGCCCTAGAATGAACTACTAATTCCATTTGGAAGGCCATTATCAACAATTACATCATAGTACACAGACTTCTATGATGGTGGGATGAATTAGTATTGTTTGAGGAAGATTAGCACTGAACCCTGCCACCTCTCCTGTTTCTGAGTGTGCTATGGTACAATATAATGTAAGTGCAGATTTAGACCAAGCCAGGCATGCCTATAATTTCTATTTCAGCAATCACAATTAGCAATGGAGCAATGGAGCACTTCTCTTTGGGTTTTACCTATATAACGCTGTAGAATTTGCCTGGCAAATTCTACAGACAAGCCTGCAAGTCTTCCTCTTTATCATTGACTCTTAGAAACTGAGCACTAATCTTTGGGTGTATATTACACCCAAACCTTATTAGTGCAAATTAGAAAAAATACAGTTTAATCCCTGCTAGGACCTCCACCATCCTTCGCATGTTAATAGTAGGATTGGTTGGAGTTATGGGCAAGGTCACGCATTTTTGGGTAAAATCTTTGAAACCAGCCCAGATGTCAAACTGTTGTGGTCTGCCACCTGCTTCATCCCTGCTTGTGTTTGGAAAGTGTAATTTGGTGCCAGAACCTCACGTGCCAGAACTGCTGCCACTGGTGCCACACTGCTACCACTGGAGCAGGACTTACACAATCAAGCGCATCCTCATCAGCGCCCTCGTCGGCTACACAAATCTCCCCCTCGTCCTCTTCTAATTCCAAAGTGTCATCCTCACTTGGTGTATCACCGGCTACACTCGGGCTGTTCAGGCACACATCAGCAGAAATGCCGAAAGGGCCCTTCTTTATGGGTACACTATCAGAATGGTCACGATTACACATACCACTCGTGGATGTACTCTCCTCAGGGATTGGTGTCATTTCTGATTCTGAGCATACATTTTCCTCTGTCTTTCTGTTTTCTTGCAGCTCGGCTTTCACACGTAACAGTAGTTGTGCACCACTTTTGGACTCCAAATTACTTGGTCTTGCTTGGTTACGAGTGACCTTACAAGATGAAGGCTCAGTAGCATTTTTAGATCTCGCACTAATTGAGAAAGGCGAAGGCCTCATTCTTTCTTTGCCACTGCATGTGTAGAATGGCACGTTGGCAAAAAAAATTTCTTGGCAGTTAACTTTTCATCAGTTACATCTCTTTTTCTCTTCAACACGGTAAAAGGTTTGTTTTTGTGTGTTTTTTTTCCCTCACTTAAAAAGACTATGTGTTTTTACATAGGCTTTACCAGATGACGTACAGGGAAGACTACCATCAGGACTAGTGCCAGCAGCTGCTTACTGATCCTGCTCATATGTGGACTGCTGTGAATCCATTTTAATGAGACCCAAAGCACTTGTAGTGCTAATTCCGAAGGATATAGTGCTTGTATATAATTATTTCAACACCAGAAAATTGTTTTTTTGAAAGAGGGGAATATCTGACACCCCCAAACACTTGTAGTGCAAAATCTGAAATATATATTGCTGCTAGATAATACTTGCAGCACCAGAAAATAGTTTTTTGAAAACAGGGAAATATCTGACACCCCCAAACACTTGTAGTGCAAAATCTGAAATTTAGTGCTGCTAGATAATACTTGCAGCACCAGAAAAATTGTTTTTTTTTAAAACAGGGGAATATCTGATACCCCCAAACACTTGTAGTAAAAAATCTGAAATATATAGTGCTGCTAGATAATATTTTCAGCATCAGAAAAAATGTTTTTTCACACAGGGGAATATGGGAGACCCCAAAACACTTGTAGTGCAAAATCTGAAATATATACTGCTGGTATATAGTATTTTCAACAACAGAAAATGCCTTTTTTAGAAGTGGGGAATATCTGACACCCCAAACACTTGTAGTGCGAATTCAGAAATATATGCTGCTGGTATCTAATAATTTCAGCACCAGAAAATAGGTTTATTGAAACTGGGCAATATGTCGCACCCCAAGCACTTGTAGTGCAAATTCCAAAATATATACTGCTGGTATATTACTATTTCTGCAGGCAGAAAATAGTTTCTGGAGGAGGAAATATGATACCCCAAACAGTTGGTAATGTTTGCAAAAATGCCTCCTCTATCCTCCTCTCTTCCTGCTGTAAGAAGTGCTATAAGAAGTGTTATAAGAAGTGCTATAAGAAGTGCTATAAGAAATGCTCTCTCCCTGCTCTAATGCTGCCTGCGACTTAACCCTTCTCTCTCCCTCTGTCAAATGGAGCTGGATTGCTGTGGAGGCGGCTATTTATGGATTTCAAACACTGCGAGAACTGAGCTCCGAGATCCAACTGCGTCACGATGACGTTTTGCCTCGATTTCAAATCCGAAGTGGCGCCAGAGTAACGAGCCTGCTCGGCTCGCTACCTCGAGTTCGGGCAGGTGCGGTTCTCGGGGAACCGAGCCCACCCATCTCTAATAAAAACACAGCTAATCTGCAGCAGCAGGCTGCAGACAGGGTTACATTTTACCTGGAATCCTCTTTCAGCTCATACACACACAGTTGTTCCACATGGATGTAATTGGTTTGTTTTTGCTGTGATTTGTTTGTAGTGCTTGGGTGGATGATAAACACACTGTTGGTATTTGTGGGCAGGGCCACCAATGCCAGTTAGTGGCCGGGTAGTAGTGAGGGTAGAAGTAGTGAGGGAACTACTGTTGTGAAGATTTTACTGGATATGTTTGCTGTAACCACCGCTGACACTGTTTAAACCATCCTGACAACTGCTAATAAACAGTGAAATGGTTCAGTCAAGCTGTGTGAGATTCCAGTGAATGCTGTGCTCTATCACAATATATATATATATACTATAGACATCATTCTGAATTAGTACTTAGTGGCATAGAGCAGGGTCCTGTTGCTGTATTACTGTAAGCAGCAGACCACAAAAAATGTATTGTGACTGGATCACTTATAAGTAACTTATGGTATAAATTTATTTAAGGGAAGTAGCGCAAGGCGCTTATTTATATAAATGCAGCTGCACTTATTTTTGATATTGTGTATATTTTGGTAAAGGAAATCTTTATTTCTGAGACCAGGGAAGAAACTCATTTGTTTTAACCTTGCTAGAGGAAATGCATGATTTCTGAGGTATATATCTGATACAATAAGCCTTTGTGGAGGAAGTCTTTTGTGTATCCCGATGTGGGGAAATGACTTGTTTGGAGTTTTGTACCTTTCTTTGAGAATATGTATTCTGCGACTGTCTGAAGAAAGGACCCATGTTATTCTCATGCTAATTAGACCTTTTCATGTGTAAGGGTCCAGCACCTGCAGGCACAGGAAGATTTAATTAGACGTGCTACTAGATTTCCAGCGACTAAAAACAAGACGCAGGAAATCACTGCAAGTTTTAGAATATCACAGATAAGTGTAAATATTGATAGCTTTGCATTGCATGTAAATCCATGTTTGAGCAAACAAATTGCATCCTGATTCTAAAAATAGCTCAGAGCTCAAGGGGACTGGCTTAACCTTTGAGGCTGTGTCCAAATCTGTATATAAAGCACTGTCTTGTATTGAAAATTGTTCTTCTTGTTCCATCTGACCTGATCACTGATACCTTCAATCAGTGTGACTGCAAATAAACATAACTTGCTTCAAAGACCTGCTTGAAAACGTCTTCCATGTTGAAAATCATATGACCTACAGATTAGACTAAAAATCTAATCCTTTTCCGACTTTCTGAGGTTTGGATCCAGCTTCCCAGCACCACCGCTCTGCCCGCTACCCAGCAGCTGTGGCCAGTGTGATAGGCCAGGGGGTTCTATCCACAGCAACCCTGATCTATATGAAGGGTTCAGGAGTACCAGCCCAGGTACACCAGTAACTGGGTACATTAGCAGCGTCAGTAATCCAGAAGAAACCTGGTTCTGGATGCCGGTAAAGAGTCCAGTGGTGGCAGCATTTGTAAGCCCCTCCTACTGTAGTGAAAGAGTGCATTTGGAATAACAAAAGGGAACGGTGGTAAAGTAAGCCCAGCCGGGTCCCAGCAACAACAGACAGGGTGGCATGGGCAGTCCATCCTGTCACTCTTATATATATCTTAATTTCTTTCTTTTAAAATTCAAAATGTTTTTCTACCAGTCAAAGCAATTTTTGTAAGGGGCAGACAGTGACATCTTCTTTACTAAGTGGGCAAAAATCAAGGTGTTGGTGGAGTGTGAGCAGCAGCACCCCACAAAAAACACATATTTTCTTTTAATAACCAATTGTCTACATTTCAATGATATAATTGTGGAAAAGTTTTAAAAGAATTGTAAGGTAATTCCATCCTTTCCCTAAATCATTAGGTGTTCACATGTTGTTGTGGCAGCTAAAAGTAGCCAAAAATTCAAGTAGCATTACTCCTCTTGTCAATGTCAACTATGAATCATTCTAAAGATCAGGAGCATCCAAGTACCAGTACCAGCCATAGTAGTATGTTTTCAACCTCTACTACTCTACTCTAGTAAAAAAAAATCATATGTGAACAAATTGTTAGAAAGCTATTGATTTAAGGAGGAGGATTAGGAGAGAATTTTCTGATAAATGTAGTGATATGTCCACAAAGGAAAACAACTAGTAATCCTTACACCACCTGAAGTGGCAAGACAAGGCTCAGGCCATCACCAACTTTTTGCTAGTAGGGTCCTGTTACTGCTGGTACTGGTACACATACTAGAATGTCCAATGCAAAAGAGAGTGGCCAACGCGGTCATGAATCTTCCTTACCTTCCCGTGCACCACCTTCTCTCTTAGAGTGTAGATCTGTCACTGTCACCTACAATCCTGAAGAGAGAATCCATAAATGCTATATGTGTCTGATGTTTCAGATTGTGACACAGCCTCCTTCCAAATAGATAATTATGGATCTGAAAATTAATGTATTGTACTTGAATGAGATAATGAGGAGGATGATGATGATTGTATCGAACTAAGGCAGCCACCAGTGGCACCACCATGCCCATGATAAATGTATTCGTATGCATGGGTATAAGAAGAAAAAAAATTTGCCATTAATGCATCAGGTTTTAGCAATTACTTGAGGTCAGGTGTCCAAGCTACCAAATCCTATCTCGATTCCATTCCTACCAAACAGCAAGGAGGTTAAACAAAATGTAATTCAGCTCCTACAAAATACCAATGTACCGACTGTCCACTTAACTACAGATATGTGGACAATGGATAAGCGGTACTGGTCAAGCAAAGACTACATGACCATAACAGCCCACTGGCTTCACCATCCTTCTACTCATCTGTTTCAGCATATTAGTGCTAGCACACAATGCCAGGTCATTCAAAGCCAAGCTACTCTTTGTATCGCTGGCTTCAAAAAGAAACATATCAGTGTCAATCTTTTGGAAAAACTCAGGAATGTCAAAGCAAAATGGATCATTCCACTAAGACTCTCCTCAGGATTCCTCATTGCCAATAATGGAGCAAACATTGTGTGTGCACACACAATAAATTTGGTGCCCACCTTCATCTATCTACTTGTCTAAATGTCTACTGATGCCGCTGCTGTCTAATGACCTCTACTTCTTACTGTAGCATCAGTGTCACCGTTGATACTCATAAAACTGAGTTAGATACAAATATATTTACAGAGGAGAAGGTCTTAACAGAACTCCCAAAACTGAAAATGGATAAAATCAATCGGGCCGGATGGGATACATTCAAGGATACTAAAAGAATCTAAAGGGGGGGCTGGTAAGAACATTAACATAATTATTCAATCAGTCACTAACTACAGGAGTAATTCCAGAGGACTGGAAAAGTGGAAACAAGGAAGAGGCAGCAACTACAGACAAGTAAGCCTTATATCAGTAGTAGGGAAATTGATTGAAACAGTCTTAAAATAAAGAGTTGTAGAATATTCCAAACCCTGTAACTTACAGGATCCCAAACAGCATGTATTTACTGGGGGGAGATCATGTCAAACAAAACTTCTTGACCTTTTTGATTGGGTGAATAAAGTAATAGATCAAGAGGGGGGGGAGTGCGTAGTTGTAGCTTATCTGGATTTCAGTAAGGCTTTTGACACTGTCCCACATTGCAGACTGTTAAATAAACTTGAAAGCTTGGGATTGGATTCTAGGATGGTTGAATGGTTAAGATCTTGGTTGCAGGATAGAAAACAGAGAGTTATAATAAATGGAGTGCATTTACAGGAGGTTACCATAGGAGTACCCCAAGGATCTGTACTTTGACCAGTGCTTTTTAAAATCTTTATTGGTGACATTACAAATGGTAATAAACGGAAAGTATACTTTTTTGCAGAAGACACAAAGATGTGCAACAGGGTAGAGACACCAGGAGGGGTAAAACAAATGATTGATGATTTAGGTAGATTAGAGGAATTTTCAAGGACTGGCAACTACAGCTTAATGTCAAAAATGCAAAATCAAGGCTAAATATAGTGTCAATAGCGCTATAATGGAAACTACTGAGGATGAAAGGGATCTAGGAGTCACTATTTCATGTGACTTAAAGGCAGGTAAGCAATGAAACAAAGCAATGAGGAAGGCAAGTCAGATGCTTGGTTGCATAGGGAGAGAAATCAGTAGCAGAAATAAAGAAGTAATATTGCCACTGTATTGGTCATTGGTATTGCCTCATATAGAATACTGTGTTCAGTTCTGGAGGCCATATTTTCAGAAGGATATAACTACATTAGAGACTGAACAAAGAAGGGCAACTAAAATGGTGCATGGCCTACAGCACAAAACTTACCCAGAAAGACTAAAAGATCTTAATATGTATAGTGTGGAGCAGAGAAGGGTAAGGGGGGACATGACAGAAACTTTCAAATATATCAAGGGTTTGAACAAGGTACAGGAGGGAAACATTCTACAAAAGAAGAGAAATACTAGAACACGAGGACATGCACTGAAACTAGAGGGAAGTAAGTTCAGAGGAAATTTCAAGAAAAACTACTTCACAGAAGGGTAGTGGATAACTGGAATAGCTTCCCATCAGAGGTGGTAGAGTCTAATACAGTAGAGCAATTTAAACATGCTTGGAATAGACATAAGGATATCCTTACAAAGATAAAAGCACCAAATAGGGTTTGAGGTTATCATAGGTTAATAAAAATATGGGCAGTCTAGATGGGCCAAGCTGTTCTTATCTGCCGTCAAATTCTATGTTTCTATGTTTCTCTAATGTTTAAAATTCAGTGTGCATGGTCTTTCAACATTTTTATTCTTGGTTCAGCCCACCTTCCTCTATCTAAATATCTACTGATGCCGCTGCTGTCCATCTAATGACCACTTACTTCAATTGATATTTATGTGTTTATAATCATACACTTGAACGCCATTAAGGTTAATTATTCTAAGTAAGGTAGGACTGCCTTGTGTGCATACAGATGTTTGAGGCCGGTGACTGTAGATCCATTCAAAATAGCGTTTCCGTCAATTTAGGAGCCAGGAAGGAGGAGCTTTCTCCCCTCCTGGCTGCTGCCTTGACATAATGGTTCCAGAAGACGGATCTACAGTCTAGTAATGTGTCACCTGTCAAATGACATATCAAATAAACCAGTAACAGAGAAATACAAAATTGGCGCACCTGCGAGTGCAGCCTGCACACACACACAACACGGTTTCACAATACTGTATAACAAATCAGTAAATGGAGGTAGACTGATGCTAACATAGAATAATCTAAATGTATAAAATACATTGGAAAATAATCTCTTACACAATAAATAATATAATCCTATTGAAACATTACCTCTCCTGTAGATATACTCACAGAAGGTGAGTATATCTACATGTCGATTGACATGTAAAGAGGAAAACACATAAAAGAAATGTTGCATTATATGTGAAAAGCTTCCATACAATCTCTCTCATTGGAAAGTATTATGTTTTGTGATTCAAGCTACTTATTACCGTATTTCTTTGATTCTAAGACGCACACTAAGAATGAGTCCTATGACTAAAATTTAAATAAAACGCTAAAGACGCACCCGCGATTCTAAGAAGCACCCCGCTTTTAGAGGTATTCATATGGGGAAAAAGGTGCGTCTTAGAATCGAAGCTATAAGGTATATACTTACTTTTGTCATCTACAAAGGGAGAGGGAATCAAACAGTGTTTCCAGAGGATTATTAATATTATTGTTTGAACCCTTACAATCTATTTTGCACACAGCGGCTAGATTGATTTTTCTTTCAAACCATTCTTCCTCTGCTGAGCCACTCTGTCAGTCTCTACATTAGTTGCCTGGTTTTCAAGGAATCCAATATAAAATTCTTCTACTAACATACAAGGCCGTCAACAAAATTACACCGCCGTACCTCTCCTGACTTGTCTCAAAATATCTCCCAACTCGACACCTCCGTTCTGCACAAGATCTGCGTCTCTCTTCCACTCTCATCACATCCTCCCATTCCCAGTTACAGGAATTTTTTCGGGCTGCAGCCACTTTGTGGAATTCCCTCCCTTGTACAGTAAGACTTTCCTCTAGTCTTCAAACCTTCAAGCGTTCTCTGAAAACCCAGCTCTTTAGACAAGCTTATAATATTCCTCAACCTTTACACAGCTAACACAAGACAACAACCGTCTGACCAACATTGCTGTGTGACTGATCACACAGCCCACTCAATACTTTTTACTTTTGCATGCTTGCTCTTCCAATGTGCAATATGATGTAGCACATGTGTTTCAAACTCCCATTGTCCCATAGATTGTAAGCTTGCGAGCAGGACACTCTTACCTCTCTGTCTGTATGTATTATCCAGTATTGTTTTATTAATGTTTGTTCCCAATTATAAAGCGCTACAGAATTTTCTGGCTCTATATAAATAAATGTTGATGATGAAGATTGTTTAAAATGACATATGAAGTCTGGTTAAGGAGTCTAAAGGGAGAAGTCAACATGATCTGAGTCCAGCCTAGTGTCACTGCATTATAAAGCTCTGGGTCGGGAGCACGGTGCCCCCTTGACTCATATGGCCATATGCACTGTACTCTTTGCATACATTACAGATATGCAACTAGTTGCAGAAACTGCTTACGAAAAAACATAATGAATGACAATGTAATAATATTGTGATAACACATTACCAGACAGTGCCATGGTTACTGCTTCTTAATTGAGTTAAAAGTCATTCATTTTCTGTGCTGGAATAGCATAGCCTTTCACCTCCCTTTAGGCTCCCAGAATGACTTGCTTGATACAGATTTTCTCTGTAAACAGAGTGGAAGAGAATGATCAATTTATAAAACAATAGATTTGAGCTGTCTGGCTGTTAGTTAACCTGAATACTAACCTAGATACTTTTTCACATTTTTTTCATGATAGCCCCCTCTAAGCATTGTTATTTACATCTCCCAATGACTGAATGTGTTTTCCCAACTCTAGGACCCAGAGGAGACACTCCAGGAAGGATCCCTTACCAACATAAGGCTGGTATGCACTGATCAGAACCTGTTAGGTAAGACAGTGCCAGCCAATGACTTAGTACAGCGGGGAAGAAGTCCAGGCATCCCCCCTTACCCCGGCAATCTGGGGAGCTGGTACGTGACCTGCTGCCACAAGGGTCAAAGGACATAGTGAGTGAAACACTGCTGAGAGGGATAGGTGGGCACTGGTGCATCATGTTAAAAGTGTAAGTATCCACATTATCTGCTTAGGAATTGTGCTGAGGCAGTGCTGGAGTTAAGAAAGAGTGTAAATAAAGAGTTTATATTTTGCAATATAGAGATGGTCTGGCACCCAACTATTGCACTACACCATCACCATCATACCTGTGTCCACACTTAACAGGAATTGCTGTAAAACCTGCATGTGTGGGGACCATCTGGGCACTTATGCCCACAACCATTACATAGGCAGAGTTGAAAGGAAACTCCGGTGAGGAGGTGCATTACCTACTTATGCAACCCCCAGTGCCACATACAGAGACAGATCTCGCAGTCTTTAAGTCAATGCAGGAATATAACAACATCTCTGAAGCAATGCAGGTATATAACATAGTCTCTGAGTCAATGCAGGAATAAATCACAGTCTCTCTGAGCCAATGCAGGAATATAGCACAGTATCTGAGGCAATGCTGGTACAGCAGCTAACTAACAGCAACTACTTATGACAAAGCCAGGTAAATGTTGTCGAAGTTGTATAATTGGATGAACGAAAGTATATTGGTTAATATTGTTTTATTGTGTGATTGCATACACGTGGCATACTGCGATCGCACGGTAAAATACGTACGCACACACTCGCATTACAACATTTAGTTATTTATATAATTCATATTCATATTGGTTCCGTTATACAGTGATTTATGAGCAGATAGTATTTAGTTTATTATTAGTTTATATATTATGATTATATGTACACTTCAGTGTTATTTAAGGTTCAGGTTACAGGAAATGTGTCATGTCTGATATCATTTTAATCCCCTATTCGTCAGCAGCTGTCCGGTTCATTCGCCGAAGAGATTGCAGATTGCATACTCTAGTTATTGATGTTAGGTAATAAATAGTCAGAGTGATACTAAACTGTAAAATGCTAATGGACTAGTTGTTACTGGTTTCTGGGCGGCAGAATCATCTGGAATGTTGATCCTCATTCTTTGAGGGGGTTGTTTGAACTAGCCTATGACCTGTTTACACTGGATCCGCCTGAAGTCTGGACCTATAGAAGCAAGCCACGTCATCTGCATTGTTTTTTCTGTAACACTGAATGTATATAATCATAGCTGTGCTCCCACTAGCTTCAGTCTACTCTGACCACAGTATTCTAGAGTGATATACTGTCCACTGGTACCCGTGGGAGCGCAGCGAGCGCAATGCGAGCGCGGTATGTATGTATCTTTTGGTATTGGCTGTACTCTATTATATTATAATCATGTATTGAACTGTTAAACTTTGCATCTGCTAAAATAAATTACTTTGTGCGTTGGAAACACAATACAATTGCTTGGGCAATGCTTATTTTGAAAACGATAGAATTACTTTAATAATGTTCCAGACATGTGCAATTGATTCAAAAACAGGTAGCTATGTTAAGGTCAGGGAATCTGCAGTTTACTCATCCATAAACAGTTAGCCATATCAATAACAATAAGTGAAGCAGAACACAATCAGGGCTGTACTAATACAAGCAGCAGAGGAACAACCATAGGTGCAGAAGGTGAAGCTGGTGTGTGGAGGGCCAAGGCAAATAGATTAAGAAATTGTAAATTGGCATTAATAGACTCCCAACTTTACTCATGCCCAAGTCGAGGTAGGGGAGTGGAAGTGTGTGTGGAGATTTGTTGTATCATAACGAAACATATTGCCTAGCACTATATTAATTTTATAGCGAGTGAAGATTTTACTTTTTTTTAAAGATTAGCACTAAGCTTAATGGCATCTGTCAACCGTGATCGTGTCAAACTATCATGTTAAAATAATAGTAGTAGGGCCAACCAGACTCATTCCAAGCTGTCCCCAATACCTTCTGAGACTTCCTTCCTTGCTTTACTGCCTGAGATTGGGTAGTGGGATCAATCACTCGAGCAAGTTAGTTAGAAGTCACTATAAATGTGCTCAGTGACTTGCAACAATTCTCTGCAGTTAAAGGCAAAATGGGCTGATTACAGCAAACCACATCACTTAGGTATGAACACCCACCTCCTATGTATTTCCTTAAAATGACATGTGATGCAAACCCATTAAAATAATTTTTGATCAGATTGCCTTAAAATCATATATTAATTTAACAACTTTAAAATGTAGTAAATCTAAAGAATAAGGAAGTTGAAAAAAATGTCTTCTCCCTACTGTCCATAATGTTTCAATGATGTTTACTCCTACAGCCACGGGATAGTATACCCTTTGCCAAATACCCAATTACTGCATAACAGGCATTGCTGGATATTAAGAAGTCAGTCTCAGCTGTTCTGGCTACCAATCCTGTTAGCAGATATGTAAAAGGTCAGCTTTTGTCAGAGCTCTGTAGTCTCAGCTGTGAGTAGCATGTGTGAACAAGGGAAATTGAAAATTAAAAGTTAAGCTCCTGAGGTCGTGCTTGAAAAGAGACAGGTGACTTTAAAATGCACTACACATATTCAAGGACGTACAATCTTGTTATTATACGGAACACTTAAAGTCATGTACCGGTTTTACCAAATTCCTAAATTTGATGAACTTAGTTTATTCCAGCAATGTGTGTTTCCACCTACAGTTATATTTTTATTCCCGATCAATAAGAAATGATAGATTAATACTTAATGGAGTTTTCACCTAAATAAAATGCCAATACAAAGGTAGCCTCTGTGCCTAACTACACTTGGATGGGTGAGGGGTATTAAACCTCACAGTTGAACTTGTCTCTCATTTTCTTTTCAACACTGTGCCTCTATCCGAGTCACCTTGTGTCTTCAGGTTGTGGCTCCTTGCAGGGTCCACCAGGATTTAGCTCGGAAATCCCTATCTGACTCCCTAAAACCTACTGACAGGTAAAAGGGAAATCCACTTTGTACATTAATTAGGATAATTGCCTGGTAACCTATGGCCTGTCACCTGACAAATACTGGCTGGTGGAGGTAAATGGTTGTTCTCCAAAAAACAATAATGGAAAAAAAAGTAGAGTGGTATAACCATAATATTTGAATGCAAAAACTTGGAAAATTATATGGATTGGATAAAACAATACAATATTAAAATCAAAGATAACATAAAATTAGGTAATAATTGTATGTAACAGACAATATCTTGCACAATGTAGAAGGATAAATAAAATGCAATGACAGTATAATGCAGCAATATGACAATAACACAAATGCAGTGTGGCTGAACTCTGGAAGTAACTCTTTGAACATGGTAATACACTCTGCTCAGGAAAAGAAATGAAAGCATTCAATAGTATCACGTTATTTTAAGGCTATCTATTGGAATTAGTACCACAATGTAATGAAAAGAGTTTACACTCTGTAACTACTGTTGCAAGATCAGGTTAGAGTTACTGTCTCCTGAGATAAACGGCAGCACTTCTCATGCAGCAGCCAAATAAAGCACACCAGTCCAGTGCCTCAGTACATGTAGCCGCAACAAGTTTTATTTAGCCAAATAAAATAAATAAACAAATCACAAATCAATCTTAGTGTGTCCGGCTCTAACATAATCAGAGAACTCCCTATCTAAGTTGGACGGACCTAATGTCCTACTTACACAAATCCCAGAAGTTACATGTAACAATGGCAGTGTCTCTTAGCAGGCCTCTGACCTGTTTCCCAGGCAGTGAGAGAGTGAGAGAACAGACTCACAGCCTTTTAACTACACCTCAGAGGTGTAACTCATAACTATCCAGCAAAGTGTCTGAAAAGTTAGAAACCCCAAAATGGGCCTAATGAATGAAGCCCATACTTCTCTCTCCATTCATAACCCCAGGGACCCTCCACCTGCTCTTCCTGCAGCCGAAACGATATTTGAGAAAGCTCTTTCCCAAAAAACCAGCTATCTTCCTGGGTTTTTAAAACACATGGAAACATATGTACATGTATACCTCCCATCAATAATTTCCCCAGTGTTTCTGTACCCATACCCCCCTCCCTTCGTCTTGTTTCAATCTATGGAGCAGAACACCTGTATTCCTTAAACAAAATGCATGGGACACAGTATCTGCATTGGCCAACTTAAAGTTTTGCAATGCCAGGAACCATCTAGATATTCACCCATTAGTCTCTTTACTTTCAGCCTTCAACTTCAACAGATCATGATCTGAAGTTAGTCTAAATTTTCGCTCCAAAAGGTAATACCTTAGTGTTACCAATACCCATTTAATTGCCAATGCTTCTTTTTCAACAGTGGCATAATTTCTCTCGTGCACATTCAGTTTCCTACTTAAATAAATAAATAAATAAATAAGAGGATGTTGAGATAACACTGCACCTATCTCTACATCTGATGCATCTGTCTGCACGATATATTCATTTTTGAAGTCAGGTATCATCAAAACAGGTTGGGTGCGCAACGCTACTTTCAATGCAAGAAAAGCCTATTCTGCTTCAGGATTTCATGTAACCATAACTGACTATTTACCCTTGGTAAGTTCAGTCAACGGGACAGCAACAGTGGCAAAATTGTGTAAAAACCTTCTATAATGCCCTATAAATTCCAAGAGTGCACTCACCTGCTTCTCGCTTAAGGGTCATGGCCATTATTGTATTGCCTCAAATGTATTAAGTTGGAGCTTTATTAAACCTATGCCTGTGGTGTATCCAAGATACTGCACCTCTTCCATCCATAAGAAACATATATTTTGGGTTGGCTGTCAATATTACCTCACTGCTTGTACTCTAGGTGAGACTGCCAATCAGGACTTAAGATGACTTCATCATCAAGATAAGCAGCAGCATACTGTCTATAGGCCCTTAGAATTATGTCCATCATTCTCTGAATGGTGGCAGGTGCCCCATTTAACCCAAATGGCAACCTCTTATATTGCTTTGTCTGTCAACGGCACTTGCCAGTACCCTTTGGTAAAGTCTAGAGTGGTTAAGTAGTGTTCCCAGCCTCTCAATAAACTCATCTATACGAGCCGTTGAGTAGGCATCAAACCTAGACACAATATTCTATTTGTGTAAATCATTGTAGAAGCGTAAGCTCCCGTCGGGTTTTCGAATGAGTACAATTTAAACTTCTTTATTTAGACACCGATTCCTGTTGGACTTCTGGTATTCTACAAGGATTTAGGTTAACCTTAAGCCCCCGGTTTACTGATAATGTCATGTTTAATGACTGTTGTTTTATCCGGTATGTGAAAAAACAAATCTCTAACTCTTTAGCCTCATGCGGTTGAATAGTTGAGAGCGGTTTGGCTATTGTTACTTTCCGAAAAAGGGTATTGCAGCTACCGGAGGGACTGGGGTAGCTGACACAGCTACTCTATACCTCCAAGATTTTATAAGATTTACATGATAGATCTGTTCCGGCTTTCTTTTCCTCGGCTGGTACACCATATAATTAACCTCACCCACTTTTTCTATGATTTCAAATGGTCATTGACACTTGGCCAAAAATATACTTTCTATCATGGGAACCAAAATAAGCATTTTTTTACCAGCAGCAAAGGTGTGCAATTGGGCATTACAGTGCTCTCTTACTATTGACACCACTGTAGCTATTCTCTTCTGCATATGAGAAACATGTTCATTAACAGTTTATAGGGACTGGGTTGCCCCTCTGATGTCTCCTTTGCAACATTCAGCAATTCATTTGGATGTCTCCCATACAGAAAATCCAAAAGCAAGAACCCCATGGATGATTGTGAAACCTCTCTAATGGCCAGCAACAAAAAATGTTAAATCAACCCAATCTTTCTCATCTTTATTCACTATTTTCTTTAGTATATTCTGTAAAGTTTTGTAGAACCTCTCCACTAAACCATCAGTCTGAGAGTGATACATGGAGCTCCTTAGCTGAGTAACCTTAAACAGGCTGCACAACTCTTTTATGACTCTGGACATAAATGGGATACCTTAATCAGTGAGGATTTCCTTAAGTATACCTACCCGGCTATAGACATTTATTAGTTTCCTAGCAATTGTCTTTGTTGACCAATTTAGCAATGATATCGTTTCCGAGTATCCGGTAACATAATCCATTATCACCAAAATATACTGGTGACCCCGGGCAGATTTTATTAGATGTCCGACCAAATACATAGCTATTCTCTCAAACGGGACTTCAATAATGGGTAATGTGACAAGCAAACTTTTATAATGTGGCCCGGGAGCTAACACTCGGGGCAAGATGCACAGTAATCAGATACACCTTTATGAACCCCTGGCCAAAACAATCACTGCACAATTCTCTATGAGGTATTTTTCTACCCTTAGATGTCCTGCAGTTATGTGATCATGAGCCAGATCTAACATTGTTCTTCTATATGCCTTTTGCAAATCCCCTGACAGGAAGGGTAGCAAAAGGCCTGCCCACTGATATTTAGGCCACTGATTTTAGGCCAACCTTCCTTCTCAGCCGTTCTTTTGAAAGTTGTTAAATAGGCTTCAACATCATCACTTTCTGACATCTTTTGCAAAAAATGACTTGCCCATATGGAGCGTGAGCTAGTTGTGACTTCCAGAACTAGCTCAGGAAGGCATTTCCAGACAAGGCTGCGATATACTGCTTCACATCTTCATGGCTTCGCAGTCTAGATGCTGTTGCCTCAGGATCTGCTCAAAGGCTAACTGCTGCACCCTGCTAGCTTCCTTCTGAGCCATAGTAATTTGTAACAATGCCTTAATTATGTCCATGTTACCTCTTGGTGCAGGGGGGGGGGGGCAGAATAAAGCTTCCTTCTGAGCCATGGTAACTTGTAGCAACGCATTAATTACATCCATGTTACCTTTTGGGAGGGAGGGGCAGAATCTAGTTTCCTTAAGCAGTTGACGATGACCCGCATTAGGATCCATAAGACTTTTATGGCTACATTAAATTGCTTGCATTCTCCACCATATCTGTATACTAAAAGAACAAAAGTTGTGTTTTATGAGATGCACAGCATCTTCCCTGAGTTCTAGGATATAATTAAAAACTTATAGGGTACTCCAGGTCTAAAACTTCACTTTTATTAGTTAAATAAATAAAATTGAATAGCGAAAATAAAGTGATGGATATGTGCAGAAGTGTAAAGTGAAATAAAATCTGCTGGAAGCACTCTTAATCCAAAATATATGATTAATTATTAGAATGGATGAAGATCCCCATGTGATAGTGGGTTTCACATCCTCTTATACAAAATTAATGACAACTCAGAATCTATAAGGCACAATAATATGAATAGCAAATAGCAGGTAAATATCTGCCCTCTAGAGCTTCAATCAGATCTAAGGTATGGATTGGATGGTAATGATATTTTCCTCTAATGTCTGACAGTAATATCCATCAGATCAAAATAATAGTTGGATGGTAGTAGTATTTCCTCACCTCTTCAAAAATCTTAGTTTCTCATCTCTGAATATGAGAAGATTTAAGGAACCTATAGCTTCTTAACAGGTGCAGCCTAATGTAAAGATCATGCTCTGAATAAAATAGCTGACTGCCCGTACATGCCCCACTCACTCTAATTGGAAAGAGCTTGTGACGATGATCAACAAGAGAAACTATATGGGGTGCTTTGCTAACTACCTAACCACGCTCCACTGACTTTGGATTTAAGGAGCAAATAGATTGGTGCCCAGATACTGATTTGGAAGAGTGCTAACAGCGACAACGCTGAAGCGCGTTTCGCTAATGTTTTTCAAGGCCTTTGCAACAGCAATTCGCCATGGGCCTCTGCAACGTGGACCTGAGGCAGGTGATGCTGAACAAGGTGAACAAAGATGAAACGCAGCTGTTCAGGAAGATTATGACGGAAGGCATTATAATGGAAGACGGAAGGTTATGACCAGTTCAGTTGCAGGTAGGGGTTCTACATCACGAGTGGATCAAGTTCGTGATTATTCCGCATTCTGTGAATTCCATCATTCTGGGTTTAGCCTGGCTGAGGACGCACTCTCCTCAATTTGATTGGCACCAGGCTCAAGTTACTTCTTGGGGTCCTTCCTGTCTCCAGAAATATCTTTCCAAGATTCCTCGTCCAGTGAAACAATTGACTTGTCTGTCACTTTCCTCCCAAGTGACGCTTCCTGAACCTTACTTGGACTTTCTTAATGTTTTCAGTAAATCAGCCTCAGAGAGGCTTCCTCCACACCGGCGATGGGACTGTCCAATTGAGCTCGTCTCTGGTAAATCTATTCCTAAGGGTAGTGTATACCCCTTATCATTACCAGAGACTAAAGCCATGTCCCAGTACATTTCCAAGAACCTCCAGAGGGGTTTCATTCGTAAATCTTCTTCCCCAGCAGGGGCTGGTTTTTTCTTTGTCAAAAAGAAGGACAGCTCTTTGAGACCTTGTATTGACTATCGTCGCCTGAATGCCATAACCTTCAAAAATCGCTATCCTCTTCCCCTCATTCCAGAATTATTTGACTGTATCCGTGGTGCTCGAGTCTTCACCAAATTAGACCTTAGACAGGCCTACAATCTGGTACGCATTCGCAAAGGGGATGAGCCTTTAACACCCAGGATGGGCACTATGACTACCTCGTAATGCTATTCAGGCTCTGCAATGCCCCCTCTGTGTTTGAAGAGTTCGTCAACGAGATTTTCAGAGACCTTCTCTACCAATCCGTCATTGTCTACCTTGATGACATTTGGTTTTTTTCTCCTGATTTGTCTTCGCACCGCATTCATGTTAAGGTTTTTCTCTCCTGCCTCTGGGCTCAATTCCTATATTGCAAGTTGAAGAAATGCCTTTTTGAATGTCCACAAGTCCCTTTCCTCTGCTACCTTGTTTCTGGAACAGGTCTTCAAATGGATCTGGTGATGGTTGAATCCATTCTCAACTGGCCACAACCCTGCGGTCTTAAAGCTACTCAGCGGTTCATCGGGTTTTGTAACTACTATCTTCAGTTCATCAAGGGATTCCCTCATTGTCCCTATTACTGCGTTCAGCCTGCTGTAAGTCCTGGCCTCAGGACGCCGTATTGACCTTTAAATCACTTAAGGATGCCTTTATTTCTGCACCAGTACTTAAGCAACCTGACCAGTAGAGACCTTTCTTTCTGGAGCTAGACGCCTCTTCTGTTGGGATCGGAGCTATATTATCTCAAAAGACATCTTCTGGATCCTTTGAACCTTGTGGGTTTCTCTCTAAGAAATTTTCTTCCTGCCAGATGTTGCGGACCTTGGAAGTGGATCAGCGACAACGGTGGCCAGACTTTGTGCAAGAGATGGTGTGGATTTACAACAACCGCGTGCACCATACCACAGGGTACACTCCATACTTCTTATTGTCTGGTCGCCCAGGCATGGCGATGCAGGACCTGTCACTCACTCCCCCGGAATATGAAGAAGCATGGAACTCGGCCAACTGAGTGGAAGAGCAGCGACAGGGATTGGGGGTAACCCACAACATGGTTAAGAAGCAGAAGCAGTCAAGTGTACACCCAGGTCAGGCGGCCGCCACGGCAGGATCACTCCACGTGGGCCAGAGGGTGCTGGCCCGGATGAAGAGGCCAGGCAATAAGTTGAGTGAGCGCTGGGAGGTGACGTCACACGTAGTCTGGAGGCGTGTGTATTCATATTGACCAGTATACGAGGTGGTGCCTGAACATGGAGATGGACGGGTGAAGGTACTACACAGGAACATGCTGTGACCTTGTTTATTTGAGGAACCATACTCGGTGGTACCAACAGCGGCAGGCCGGGATGACCCGCCCGTGGAGATGGCGGACTTCTAGTTTGTTCCCCCACCCATCGATGATGTACCGATTCCTCTGCCTGCCGACAATGCAGTCGCCCAGGCCCTTTTCCCAGTCTCAGTAGGAGACAGTCCCACCTGCCCCCTTCCCACCACCGAGCTTCCCAGAAGGTCCCAGAGGGCGAACTTGGGCTGCCCCAGCATCCAGTATGCGGATTGTGTGTGGTCATGCCCTCTCTTTGTAGGGACTACAAAGGATAAAGCAGGGGGGGATGTGAAAGCTGGGACCCAAAGACGACCAGAGACCAGCGCGGTTGTGTAGGGTAAGTGTGAGTTCCTTCATATAGCACAATAAAAATATCATATTTTAATCAAAACATTTAAGCTTGCAAACCAATGTCAAAATATATGTAGTGGATTTAGGAGGTATAAAATGACAAACACGTGACTTTTGCTCAATTTTGCACATTTTAGTTCACATATCAGTAGGTTATGAAACTGAAAGTATAAGTTTGCAAAACTAAGAAATATATAGTACTGATGATTACTGCTACTGTGCTTAAAATTTACACATGATTAAAGGATTAACACTTGTTGCATAAGGGGAAAAGAGAATGTCACTCAGACATTAGAAAACAATGCCTCTTTAAGGTTCTGTTTTGCTCTCTCTCAGTATTAAGAATATAGAATTTACTTCATGTAGACAGAAGAAGCTGATTGAGCTGGTAAAGGAATTACAGACTGACCTATCTATAACCCACTGTGCTTGTTAATAGAGTCTCAATTTCCATTGCCCTATGTCTAAAAAGAACATGATCTTGACCAGACCAATAAATAACATATTGGCACTTAATTAACTAAACCATACAAAAAAGGGTAATACATATCAGCAAATATACTGTGTAATGACCAGATAATCTGATTAATTGATACAATGCACACATCAGTTTTATATGTACGTATTCTTCAGGAATGGACTCCCAATTCACATTAATAGTATTAATTTAACAGAAAACACTTTTCCATATACATGTTAAAATAAAAACAGACACTTTGATCCTTTTTCAACTAATGTAATATGTTTAGTTGTTATTCTTCATCAATTTTTGCATAAATGTGAAGGCCCATTTAATCATGTGCTGCAAGTCATGTCAGCAAATCAAATGTTAGCTTTGATCAATTTACAATGTGACTAGATGTGAAGCTGCATTATCAATGTGCCCCCTAATTTTTAATTGCGCATCCTACATGCTCATGCCCCTCCCTGTCCTCTGATATTTGTATGTTGACTAACTTTAATTAGTTTTCTGATGTGCACATAAGTTAAATACTGACTTATTTTTCATGTAGCACACAAATACTTGATAGCTTATTTGTACACTGAAATTTAAAGTTGATATTTGTGTGCTACATGAAAAAACAGTCAGTATTTAACTTATGTGCAAAACAGAAAACGAATTTTCACCCTTTGTATTGTAACATAGTTTTGTCCAGTAGACTTAAATAAGAAACTTCCTAATTTAAGTTCCTTAATGAATCAGGCCCAAGGTTTTACCCTGCATTTTGCTTTAAAAATTGTAATTTGCTCCAAACTACATGTGATACAGAGTTTTAAAATTAAACACAGGATGCGGTTTTCAACAAATTGCTGCTTAGTACATTCAGTAGGTTTGGATGTCTGCTTAGGAAAATGAATGTTTAATTGAATACATCCCTGCCTAAACGACAAGCAGAAAATTTATATATAGATGTTTTCGTTCAATCATTTTTTGTGAACTGATTAACAGTTTTCCTATACTCCTCTTTTGAGATCCTGTAATTCAGTGTTATGCTGAGTTTTCAAAAGATTATGTATGTGTTTAAACATATCTAATTAATGCATGACCGGGTGTTTTGGTTCAATTGGAGTGCAAATATCCTCTCCCATTCTCCGCAGCCTGGTCTGTAAGGAAGTCATAGGCAGGAGGGATAGTGACATAACTCAACACAGAGATTCATGCAACTCGCCTTTGATCAACACCTTTCTTCGGTTGACAGGACATAAGTCATAAGACCTGCTCTGTCTAAGAAATGCCTGCATCTGATTCCCTCTATAGCCAATTATTTTCAGGCAATCAGAGGGTGAAATGAATGTAACACAGAAAAGACAGCTCTGCAAAAGTCTTGAGAGCAACCTATTAACACACTCATTGCCAGCATGAACACCACTCACCGAATTAGCATAGTGTTGATGGATCCCGCTAAGAATACTTAAAGGTAATTAGATATATGTTACAGATAGAAAAAATACCAAATCAGCTTTTTGGGAGAAAATAGGGTATTTTAATGCTATATGCACTTTAAGCTAAGCTGCTTTAGATATAAAACAAATACTTCAACATATAGAATTCACCAATTCCCCATTTTTATCTGCAATTATGCTTGATTTCTACATGTATCAAAAAGTCCTGCCTATTCATACTTAATTTGCTAATTTGTAACATAAAGATTCTGTGGGTTTCAGTTTCCTATGTTGTTATTTTTACTTTGTTAGATTATTTGTCTACATTTGTGGCATTTGTTTCCTGCATTGTGTTGTTCCATATTTTATAAAGTTAGTATCTCCTACAGAATAGGCCAAACTCTGCATCTCTTGCTTGCCTCCTCATCTTATCATCAATTAATCAACATAAACACTGGCAGCTGAGTCCCTGAGGTGCTCATTGCACAATATGTTGTCATTAGCAAAACCATTTTATACTAGACAAGGGCTTGAAAAAAAAAGGAAAATTCCACCAACGGCATCCTTTTTTATCCATGCCATGAAGTCAATCAGTAGTGGAACCGCAAAGGACCTGGAAGTAAGGGGATGTAGGGAATAAACGATTTAATACATTTAGACCCAGGAGTGTGAGGTGCAGTTGACATCACAAAGTCAGTAAATATTTATTGTGTTTATGTAGGCAGGAACAGGGCCGCCATCAGGGGGGTAAGGGGGTACTAGAGAATGGGGCCTGAGCTCACCAGGGGCCCTGGGCCTGCGCTGCACACCACCAATTTGTTTTTTGTTTCTGTATGCCTGGTGGTCCAGTAGGAATACTGTGCAGACAGCCTGTGCGATCTGTGCATGGGCTGTCACATCGCATACTACTCACTGTGGCCGCATCATTCATTCATAGAATACTGTACTACAGCTTGTAGTACAGTATTTTATGAATGGATTGTGGGGCTGCAGTGAGTATTATGTGATGTGACATCCTGTGCATTCACCGCACAGGCTGTCTGCATAATATCACTGTAGTTATTGGCTAGATCCTCTTCACCCTGTGACATCACAGGTCATGTGGCTGCAGCAGTCACATGGTACACCATGCAGGAACTGCTGGAAATCTTTCTGTTCCTGTGCTGTCATTGGGGGAGAAAAAGATAAGAAGATGAGGTAAAGTGATTGGGAGGGGTCACGTGTATGTGTAAAGCTGCTGGGCAGCGGGGACATGTGTATGTGTAAAGCATGTGGGCAGAGAGGGACATGTGAATGTGTAAAGCTTCTGAGCAGAGAGGGACATGTGTATGTGTAAAGCTGCGGGGCAGAGAGGGACATGTGTATGTGTAAAGCTTCTGAGCAGAGAGGGACATGTGTATGTGTAAAGCTGCGGGGCAGAGAGGGACATGTGTATGTGTAAAGCTTCTGAGCAGAGAGGGACATGTGTATGTGTAAAGCTACTGGGCAGAGGGGGCATGTGTATGTGTAAAGCATGTGGGCAGAGGGGGCATGTGTATGTGTAAAGCTGATGGGCAGAGGGGACATGTGTATGTGTAAAGCTACTGGGCAGAGGGAGAATGTGTATGTGTAAAGCTGCTGACAGAGGGGGCATGTGTATCTGTAAAGCTGCTGGGCAGAGGGGACATGTGTGTGTGCACATCATAGTAACACGGGCTAATTTTACACATTATTTAAATTGCAAACCAACACGGATATAACTGTTATATGGACACTTAATCTGCAATACAAGTTAGTTTATTTAGATAAATATATATTTGTGAATATTATTAGCAGAAGTGTGCCAGGTGTGTACCAGACCAGTGTCAGGACAGTGAGCTGGATTATAGAATCCAAAACTCGCGAAATCCGATGACTCAACAATGACTTTTTGCCTCATTGGCAAAACTGGTAATAGCTGAACTGTTTAGGGAGGTGCGGAGTCTAACGCACCCCCAGTGTTCACCAGGGACCCCTGCAAGGAGGCTTGGACTTCGCTGCAAGAGGTGCACAGGTCGCGGTTCTCCAAGACAGTTGCCAGTGTAGTAGAGACAAGGGTGGTCAGGTTAAACCGGATCCAGCCACTAGGACAATGCAGTACTGAGGGAGATCTAAAAGAATGGTCAGAGAAGCCATGGTCAAACCAGGAGATGCAAGTAGAAACAGGATCCAAGAGAGTAGTCACAGAACAAGCCAGGTCAAAACAGGAGGATAGCAGAAATCGCAAGAATGAACGCTGGAGGCTGGAATTGACCTGAATACTGGAGCCCTGGAGTTGATAGGCCAGCGGTCAGTGACATCACAGACTGGCGACCAAGAGCCGCAATTAGCGTCTCGTTGCCTAGCAACTGGGCGCGCTACTACGCCTGCTGGGGCGGCGCTCGAGACTGCTTCTCTGTTGCCTAGCAACAAAGCCCCCTCGGCCAGAAGTGACAGGCAGCTGTCCCCGGTCCATGGTCGTGATGCGGGGACTGTGCCTGTCAACCAGAAGTTATTTATTTAGTTGAGATAGCAGGGGAAAATGCTTTTATAGACATGTCAAGTTTCCTGCACTATCACCCGCCCTCGGAAGTGAAAATGAGGCAAAACGTCATTGTTGAGTCATCGGATCTCACGAGTTTTGGATTCTATAAGTACCGCCCTCCACGGAGATCCAGCGCCATTTCACAGAGAGACACAGAAGGGATAGCACGGTTCTTGGCAGTTTCTGGTGCAGTTGGGCAGCGTCATATCTAAAACAGAAAGAGGAGGGGTGGCAGTTTTCTTGTAAGTCTCCAGTGACATTCTACTGAGTTATAGCTCACACAGAAACATGAGAGGTCCCAGTGGTATTGCCAGTCTACAGTCTACATGGCATTGCTCCATTGCTAATTGCCATTGCTGAAATATAAATAATAGGTCTGTCACTGTTCTTCAAAATCTGCAGTCACATTGTACTGTGTTATCAACATGGATTCACAGGAGTACACAGAAGACCAGAAGCACCAAGCAGTTGCTGGCACTAGTCATGATGATAGTAATCCCTCTACGACATCTGCTAAAGCCTATGTTAAAGTGCATAGTGTTTTTAAGACAGGGAAACAAAAATGTATTCCAGGCAAAGTCAACTGCAGAAAAAAATAAAATTGGCAACATGCCATTGTACACACGCAGACGCAAGGAAAGAATCAGGCCTTTGCCTTTCTCTATGAGTGCTAGTTCTGCAACTGTCACTAAGGCATCTTCTTGTAAGGTTAGTCATGACCAAGCAAGAGCTTGTCATTCTGACTCAAAAAGTGGTGCCCAAATACTTTTACATGTAAAAGCTGTTATGCACGTCTAGTTGCTATCCAATAACGATTGTCGATTACCTAAATGTGGTTCCAAAGCACAATGTGATATAATAGCTACAATTAGCAGAATAACAAGCAGAATAAAATAAGTACAGCGTTACTTATCGCATGCGCCCTGGATCCAGTGTACAGTCATTCAGGTCTGAAGGCTGTGGTCAAGTAGACTGTCCACTAGGTCCAGAGCCTCTGCTTATATACAGTCAGTGAATACAGTAAAACAATGCAGATGATGTGGCTTGCTTCTATAGCTCCAGGCTTCAGGAGGGTCCAGTGTAATGCAGGTTATAGGCCAGTTCAAACGAAAATATCCAAAGGAGGGGGTTAGCTCTCCAGAGGATGCACTCCGATTTTCCCGCCAAGAATCCAGTTTAAACTAGTCTATTTACATTACACAGACAATATAATTTTGAACATTTATTCCCTATCATGGATAACTAGAGTATGCAATGTGCGATCCTTTCGGCGAATGAACCAGACAACTGTGGATAAATAGGGGATTAAAATTATACTAAACTTGATATGTTTCCTGTAACCTGAACCTTTGATTTCACTAACATGTATATAACTTATAATATTAACAGTAAACATTGCTACATTTTGACATAAATAACTATGTGTTGCAACCACTATTAATGTGAACTAATTACAAATGTGTATGCTTGTGTGAGTGTGTGTAAATGTGTAAAACCTGTTGTTGCCACGTGTTGCAGCTGGATACACTTCTCCACGCCGTAGCGAGCTATACGCATAATTTTCAGACAAAGACAATCAAGTTGTTAGATATTAATGGAAATGACTTTATTCAATTAGTTGACTTTGACAAAGCCGAGCTGGAAGAAAATAGTGAGCCGGTCATACACATATTGCCACTTTGGAATTGCAACAGGATGAGGGGGATATTTGTGTAACTGACGACGGCGCTAATGAAGATGTTGGTGAGGATGATATTGTTTGTGTAAGTCCTGCACAGTGGAAGCAGTTTTTGCCAGTGATAAGAAGAAGGTCATTGTCATGCCTGGGCATAAGACTAAAAAATCCACCTCTGGAATTATTTTTACCCAAATCCTGATACAACAGTTGTCTAGCCATTTGTAGCGTTTGTAAAGCCACAGTCAGTAAATGTAGACACCTTAACCATCTAGGATCCTCATCCATGTTACGCCATTTGAAGCGAGTTCATGGCAAGCTGTTGGGAAAATCTAAAGCTTATGCTAAAAAAATAATAACAAGCAGTCCAGCATCAGCTACCTTCCTTCTCTCAGCTAGATCCTGGCACCTGCAATCTACACCCACAACACCTTCCTCATCAATATCCTCACTAGTGATCGGAGTTAGTCCTGCATCCAAGTTGCTTAGGCTAGATGACTCCTCCACTGTCTAGGATTCCTCAGAAAAACTCTTGAATGTTAGTCCCACTGCTGCTGCTGCTGCTGGGGGTGGATCTTCATCCCAGAAGCAGATTAAGAGGAAGACTACTAGTAGTTTACAACAAATGACTGTTAAACAATCCTTTGCAAGAAGAAGCAAGTATGAAAGCTGTCACCCAGTCGCAAAACAGATCACATGCGCCATGGAGACTATGCTAGTATTAGATCTGCGTCCAATATCCACTATTAACGCAGCTGGCTTTAGACAGTTAATTGGGGTCTTGTGTCCCCATTACTAAATTCCATCAAGACACCATTTTACTACAACTGACCCAGATCTCAAGAGATGCAAGTAGCTCCTGGTGAGCAATATGACAGCGGCGGGGATGGGGGGCCCTGCCTGTTTCATTTGTACTGGGCCCCACAATTTCTTATGCAGCCTTGGCCAGGAAAATGAATCATATGTCATTCATTTCTATAAATACACACACTTTACAGTTAAAAAGATCTGAAACTTTGAAAAATGAGACAAGGGCTAAAAATACAGAGCCCTATCATTTAGAGTAACTAAAAATAAAGCCCCATAGGGGAGTTTGGGATGGGTCCAGAAAGGCAATGTGACTAGACTTGTCTGTTGTATTCTATGAGCAACATAGGGCTAATAAGATTTACAAACCAGCAAACAATCATTTTTTCTTCTCCATCTCACTTAGACTAAGTCTATCACATCATGGGAAAAGATTTATCGCTAGCATAACCGCACTTCTGGATCCACTCGAGAGAGGGAAGCCCCAGCCTCTCCTGACAGCAAGCAACAACACAGTTCACAGTCAAATATATAAAAAATTCCTCATGCCCCTGTGGGGATGGGAAAACTGAGGGACTATATGGAGACCCTAAGAGGAAACGGACAATTTGACTTTAAAAATAATACTCTGAGAAATTAAAGAGGTGAGACAATCAGGTAACTATACCCACCAGAATTTTTTAAGCAAAATGGACAAGATGGTAGGAGCACAATCTTTTTTTATGGATGCTAAGGACAATATGGACAAATACATTTAAGGATTTTCTAATAAGCTTCAGGATTTAGAAAACTGCTGATACTTGCCAGAGTAAAGTTCATATGAAGACCTGTTAGGATATGTTAAGATTTTTTTGCAGCAATCCTACTTGATAAAATAAATATTCATATTTAAAAAACACAGATTGAATGCATTTATAAATACATTTAAACTAGAGATGAGCGGGCTCGGATATCTGAAATCCGAGCCCACCCGAACATTGCCGATCCGAGTCGGATCCGAGACAGATCCGGGTATTGGCGCCAAATTCAAATCTGAAACTGAGGCTCTGACTCATAATCCCGTTGTCGGATCTCGCGATACTCGGATCCTATAAATTCCCCGCTAGTCGCCGCCATCTTCACTCGGGCATTGATCAGGGTAGAGGGAGGGTGTGTTAGGTGGTCCTCTGTCCTGGTAGATCTCGTGCTGTGCTGTTTAGTTCTGTGCTGTGCTGTTTAGTTCTGTGCTGTGCTGTGCTGTGCTGTGCTGTGCTGTGTTCTGCAGTATCAGTCCAGTGGTGCTGTGTGCTGTGCTCTGTCCTTCTGAGGTCAGTGGTGCTGCTGGGTCCAGTGCTGTGTCCTGTTCAGTCCAGTGGTGCTGTGTCCTGTGCTCTGTGCTTCTAAGGGCATAGTTATTTCCCCAATATTCCCCTGTGTTTAAAAAATTAAAAAAAAGTTATTTAAAAAAATACCAAAAACTAATTAAATTTTTTTTAATTACCACAAAATTTGCACAACCAATCCTGCAGTATAAGCCCATTGGTACTGCAATATTACCAAGTTCACACATTCAGCAGTAAAAGTCCAGTGGTACTGCAATATTACAAAGTTTACACATTCTGCAGTATCAGTCCAGTGGTGCTGTGTGCTGTGCTCTGTCCTTCTGAGGTCAGTGGTGCTGCTGGGTCCTGTGCCGTGTCCTGTTCAGTCCAGTGGTGCTGTGTCCTGTGCTCTGTGCTTCTAAGGGCATAGTTATTTCCCCATTATTCCCAAGTTTTTAAAAAAATTAAAAAAAAAGTAAAAAAAAAATTACAATTAAAAATTAAAAAAAAAAAATATATAATTATAACCAAATTTGCAAAACCAATCCAGCAGTATAAGTCCATTGGTACTGCAATATTACAAAGTTCACACATTCTGCAGTATCAGTCCAGTGGTGCTGTGTCCTGTGCTCTGTCCTGCTGAGTTCCGTAGTGCTGCTGGGTCCTGTGCCGTGTCCTGTTCAGTCCAGTGGTGCTGTGTCCTGTGCTCTGTGCTTCTAAGGGCATAGTTATTTCCCCATTATTCCCAAGTTTTTAAAAAATAAAAAAAAAGTAAAAAAAAAATTACAATTAAAAATTAAAAAAAATATATATATAATTATAACCAAATTTGCAAAACCAATCCAGCAGTATAAGTCCAGTGGTACTGCAATATTACAAAGTTCACACATTCTGCAGTATCAGTCCAGTGGTGCTGTGTCCTGTGCTCTGTCCTGCTGAGTTCCGTAGTGCTGCTGGGTCCTGTGCCGTGTCCTGTTCAGTCCAGTGGTGCTGTGTCCTGTGCTCTGTGCTTCTAAGGGCATAGTTATTTCCCCATTATTCCCAAGTTTTTAAAAAATAAAAAAAAAGTAAAAAAAAAATTACAATTAAAAATTAAAAAAAATATATATATAATTATAACCAAATTTGCAAAACCAATCCAGCAGTATAAGTCCATTGGTACTGCAATATTACAAAGTTCACACATTCTGCAGTATCAGTCCAGTGGTGCTGTGTCCTGTGCTCTGTCCTGCTGAGTTCCGTAGTGCTGCTGGGTCCTGTGCCGTGTCCTGTTCAGTCCAGTGGTGCTGTGTCCTGTGCTCTGTGCTTCTAAGGGCATAGTTATTTCCCCATTATTCCCAAGTTTTTAAAAAATAAAAAAAAAGTAAAAAAAAATAAAAAATTTAAAAAAAAAAAAATATATAATAATTATTATAACCAAATTTGCAAAACCAATACAGCAGTATAAGTCCATTGGTACTGCAATATTACCAAGTTCACACATTCTGCAGTATCTTGTGCTACATATAATGGAGACCAAAAATTTGGAGGATAAAGTAGGGAAAGATCAAGACCCACTTCCTCCTAATGCTGAAGCTGCTGCCACTAGTCATGACATAGACGATGAAATGCCATCAACGTCGTCTTCCAAGCCCGATGCCCAATCTCGTAGTACCGGGCATGTAAAATCCAAAAAGCCCAAGTTAAGAAAAAGTAGCAAAAAGAGAAACTTAAAATCATCTGAGGAGAAACGTAAAGTTGCCAATATGCCATTTACGACACGGAGTGGCAAGGAACGGCTTAGGCCCTGGCCCGTGTTCATGACTAGTGGTTCAGCTTCACCCACGGATCTTAGCCCTCCTCCTCCTCCCCCCCCTACAAAAAATTGAAGAGAGTTATGCTGTCAGCAACAAAACAGCAAACAACTCTGCCTTCTAAAGAGAAATTATCACAAATCCACAAGGCGAGTCCAAGGGTGTTGGTGGTTGTCAAGCCTGACCTTCCCATCACTGTACGGGAAGAGGTGGCTCGGGAGGAGGCTATTGATGATGTAGCTGGCGCTGTGGAGGAACTTGATGATGAGGATGGTGATGCGGTTATTGTAAATGAGGCACCAGGGGGGGAAACAGCTGATGTCCATGGGATGAAAAAGCCCATCGTCATGCCTGGTCAGAAGACCAAAAAATGCACCTCTTCGGTCTGGAGTTATTTTTATCCAAATCCAGACAACCAATGTATGGCCATATGTAGCTTATGTAAAGCTCAAATAAGCAGGGGTAAGGATCTTGCCCACCTAGGAACATCCTCCCTTATACGTCACCTGAATAACCTTCATAGTTCAGTGGTTAGTTCAGGAACTGGGGCTAGGACCCTCATCGGTACAGGGACACCTAAATCCCGTGGTCCAGTTGGATACACACCAGCAACACCCTCCTCGTCAACTTCCTCCACAATCTCCATCAGATTCAGTCCTGCAGCCCAAGTCAGCAGCCAGACTGAGTCCTCCTCAATACGGGATTCATCCGAGGAATCCTGCAGCGGTACGCCTACTACTGCCACTGCTGCTGTTGCTGCTGTTAGTCGGTCATCTTCCCAGAGGGGAAGTCGTAAGACCGCTAAGTCTTTCACAAAACAATTGACCGTCCAACAGTCGTTTGCCATGACCACAAAATACGATAGTAGTCACCCTATTGCAAAGCGTATAACTGCGGCTGTAACTGCAATGTTGGTGTTAGACGTGCGCCCGGTGTCCGCCATCAGTGGAGTGGGATTTAGAGGGTTGATGGAGGTATTGTGTCCCCGGTACCAAATCCCGTCGAGATTCCACTTCACTAGGCAGGCGATACCAAAAATGTACAGAGAAGTACGATCAAGTGTCCTCAGTGCTCTAAAAAATGCGGTTGTACCCACTGTCCACTTAACCACGGACATGTGGACAAGTGGTTCTGGGCAAACGAAGGACTATATGACTGTGACAGCCCACTGGGTAGATGCATCCCCTTCCGCAGCAACAGCAACAGCTGCATCAGTAGCAGCAACTACAAAATGGCGGCTCGTGCAAAGGCAGGCAACATTGTGCATTACAGGCTTTAATAAGAGGCACAATGCTGACAACATATTAGAGAAAATGAGGGAAATTATCTCCCAGTGGCTTACCCCACTTAGACTCTCATGGGGATTTGTGGTGTCAGACAATGCCAGTAACATTGTGCGGGCATTAAATATGGGCAATTTCCAGCACGTCCCATGTTTTGCCCACACCATTAATTTGGTGGTGCAGCATTACCTGAAGAGTGACAGGGGTGTGCAGGAGATGCTTGCGGTGGCGCGCAAAATTGCTGGACACTTTCGGCATTCAGCCAGTGCCTACCGCAGACTAGAGGCACATCAAAAAAGCATGAACCTGCCCTGCCATCACCTCAAACAACAGGTTGTGACGCGCTGGAACTCCACCCTCTATATGCTGCAGAGGATGGAGGAGCAGCAAAAGGCCATTCAGGCCTACACAGCCACCTACGACATAGGCAAAGGAGTGGGGATGCGCCTGAGTCAGTGGAGACTGATTTCTGTGTTGTGCAAGGTTCTGCAGCCATTTGAACTTGCCACACGAGAAGTCAGTTCCGACACTGCCAGCTTGAGTCAGGTCATTCCCCTGATCAGGCTGTTGCAGAAGCAGCTGGAGAAAGTGAGGGAGGAGCTGGTAAGCCATTGCGATTACACCAAGCATGTAGCTCTTGTGGATGTAGCCCTTCGTACGCTTTGCCAGGATCCGAGGGTGGTCACTCTTTTAAAGTCAGAGGAATACATTCTGGCCACCGTGCTCGATCCTCGGTTTAAAGCGTATGTTGTGTCTCTGTTTCCGGCGGACACAAGTCTACAGCGGTGCAAAGACCTGCTGGTCAGGAGATTGTCCTCTGAAGAGGACCGTGACATGCCAACAGCTCCACCCTCATTTTCTTCCACATCTATGGCTGCGAGGAAAAAGCTCAGTTTTCCCAAAAGAGGCACTGGCGGGGATGCTGATAACATCTGGTCCGGACTGAAGGACCTGCCAACCATTGCAGACATGTCTACTGTCGCTGCATTGGATGCTGTCACAATAGAAAAAATTGTGGATGATTACTTTGCTGACACCATCCAAGTAGACATGTCAGACAGTCCATATTGTTACTGGCAGGAAAAAAAGGCAGTTTGGAAGCCCCTGTACAAACTGGCTCTATTTTACCTGAGTTGTCCCCCCTCCAGTGTGTACTCGGAAAGAGTTTTTAGTGCAGCGGGGAACCTGGTCAGTGAGCGGCGAAGGAGGTTGCTTCCTCAGAACGTTGAAAAAATTATGTTTATAAAAATGATTAATCAATTTCTCAATGAAGTACAGCACTGCCCTCCAGACAGTACAGAGGGACCTGTGGTTGTGGAGTCCAGCGGGGACGAATTGATAATGTGTGATGAGGAGGAAGTACACACTGTAGGGGGAGAGGAATCAGAGGTTGAGGATGAGGACGACATCTTGCCTCAGTAGAGCCTGTTTAGTCTGTACAGGGAGAGATGAATAGCTTTTTTGGTGTGGGGGCCCAAACAAACCAATCATTTCAGCCAAAGTTGTTTGGTAGGCCCTGTCGCTGAAATGATTGGTTTGTTAAAGTGTGCATGTCCTATTTCAACAACATAAGGGTGGGTGTGAGGGCCCAAGGACAATTCCATCTTGGACCTTTTTTTTTTGCATTATATGACCAATCAACAGTCGTTTGCCATGTTCAAAAAGTAAAACCAAATTTAAAAAAATACAAGAAATTAAACCAAAAGTAAAATGCCGTGTCATAATTTAAAACAAGAGGTATTGACGTGCTCTAAAACTACTGTATTGTTGTTTATATTTTATAAACACTACACTTGAAAGCTTGAGTCTTTCAATAAAAAAGTAACTGTCCATTGCACGAATATTTGCAACAGGGACAATTTTAGGGTTAAGAAAGTCAACTAATAACACTTCGACGCTGTCTGTCTTTATAAACACTACACTTGGAAGTTGGAGGAGGTATTGTGGCCCCGGCACCAAATTTACTACCGGGGCCACTCCACTGTGCAGTCCATATTTAGGTGTATCAGATATTAAACAACGGTGACAGTTGATGCCCAATTTTTTAATTATATTGTGGCCTCGGTACCAAATTGTGTACCGGGGCCACCACACTACGCAGTCCAGATACTAGTTTGGTGGAATTCAGACCAGTTGAGGGTTTTATTATTATTATATTGTGTGGACCACTCTATCTATACCACACTACAACTCTATATACCACTCTATTTCATACTTTAATTCTATTTCATACTTTAATTCTATTTAATACTTTAATTCTATTTCATACTTTAATTCTATTTCATACTTTAATTCTATTACTAATTACCATAAAGAGGAACAAAATAAACCAATTTTACCAAAAGTATAATATGACTTAGACTTACAAACACTACACTTGAAAGATCGTGCCTTTAAATGAAAAAGTCAGTCTTCATTGCACGACTATGTGCAACAGGGACAGTTTTTTGGGTTTACAAAGTCAAACAATAACACTTCGACCCTGTCTGTCTGGGATCTCAATGACGAATTGTCTGTACCATGTTTGGAGGAGGTATTGTGGCCCCGGTATCAAATTTGGGGACCGGGGCCACCCCACTATGCAGTCCAGATACTTGTTTGGTGGAATTCTGACACGTGGAGGGTTTTTTAATTATATTGTGGCCTCGGTACCAAATTGTGTACCGGGGCCACCACACTACGCAGTCCAGATACTTGTTTGGTGGAATTCAGACCAGTTGAGGGTTTTGATATTATTATATTGTGTGGACCACTCTATCTATACCACACTACAACTCTATATACCACTCTATTTCATACTTTAATTCTATTTCATACTTTAATTCTATTTAATACTTTAATTCTATTTCATACTTTAATTCTATTTCATACTTTAATTCTATTACTAATTACCATAAAGAGGAACAAAATAAACCAATTTTACCAAAAGTATAATATGACTTAGACTTACAAACACTACACTTGAAAGATCGTGCCTTTAAATGAAAAAGTCAGTCTTCATTGCACGACTATGTGCAACAGGGACAGTTTTTTGGGTTTACAAAGTCAAACAATAACACTTCGACCCTGTCTGTCTGGGATCTCAATGACGAATTGTCTGTACCATGTTTGGAGGAGGTATTGTGGCCCCGGTACCAAATTGTGTACCGGGGCCACCACACTACGCAGTCCAGATACTTGTTTGGTGGAATTCAGACCAGTTGAGGGTTTTATTATTATTATATTGTGTGGACCACTCTATCTATAGTATACCACACTACAGCTCTATATACCACTCTATTTCATACTTTAATTCTATTTCATACTTTAATTCTATTTAATACTTTAATTCTATTTCATACTTTAATTCTATTTCATACTTTAATTCTATTACTAATTACCATAAAGAGGAACAAAATAAACCAATTTTACCAAAAGTATAATATGACTTAGACTTACAAACACTACACTTGAAAGATCGTGCCTTTAAATGAAAAAGTCAGTCTTCATTGCACGACTATGTGCAACAGGGACAGTTTTTTGGGTTTACAAAGTCAAACAATAACACTTCGACCCTGTCTGTCTGGGATCTCAATGACGAATTGTCTGTACCATGTTTGGAGGAGGTATTGTGGCCCCGGTATCAAATTGGGTACCGGGGCCACCCCACTATGCAGTCCAGATACTTGTTTGGTGGAATTCTGACACGTGGAGGGTTTTTTAATTATATTGTGGCCTCGGTACCAAATTGTGTACCGGGGCCACCACACTACGCAGTCAAGATAGATAGATGCGTATCATAGATAAAGTACATTCAGTGGTGTGGGGCAAATTGAAAAATATTCAAAATGCACTGACATTATCAAAAACAAGAGGTTGTCACACGCTAAAACTCCAACATGTATATGATGGAGAGGATGGAGGAGCAGCCGTATGTGTAGTGTAATGCAGACCTGTTGAAGGTTTTTTATATATTTTATTGTGGTGCCCAGTGCCCACTCCTCTACGCAGTCCAGGTACATTTATTGGTGCGATTCATAAAAGTTCAGGGTTTTTAAGATATTGTGGTGACCCACTCCTCTACGCAGTCCAGGTACATTTATTGGTGCGATTCATAAAAGTTCAGGGTTTTTAATATATATTGTGGTGACCCACTCCTCTACGCAGTCCAGGTACATTTATTGGTGCGAATCATAAAAGTTCAGGGTTTTTAATATATATTGTGGTGACCCACTCCTCTACGCAGTCCAGGTACATTTATTGGTGCGATTCATAAAAGTTCAGGGTTTTTAATATATATTGTGGTGACCCACTCCTCTACGCAGTCCAGGTACATTTATTGGTGCGATTCATAAAAGTTCTGGGTTTTTAAGATATTGTGGTGACCCACTCCTCTACGCAGTCCAGGTACATTTATTGGTGCGAATCATAAAAGTTCAGGGTTTTTAAGATATTGTGGTGACCCACTCCTCTACGCAGTCCAGGTACATTTATTGGTGCGATTCATAAAAGTTCAGGGTTTTTAATATATATTGTGGTGACCCACTCCTCTACGCAGTCCAGGTACATTTATTGGTGCGATTCATAAAAGTTCTGGGTTTTTAAGATATTGTGGTGACCCACTCCTCTACGCAGTCCAGGTACATTTATTGGTGCGAATCATAAAAGTTCAGGGTTTTTAATATATATTGTGGTGACCCACTCCTCTACGCAGTCCAGGTACATTTATTGGTGCGATTCATAAAAGTTCAGGGTTTTTAAGATATTGTGGTGACCCACTCCTCTACGCAGTCCAGGTACATTTATTGGTGCGATTCATAAAAGTTCAGGGTTTTTAATATATTGTGGTGACCCACTCCTCTACGCAGTCCAGGTACATTTATTGGTGCGATTCATAAAAGTTCAGGGTTTTTAATATATATTGTGGTGACCCACTCCTCTACGCAGTCCAGGTACATTTATTGGTGCGATTCATAAAAGTTCTGGGTTTTTAAGATATTGTGGTGACCCACTCCTCTACGCAGTCCAGGTACATTTATTGGTGCGATTCATAAAAGTTCAGGGTTTTTAATATATATTGTGGTGACCCACTCCTCTACGCAGTCCAGGTACATTTATTGGTGCGATTCATAAAAGTTCAGGGTTTTTAAGATATTGTGGTGACCCACTCCTCTACGCAGTCCAGGTACATTTATTGGTGCGATTCATAAAAGTTCAGGGTTTTTAATATATATTGTGGTGACCCACTCCTCTACGCAGTCCAGGTACATTTATTGGTGCGAATCATAAAAGTTCAGGGTTTTTAATATATATTGTGGTGACCCACTCCTCTAGGCAGTCCAGGTACATTTATTGGTGCGATTCATAAAAGTTCTGGGTTTTTAAGATATTGTGGTGACCCACTCCTCTACGCAGTCCAGGTACATTTATTGGTGCGATTCATAAAAGTTCAGGGTTTTTAATATATATTGTGGTGACCCACTCCTCTACGCAGTCCAGGTACATTTATTGGTGCGATTCATAAAAGTTCAGCATTTTTAATATATATTGTGGTGACCCACTCCTCTACGCAGTCCAGAAAGATACCTTGTTGCAACGTTTTGGACTAATAACTATATTGTGAGGTGTTCAGAATACACTGTAAATTAGTGGAAATGCTTGTTATTGAATGTTATTGAGGTTAATAATAGCCTAGGAGTGAAAATAAGCCCAAAAACTTGATTTTTAAACTTTTTATGTTTTTTTGCAAAAAAATCCGAATCCAAAACCTTAAATCCGAACCGAGACCTTTCGTCAAGTGTTTTGCGAGACAAATCCGAACCCCAAAAATAACGAAAATCCGGATCCAAAACACAAAACACGAGACCTCAAAAGTCGCCGGTGCACATCCCTAATTTAAACTCATTTCAAACACAAGTCAAGTGTATAGATGTACACAATGCATTGCAAACACATTTTACTTGTATCTTAACATGTACTAAAACATGCATTACAAACACAAGTGTGTACATAGCCTAACAGCAATTGCCTGCACAGGAACCCATTTGAATGGGGTCCTGGTTCAAGCTCTAAATGGAGGGTTTTGCCATACGTTTAGGTTGTTGTAAACAGCCACTGAGCTAGCTTGAGCTGCCTTTTTAAGTTGTTCAGCAATTAGCAAGCAGTAAAAAAAAAAGCCATTTGATTTACTTATTATATTTTGAATTATTCAGCAAAATTTACAGGTACGTCTATGTTATTTTTAAATAGCTTTCCAGAGCATAGAAGGAAATATATCTACTTAAGTTAAGTGGTCTGAACTCACATGAGGTCTTGCAGGCTCCTCAGTTTTCTGAGACACTGCATTTAAAATTATAATGTTCACACAAAGCCCTGGATCAGCGAGGTAAGGCTTGAAACAAGATTATTGTGCATGATTTTGATGTAATAATAAACTTGTGTACTTGTCAGTTCTTTTTCCCAGTGGAAGTACTTTGTATTTTATGCCACAGAATTCTTCTGGCAGGAAGCTATACTATGACATTTCTTAATCTCTGGATTCCATAGGAAGAACAGCTCAATATGGCTAATTATTGTTACTTGGCTGATGCATGAAAAACAATAGGCATAGGTCAAAACTACATTCTAGCTGAGCAATTATTAACTAGTGCCAATCTGTGGTTAATGATAATGAAAGATTGGTCACAATTATGTTTTTTGCAGTATTGGGTCAGCCAGTTTCTGACATGCACTATACAAGAGTACATACAACTTATGTCAGAACTGCACAGAACAAGTTTTTAAAGATTAGTAAATAGATGAGCTGTGGTGAAAGATGGGCACCAGGTACCCATAATAAAGGTCCAGTCCGCCAGGTTCCTGCCTTTTTCCTTTCACCAATAATAAAGAGATATGTGCCAATATGTACAGTATATGTACAGGGGGTTTTTTTGTTGCCAGGTGACAACTTCTTATTTCTTTAAGAATATTATAGACTGAAAATGTCTTCTTATGTTGTGTATGCAATGCCTTAGCAGTTACAATGTATGTCCAGGCTTAATCCAGTCCCAAGGGAAATCTTCTTGTGGCAATGGAGGGATGATGACTTACTTACACTAAGGCGTTAAGAGAAGGGGTTATAAAGATCCAGACCCATTCCAACCATTATCTTCCCCATTGTGCTCACCCTACTTTGCCTCACCAACAGAGAATTGGTACTCTGGTAAAGGCATGATAGTTTCTTCAGGGGAGACATGCAAAAATTGCCCCATTTAAAAGCACTGGCACGGGATACACAAAAGAGATTTCTGCATGGTTTTATGTGTGATTTCATTTCTTGGCAGACCAGCGTTAGTGGTGTTCTAGCAAGAGATCCGAGAGATATAGTATTAGTATAATTAGTAGTAGTATAACAGAAAAGATGTAATAAAGCCATGCTCGCCAGCTGACAATCTATAGGAAAATAGGAGTTTGATATATGAAATTAAACACTTAGCATATAAGAACAGGCAGAGTGCAATGGAAAAAATTGTTTAGTGGGGCTATATATTTCAGTCACACAGTCACAAAGCAATGTTGGTTTGGGGGTCAGTAGGTTGCCTGAATGTAGAAAGGTAATAAATGTAAATTTTGTGCAATTTGTAAAGAGCGGTGATGTCATAAGGCACACTGGGGAGAATGGGGAGTAGTTGACGCTACTGAGCAAAGAGGCGCAAAGTCTCTCACAGGCTCTCGAAGTGCACCGAGGATACTGCAAGGTCGTAGCTGTGCAAGATGTTCAGGCCGATTTCCTCAGAGCCGGTTGCTAGCAAGGTAGATGGAATCTCAGGTAGAGTGTAGCTGGGTCAGAACCAGGAGATCCAAATAAAGTCACTATGTGGAGCAAAAGTATAGTCAGGGTATTCAAGGTCAAACCCGGAGATATAAACGGAATCAGATTGTGAAGGCAGTAATGAGTTCACACAGGGAGGTGGTGAACAGAGAGAAGAGCAGAGGGCTAAGAATAGAGCCCTGAGGGACCCATACAGGGATGGCAGAAGAATGAACCAGAAGTGGACATGGAGAAGAAGTGGTTAGTAGATATGAGATGAACCATGCAAGGATGGAGCCAGTGAGGTCAAAAGAAAGAAGAGTCTGCAGCAGATGGGGTGGTCCACGGTGCCAAAGGTCACGGAGAGGTACAGGATGATGAGCAGGGAGATGCAAAGGGGAGAAGCAAAATGGGGCGGTAGTTAGCGAGACAGGTGGTGTCAAGATTGGGGTTATTTAGAATGGGAGTTTAAAAGATGAGGGGACGATACCAGTGGAAAGTGACAGATTGAAGAGGTGAGCGAGGTAGGAAGAGGCAGTGGGGGAGAGAGAGTGAAGAAGGTGAGAGGGGATGGGGTCCAGGTGGCAGGTAGATAGGTGAGAGGATAGTATGAGGGAGCGGACTTCTTCAACTGAAGTGAGACAGAAGGAGCACCACAGTTGGTTGTTGGAGAAAGATGATGTGGGAGTGGTGAGGGCAGCAGGAGGATGATGCAAAGAAGAGACATCGACCCTGAAGGACTCATTTCTGTGGGAGAAAAAGGAGGCAAAGTCGGTGGCAGAGCGGGAGAGCGGGATGGAAGGAGGGGGTGGAGAGAGTTGAATGTGGCAAAGAGGAGGCGGGGATTAGAGGACTGAGAATAAATGAAGGACTTAATAAAGGATTGTTTAGCGAGTGAGAGGGCGAACCTATATGGAGAGAATAAATTTGAGGTTAAGGAAGTCAGCAAGGGAGTAAGATTTCCTCCAGAGGCGTTCAGCAGCACAAGAGCAATTTTGAAGGAAGTGTGTAAATTTGGAGTGCTAAGGTTGTGGTAACAAGCAGTGAAGGCAGACAGAAGAGGTGGGGCGATAGAATCAAGGGCAGTGGTGAGGGAGTGGTTGTAGGGGGAGGTTGAATGGTTGGGGCAGACCAAGGGGGGAGAGAAAAGTTTCAAGAGAGGAGAAGGAAGTAGGCTCAAGAGCATCTAGATTGCATTGATTAAGAATAGTTTTGGGCGATGGGGGGAACCGAAGAAGAGTACAGAGTGAAGGAGAAGAGATTGTGGTCAGAGAGTGGGAAGGAGGAATTAGAGAAGTCCGAGAGCACATTGATGGGAGAAGACAGGGTGAAGCGAGTGACCAAGACAATGGGTGGGGGATGAGGTCCACTGAGTGAGGCCAAAGGAGGAAAAAAGGTCAACAAGTTTGATGGAGGCAGAGTCAGTAGGGTTATCAATAGGGATATTAAAATCACCTAGTATGAAAGAGGTCATAGGAGAGGTAGTGGGGAAGGCAGGCTGCAAAATTATCTAGGAAAAGGGAAGTGGGGCCAGGTGGGTGGCATATGACAGAAACATGGAGGTGGTTGGGGAGAAGAGATGGATAGAGAGGACTTCACAAGAATGAGAGGGAGGGCACAGAGGGAATGACTCAAAATGTACAGTTGGGAAAAAGGAGGATACCCACACAACTTCCTGGATGGTCATCCTGGTCTGGTGGAGTGGGTGAAAGAAAGGCCCCCATGGTAGAGAGCAGCGGAAAAAGCAGTGTCAAAGAGAGCCAGGATTCGGTGATGGCAAGAGGTTAAGAGAGTTGAAGATGAGAAGAGGTCAATGATAGCGGACAGTTTATTACAGATGGATCTGGAGTTTCAGAGGGCACAGGAGAAAGGGGGGAGGGAAGTGGTGAGATGTGGATAAAATTAGCAGGGTTGCTGGAGAGTGGGGATGGATTGTGATTGAGGTGGGGCAAGGGGCAGGGAGTGAGTATGGGAATACGCCTGGAGTGAGGAGACATGGTGAGAAAAGGAGGGTAGATAAAGGGGAGGTAATGGAAGGACTAGCAGGGAGTGGGTGAGGATGTAAGAGGAGATGAGAGGGCAGGGGTGCAAAGAAAGGGGGATATTCGAGAACATAGGAAGGGAGGTGGGTCAGGAAGTGATTAGGTGAAGGAAACAGAACTAGAAGAAACAGAATAAGAATGATGATGAAAGAACATAGAGTAGACAGGTAGCAACTGGGTAACAGAATAGGATGAGAGATTAGCGAGTAGAGACAGAGGAAAGAGCTCAGCGTTAATTGGCAGAGACGTGGAGCATCAAAAGTCAATGAACCATAGCAGTAGTGGTATGGTAATAAACAAATTAAGTTAAAGCAACCAAGAGTACAATACCAGGCAAAGCAGATGGAATGCTAAAAACAGATAATGAGTGTCCTGGTAGGTTCAGGCAGTTATAGTATGTTCAGGCAGATGGGATGGTAAAAACTGGCTTGAGGGTAAGTATGTAGGAGAACAGTAGGGTCCAGGATTACAGGGGACTAATGAAGTTCAGGTATCCAGTATCCAATGCTTCTCAGCTTATTCTGGTTTCCAGCGTCCTATGCTTCTCTACTAATCCTGGTATTCAGTATCCAGTTCTTTTCAGTTTATCCTTGTATCCAGAGTTCTGCGCAGCTCAGCAAATCCTGATATCCATTATCTGGTGCCCTTCAGCTATCCTTGTTATCAGTATGCTGTATCCTGATATCCTCTTTAATTTCTGGCTTCCCATGCTTAGATTTGCTCTGCTTCCTTTATGTCTCCTTTTTCCAGTGAACTCAACTCACCTGTCAACCTCAAATGGTACCCATCCGGAGAATCATGACCTGTGTAATGCTAGCAGTGAAGACCAAACCTCCTTACCGGGTTCCCTTGCGAAAACCTTTCCCACATTAAACTCTGCACTTCAGTTGTGGGTGGAGCTAAACAGGAAGTTTGTGAGAATCCTACAATTTCTGTGTTTTCCATGACAACTCTTTTGAGGGAATTTTTACTTGGAGCATGATCCTCTATTGCATCGACCAAAGACCTTTCTTCAGGGCCGTAGCCCTTCCAATCAACTAAGAATTGAAGTTTCCCCTAGAAAATCTGGGAATCCAATAACTGTTTGACTTCAGATTCTTCTCCAAACTGGGACCGATAGGAGATGGACTAACTGACTCTTTAAAGAATATATTCAGAATCAGCGGTTTTAACAAGGAAATGTTCACCCCAATGGACAGTCAGTGAAAGAGACTCACTCAGTCAGATGGCTATAGCCTGTACTGCTCTGGCCACTGGAAGATTTTATCTCTTGCATGAACAGTGCATAAAGTACATAATTGTATAAATAGATATGAATGGATCAGCTATGCAGCCCTATATGATGATTGCAATTTTCAGTAATGAGTTGAGAATTGTAGTCACTGGAAGAAGGATATGAGAAGGAGACTAGAGGAAACCTTGTCTCTGTTCACTAGCCTACCAGTTGCTGGTCTAAGAGAAAACCCTAACTGTAATTGTCCCTGGAGCTCTAACCTTCCCAGCCCAATAACTAAAGTTAACATGACAATGTGAAAGGAACAACCCTTAAACAGTAAAACTGGTGCAAATCCATCAGCTCATTATTTTGATCATTTACCACCACAGTGCATTTTTTTGCTTTGAAATCAAATATTAACAATGGTAAATGCAAGACTAATGTTAGGTTGTGCTGAATATCCCAATTTACTACATCATTTATACTTCATGATCCATGCTAAAGATGGGGTCCATATGATATCCCTGTATTCTTGTGTTCATTCAAAACAGCTCACTCAACTGTAAAACTACATCTCATTAATGTAGATGAACACAACAAAATAGAGCATTTTATTATAGACCTTATATTTTTGAATGACCCAAACCTTTACACCCACATAGACCGGAATTTTGCATCCCTTGAAATAAATAGTAGATGGCTTCTTTATGATTTACTGCACATTTAATGTAAGATTTCACATAATATATATCCATGAAAGACAGTTTGGTCCTCATCTGCCACTTTGTTAAATGGACTTTACAAAGCACAAATGTATAACAAGGTCACCTTCAGCTTCCTGATCTTATTGGCCACATTTGTGTTTACCGTGACAGCTGACAAATGTCAGGTCTTCTCCTAATGTGACACAAGTTGGGCTTGACAATCATAGAGATTAAATCAATTAAGGTGTCTTTCATTTTAATTTCCACAGCAAAGGACAATGCCTGGGGGAAACTAAACTTCTGAAGCTGGCAGTTTAGATTTAATTATGAATTGGGATGGTTAAATTGATAATGCAAATTTTAATAAAGGTTATCTGGAAACTTTAAAAATGTAACACAAGATTCCAGACAAGCAGTCTTCCAGGAGAGTCTACTGTTATTTACTAATGAATTAATCTACATGCAAGCTCAAATATAGACTAAAAGCATGTGCATTACAATAAAGCGGAATTTTAAGTTAAACCTATATATTTTTTCCAAATAGATTACTTCAGGATGGAAGAAAAGAGGAATCTATACAGACTCAGGTTATTAATAAAGTGGAAGACAAAGGATTTCGGCGAGCATTTATTTCAAATAAAATCTTAAAACATTTGGGTTCTGCCTTTTATTTTTACTATTAGGTATGTTTGTGAAACTACATGTTCAGGAGGCCCCTGGCTGCCAGGACATTGTGGTCCTTGTAGTTCTATAAGTATCAGCATGCCCAAGTTGCTAATGCCTGCCAAATAGAGCTGGGACTTGCAATTCCGCAGAACAAGCCACACGCATATGCACGTATGCAGATTTGCAGCTCTCTATACTTGCTTGCGATTGGAGAAGCGGAACGGGGAAGGAGCAGTCTAAAGTAGGCTGAGTACAGTAGGAGCGCGTTCACCTACTTGCAATAGATGCAAAGCCACACGGAGATGCAGATAAACTTGTCAAAGCTGTATCGATTACAGGTGTCTGAAGGATGGTGGAAATATATGCTGATAATGACGTTGACGGTTGCCAGCACTACCTAGCCGCTTCTGATTGGCTGATTACAAATTCACCTCTGAAGCTGCTAGGCTTTCCTCGTTGTTTGTGCATATATTAAAGGATTTTGTGTGCGGATTTTAAAAACAATTGTTAATAAAATGTTCTTGTTCTTATGATCTGGTTGCATGCATGCATATGTGCCTGTATGCCTGCTTGATGTAAGCGTGGCACATATACTACAGATGCAGGTATGGATTGATTTCTAGGGACAGTTCCCAAAAGTGGGATGTGGTCATGTCCTTATGAATGCACTATTCATAAATTACTTATTATCAGGGCCGGATTTACCGCTAGGCAACCTAGGCACCTGCCTAGGGCCTAGCGGCTCTTGGGGGGGCACAGCTGGGGGGGACAGGAGCAGTTTTTTTTAAAAAAAAAAATCGTCCCCTCCCCCGACCGCGAGTCGGGGGAGGGGGGGTCGGGTGCCGCGAATCGGGGGAGGGTGGGTTGGGTGCCGCGAATCGGATCCCGGAAGCCTTTTCTCCTCTCAGTGTCTCAGTGATAGAGAGAGGAGGAGAGGCTGCCGGGACCCGACGAGCGATCACGTGACTCCTTTTTTTTTTTTTAAATCTGGACTGACCAAGGAGGAGCAGCGCGCCGGAGAAGAAAGGCAATAAAAAGGTAAGTAAAACAACGAAGGGACAGAGGTGGTGATGGTGAAGGAAGGGGCATAGAAGTGGTGATGGTGATGGGCACAGAGGTGGTGATGGGCACAGAGGTGGTGATGGTGAAGGGCACAGAGATGATGATGGTGAAGGGGCACAGAATTGGTGATAGTGATTGGCACAGAGGTGGTGATGGTGAAGAGCACAGAGGTGGTGATGGTGAAGGGGCACAGAATTGGTGATGGTGATTGGCACAGAGGTGGTGATGGGCACAGAGGTGGTGATGGTGAAGGGCACAGAGGTGGTGATGGTCAAGGGCACAGAGGTGGTGATGGTGATTGGCACAGAGGTGGTGATGGTGATGGGCAGAGAGGTGATGGTGAAAGGGCACATGTGATATTGTGAAGGGGCAAAAGTGACAATGAAGGGGCACAGTGTGATGATAGAGGGACAAAAGTGACAAGAGCACATACTTGGATTTATGCGTATTATTTTTGCAAACAACTTAAGTAAGTATTTCTGCCCTGACTTCAATATTTATTAAGTTGTTTTGACCCAACTACTTAAAAAAACGGGACTGCTTGGTAATTATTTAGGGGTGCCTTTTTCTGCAGCAGGGTGGCCTTGCTCTTTTCACATGTTAGGTACGCCCCCAAAGATGCAAGCCATGCTTTCATATTTACTTAACTATAGGGGTATATGGTAGGCATGCGGCGGCACATGCTTTCACTTCTACGTAACTATAGGGGTATATGGTAGGCTGCAAAAATATAGTGCTGTGGATTGTTTCAGGGAGGGGGCCCAAAAACAGTATCCTGCCTAGGGTCCTATGAGGTCTAAATCCGGCTCTGCTTATTATAAGTGGTCAATGTCTTCCAACAAGTTCATTGAAGTGGTATTTCAGATTTCATGTCATTCCTACTTATTCCTGCTGAAACCAATTTATACAAATAATTATCTGGCAACAATGGATACAGGTTTGTTTTCTCCAGATTGTTTTTTTTTTTTAATAAACTTTAATGTAAATAAAATACTGTATGTCTACTTTGTGATGATTTCTTTTTTTCCTTTGTGTAAAATCAACTCTTTCCAGTTGTATCTACATCAACCATATGATCCGTTTCCTCACACACTCGTCTTTATATTTGATCCATGCTGGAATGCTGCATATCAGTCATGGAAGAAATATGTTTGTTTTAGCGAGTCTTGAGCGCAGTTGCAGTCGGAAAAAAACAATTGACAGTTTGGACCCTAACTCCAGCTAGTGGCACAGACTCTAGGGGGTATATTTACTAAATTGCGGGTTTGAAAAAGTGGAGATGTTGCCTATAGCAACCAATCAGATTCTAGCTGTCATTTTGTAGAATGCACTAAATAAATGAAAGTTAGAATGTGATTGGTTGCTATCGGCAACAACTACACTTTTTCAATCCTGCAGTTTAGTAAATATACCCCTAGGGCTGTAACCGAGGTCAGGTTGTCAAGCTAGAAAAGTATGAACATCATTTTAGGTAAGGCTTAGAAAGAGAGTAGGTAATCACTGGGGAGTCCCACGTGCTCTGTTTTATTCCAAACCTGGAGTACTTGAGTTGTTGAATCGGAGCAAGGGTTCTCACATCTTATGGTCTTATGGATTTTGGTCAGAGTGTTGTTGAATGAGATGGTAACATATTGCATGGAGGATATATGTCATTTCCTATTCAACAGTACTGTTCTGGTGGGAGGTAGGTGAAAATTTTCCAGTCTCTCCCTAGTAAAATTTTGGAAGCCTGGCATATATGTAGAATCAGATTGTCAGTGGATTGGCTCAGAGTTTTAATTGGGTTATTGAAAAGGAGTATTAAGGGATCCCTTGGTATCCGCATTTTAGAACTGTTGAATGACAGGGCATTCCCACCAGATGTGGAGAAGTTTGCCAATTTCACTACTTTATCTCCACCATCTGTTGGATGAGATAGGGTAGATGCAATAATATTTTTTCCGCGACCAGCAGCAAGTATCGAATGTTGTACTTTGGAAAATGTTCCATTACCTCTTACTGAGTAGATCCAGTTTCTTTTTAAAAGGGATAGTTTACGAAAATTCTTTGAACATGTTTGTCATTGAATAAAGCTACATATTTGTAGTGTAAATGTAACGTGAGAGGGAGATAGTATTTGTCCTTGTCATATGCCAGCTATTTGCTAGTCATATAAAACTGCCAATATGTGTTTGTTAATTAATTCATAGTACTAGCTTGATGTGGCTAAAATGAATTCTGTGTACAGCCATGATTTAAAACCAAGTAGGGGGAGACTAAATTACTTTATCTCCATGATTAGGTTTCTAAACTCTTCTGATCTCCCCATGAGGTATTTATGGATAGAGAGTTCCATACACATAGTTACCGATGAGTGCTCAATACCAATTTATGCCATGTAAAAACTAAAGCTCTTGAAAGCTATCTTTAAGGTTATATCAATATCATCAGTGACATCCAACAAACAGACCTTTCACATTCTTGGTTATTATTTTATATCTCAATACAACTAAACTGGGTGACAGAGCAGCTGGGATAAGTGTGAATGAAGGCAAATAAGGACAGAGGAAAATGTCATATTTTTTCAAATGTCATACTTACAGGAGTCACCATGTCTAGTATGTAAATGAAGGGAAAATTATGACCTATTGTGTGGTGGAAATGTCATCTTTGTAGGACATTTTCGTAAGACATTAGGACAGTGTAAATAAACATTGATATTGACTTGAAAGGTGTTTGAAAAGAGGTAATAAACAAATCATTTGCATTTACACAGACTTTCTGCTCCTGACATCACAGTGGAAGGGGTGCTGTTGGTACATGTAGCATGTTTTAAATGTCCTGTAACAAATTAATTCACTCTTGGGAGTCATTATCATATTGAGAAGTGTCCCATTATTCCTGTTCTCAAAGCAAGCAGAAAATGTGTTCTTTTATGAGATTACCATTTTCTGTTGTCTATTCCTTTTTATTTTACCATAAACTACTGAATTATATTTTTGTATGTCATTTTGTTAATTGTTTTCATCTTACGTTTTGTGGATTTATTTTCCATTATACATTACATTTAATAAGTTCAGGTCTCTGTGTTCATATGAATTCTTGTGGCAGTCTTAGTTTGGTCTTAGTATACTACATAGCTGAAACAGAGGAAATCATTTGGTTTATGATAACTCTGATGAAAGTAAATTGTGATAAATTAGTTTAAAGAAAGATCCAAAGGCTTCCTGAGTAAGAGTGTCAGCTCTTCACTAAAAACATTGGTGGTGGTCTAATTGATAAGGTAAAGTTGGTGTGTGGGACAGACAGAGAACATTTTTAAACAGACCAGGGGGTAAATGTATGAACATGCGGGTTCTTCAACACCCGCGTGTTCGGCGATTAAATTTCAAGCGGCGCTGCATTGTAAAGGGAAACTTCCCTTTACAATGCAGCGCCGCTTGAAATTTAATCGCCGAACACGCTGAACACGCGGGTGTTGAAGAACCCGCATGTTCATACATTTACCCCCAGGTGGTTGTTTCTGATTAACCCTTTGTCACACACATCACTTAGGCAGACTCAGATGAGTGCTGGATCGTGACAATCCTGTATATCCACAAAGGAAGTAGAAGCAAGCTCCCATTAATATGTATCAATCTATTATAGTTAGGGTGTAGGGTGCAAGTTTGAATTGAGCATTCAGTTTGTCCCAGATAAAGAGAGTAAAATTAATCATAGGGCAACCATATTTTGAAGCAATCCTGTGTCTTGGGCAACCATGGGAGATAATTCACAGATAGTTCTAGCACATTTGCATTCTCAATGTCTACCCATTTCTTGTGTCCTGGTTTGGAATGCCAAGAAACAATATGATTGAATTAAATGACAAAATAATAGTTTGAAATAAGGAAAGACCAAGACCTCTGTTATTTGTAGCCACTGTGTCTCTGCTGATATTGGGTTTTTTTGCTCTCCCCCATATGAATTTGTTACGATTCGTTTGGAACACCAATAAGGAAAACGGGGACCAGTATTGGAAGGGTTTGAAAAAGGGAGTGCAGTCTTGTAAGGACTTTCATTTCAATGGCATTTATCCTCAGATTCATGAGATGTACATAGTTTTCTATTTATTAATGTTATGGTGAATTTTATTTATCAAAGGTAAATAGATAGAGTGATACAATTGCGAGTAGTTTTAAGCTATAGAGACTCCCAGGTACTAAATTTATTGGGGATGTCACTGAAATTTGAATTGCAGACCTTCCCGGGCTCTACGGGGAACATTGAGCACCAGAGCTTCAGACGTACAGTTGTTAATTTTATATCCTGAAAGGGACCCATAATGTTTAAGTTCTAATAAGAGATTGGGTATTAAGATGTGGGTTAGACAGCATGAGAAGTACATCATCGCAAAGAATAACTTTTTGTATTGATGATCCTCAAAAGAGATCCCTGTATCTCTACTTTTAGCTGTTAAGGGTCCTATACAAAGAGCAAATATTAGCGGGATAGGGGACATCCTTGTCTGATCCCACTGCGTAATTGAAACAAATCAGAAAGCTACCCATTTGTCATAACCACTGAGGTGGGGTTATTGTATAAATGCACAGATGGCTCTTGCAAAATTGACTTGGAAATGGTGCCAGGGTGAAAAACATTAATGGGCAGGAAATTCGGATGAACATTTCTTTCGCGTATAGGGCTAAAAGAACTGATGGGAGTTTGTTTTTGTTAGAATGATGTATATTAGTTTGATAACTCTATGGGTATTGTCAGATGCCTGTGAGATATTTTATGATCATAATGGAAGTTGTATGACTAAATTAAATAAAACAATATATTTGCAAGTTTAAGATTTAAATTTTGGAAACATGTATTTTCTGAAGTAGGCACACATAATGTGTGTTTAAGACAAATTAAAGCAGGGGATGGTTTGCCTATGTGCAGTGGAGTTAATTATTCAATGCCAAGAATTACTTTTTATTGTTTAAATATTTAGCCAAGGGCTTTTATACTTCTTTTTTATACTCTTTAGGTTATATTTGTAATTATTTTGTATATATAAACAGGAACTAAGTTTGAACCTATCACTTTATGCCATGCTAATAAGTTTGGCTTGTAACCAGCGGGTAGTCAATAGCATTGTGCCATGATATGACTTTTTGTGTGTTAAACTATAAAAGCCTGTGTAGAGTTATTTCTAGTTTAGCTTGCTATCATATTGACTTGTAAGCTCTGTGCATGGACAATAAAGTATTTTATTGAGACTTCATCTTTGTTCCAGAATTATTCTATGACATTTCATGGAGGTTCCACTGAGAAAGATCAATTGTTGAACATACAAAGAGAGAATGAGATTCTGGATTATGGGTTTATTGACCAATGTGGCAACATGTTAGAAAGATTCACTGCTTCATATAATGCTCCATGTACGTATACTATGAATATTACAGATTGTAAGGTATTCTTTCTGCTGATTATTTTCTGTTGAATTAATTGAGAGATTCAAATTAGGCAGATACAATGTCTGAACGAAAGAAATCTCTGGCGCTAATATGAATATCACAGGTATAGGAAGAAGAACACAATTTCTGACCAGGTAACAAATGCAGCAGCTCTCAAAAGGAGGTAGTGTTAACCCTCCCAACAAAGCATACAAAAGGGAAAAAGGAGAGTTGCGCAGAAGTACCTAATAGGTTTTTAATAAAAAATGTCAAACAGCTGTGTAAAATACATGTATCACATACTGACAACCACAGAGTTACGGTGGAACATATACTATATATACACTAGCTTTTCTAAGAAACAAATAAAATAAAAATAAAAATGTAAAGATAAAAATAAATCTCAATAAAAAACAGATCACATGACCTCATAATCATGTATATACATGCATATATTGCGATGCAACCCAATACACCTATTTATCACCAGCTGGTGATAAATAGGTGTATTGGGTTGCATCGCAATATATGCATGTATATACATGATTATGAGGTCATGTGATCTGTTTTTTATTGAGATACAATGTCTGTGTCATATTGAAAGAAACTGTTTGTTTTAGTGAGTGCTTCAGAGTGTGATTGGATGGGCCATGATCAGCCTTAATTTGGGGAGGGACTGACAACTTGAGTTACCCTTTTTCTGATCAGACAGTGTCAGTAACACTTTTCCCAAAAGTGTAAAATAGATAGAACACACTGGAAAGCCAAGATAGCAGCATGTATAACACATGTGTATTGTGTCAGCCTTGAAACCAGACATGGTTATAAAGATCCCAAAAAAGATGAGAAGTCATTTTACCTTAAATAAGACAAATATTCCATTACCTTTGTGTGGTGAAGCATTTACTGAACTATAAAGATTAAAAAGCTGTAAAGGAATGACAGCTGTTAGGATATCACAGAGGTTACGAGGTATGTTGCTGACAGGAAGCAGACAGGAAATAAACACTAAAGTTTTGCTTGTATGATGAATAGCCACCACGTAACACAGGAATCATGCAGGAATATGACCGTCTGAAGAGACAGAAACAAACAGGTTAGGATTCAGGAGCCAAAGACAGGAACAAACAGGTCAGGATACAGGAATCAACAGCATGCTTGTCAAAAGCTTTGAAACACTATCACCAGCCATATCACCAGCCATAAGTGAATGACCAGCCAGGGATTTTGTAGTAAAGTGTTCCAAAGAGCTCACAAGAGTAGGCATATCAGCACTGCAGCTCAGAACTAATTGAAAGCAGCAAACAGTTTTTCAGAGGGTGACACACCTATGTAGCTAAGTGCATAGCAGCACTAGGTACTGGCAAGATACATGGCAGATTTAAATCCTAACAGCAGCACTTTGGGACAAGGCAAATCTTTATTGGATTATAATCACCAGATCTCAAGGCAGGCCAGCAAGTGTCATGTATAAAGTATATTGTAATGTGTCAATGAAGTTTCTAAGGAGATAGCATGGAAATTTTCCTGTGATAACAATGACAGTATCTTTAATTGTTCTCCTATGTGGAAATAAATGAGAATTGATCTGTGACTTGATACGTGTCTTTGATCCATGTTAAAAATGGTTTTAAATTGTGAATAAGTTTGGTTTTTGAAGACAAGATATAAGTTACAATTAAAAGGCAATTTTCTTTTGATTATTTTAAAGCATGACAAATCAAAAGTAAATTTAAATGGAAGTTTTACTTTGAGGAAGTGACTGTTTCTTTATGATTATGTGCTGCTAAAGCACGTGTTATATAGCGTATAAATGGAATGAAATTCTTGAGAAAATGGAATAAGAGTTCTAAGTCACATCCTAGACCTTTCCCTCTCATGAGATCATTTCAAAAAGATGAATTTATTTATCTGAGTTTAAAAAGGAAAATGACAAACAAGAATTGAAATGTTTTAATTATGATTAGAAAAATGTAAAATTTAATCTTATGTTGATTCCTCACCAAACCCTACACTTTCTTTAGCACAAATGAATTTTAATCGGTGCCAGTGCAGGTGATAACACTCTTATATCTGTTTTTGACAGATTATAAATTACCCAAAGGAATGACACAAGATGAATATAAAAAATAACTGTTTTACTAGAAGCAATACAGAGGCAAATAAATGCTATACAACAAAATATTATAAATGCTGAAGATGCTGACGATGCTGATACCTCTAGTTCTAGTGATAAGGTTAACATATATCTAATGTAAGGCAAAAACACTGTATGGGGAGTGACAGGGTGTGTAACTAAAATCTGCTTGGCAACAAGAAATGTATTTAAGACTGTGTTAGACAAAGATGTAAATGAGTGAAGCTTCCACTAGTTGGATTCAGAAAGCTCATAGTCACTTTGCTACCCCATATGGAGCACAAATTATGGTTATGGGAGAGTACTGGAGACCTGATTGATTGTGTTGTATTGTATGTTTGTTATGAGGTTTTTCCCCCTCATGGGAACTTTTGAATTAGATATTTCACAGCTCTCCTGTGCTTCTGTCAGATTCTGGGAGAGAATGTGCCCCTCTCTTCCTGTATCCTAACTGTCGGTTCTGTGTATTAAAGGGAAGGAAATGAGGGCTGTGCAGTTCTCTCCTTAACAAATATTGTGTAAGTGTAGAAGAAAAAGTAAAGTTTGTTTTTGAAAGTTATTGTATGTGGAATGATGTTTTTATGAAGATTGTTTGAAAATACATGCACTGTTGAGAAAAACAAATGTTTTTGTGAGTATACTTCAATAATTCAAGAATAATTAAAATGTCTCTGGACTATTAACAGAGCTTACATTGAATCTGATCAGAATTTAAGGCTTTTAAGCATGCTGGGATTTGTAGTTCCACAGATGTAGGCTGTAAGTAGTCAATCCTATTTTTGTTTATCTTCCACTTTCAGTGATTTTCTCTGATTTCACTTTGCAGTGGTTACAAGAATAATGTTTGTTGAGGAGTTAAGTGGATGGTTGGTAGGCTTTGAGGAACAGGTGAGTTTTAAGTGCCCATTTGAAGGAGCACAGATTGGGTCAGAGAAGGATGGAGCGAGGGAGGTCATTCCAGTGAAGGGGGTCAGCACGGGAGAAGTCTTGGATTCTGGAGTGGGAAGAGGTGATCAGAGTGGAGGAGAGGCGGCGGTCATTGGAGTGTGAATGGAGAGAAGGTTAGAGATATAAGGGGTAGTAGACTGGGAGAGAGCCTTGTAAGTGGTGGTAAGGAGTTTGAAAAGGTTTCTGTAGGGGAAGGGGAGCCAGTGTAAGGCAAGACAGAGAGGGGAGACGGAGGAGGAGCGGCGTGAGAGGAAGATGAGTCTTGCAGTGGCATTGAGTATAGAGCGGAAGGGGGGAAAGTGGGATTGGGGGAGGCCAGTAAGGAGGAGGTTGCAGTAATCGAGGCGGGAGATGATGAGAGCATGGATGATTGTTTTGGTGGCATCTTGAGAGAGGAAGGGACGGATGCGGGCGATGTCGCGGAGCTGGAAGTGATAGGCTTGGGTGAGGGATTGAATGTGGGGGGCAAAAGAGAGAGGAGTCAAGAGTAACATCCAGGCAGCGGAGTTGGATGACAGAGGAGATGGTGGAGTTGTTAACAATGATGGAGAGGTCATGGTGGGATGGGGGTCTGGGCGGGGAAAGACAATGGGCCTGAGTCATTAAAGAGAGCAAAGCATAACAAAGGAGTAACTTTGAACCTGGGCAAAACCATGTTGTACTGGAGGGGAGGTATATTTAAAATGTGAGGGCAGATTATTTTGTTAGGGTAGGGCATATCCAAGATCCACTTTAAATTTCAGTGTAAAATTAAAGCTATCAAATATTTGTGTGCTAATTGAAAAACAGCGAGTATTTTACTTATGTGCAAAATAATAAAGTAATTTGCACCCCTTGCATTGTAACATGGTCTGTCCCGGAAAATATTTAGTCCTTTTTTTGCCTTACCTTCCTTAATGACTCAGGTCCAATGAGTTCAGTTTTAGAGATGTTAATTTTAAGAAAGCGCAAGGACATCCAGAAAGAGATGGCTGAGAGGCAGTCAGATACACGAGAGAGGAGGGAGAAGGAAAGATCAGGAGAAGAGATGTAGATTTGAATTTCATCAGCATAAAGGTGATACTGAAGACCGAACGAGGAGATGAGAGCACCAAGGGAGGAAGTATAGAGCGAGAAAAGTAGATGGCCGAGAAGGGAGCCCTGAGGGACTCATACAGGGAGAGGGGAGGGGGTGGAGGAAGAACCAGATGTGGATACAGAGAAGGAGGGGTTAGCAAGGTATGAGGTGAACCAGGCATGGACAGAACCAGAGAGGCCGAGAGAGAGAAGAGTTTGCAGCAGGAGGGGGTGGTCCATGGTGTTGAAGGCCGCGGAGAGGTCGAGGAGGATGAGTAGGGAGAAGTGACCCTTGGATTTGGCTGATAGGAGATCATTAGTAACTTTGGCCAGGGCAGTTTCGGTGGAGTGGAGGGGGTGGTAGCCGGAATGGAGAGGGTCGAGGAGAGAGTTGTCCGAGAGGTGTCTGGTCAGGCGACTGCAGACAATCCGCTCAAGTGATTGCTAGACATAGGGGAGAAGAGAGATAGGGAAATTATTCGCAAGAGAGGTGGGGTCAAGATTGGGTTTTTTGAGGATAGGAGAGATAAGAGCGTGTTTGAATGAGGATGGGACTATGCCAGAGGAGAGTGATAGGTTGAAAAGGTGTGCGAGGTAAGAGCAGGCAGTAGGAGAGAGAGAGCGAAGGAGGTGAGAGGGGATGAGATCAAGAGGACAGGTAGATGGTGGAGAGTAAAGAATAAGGGAGCGAACTTCTTCACCTGATGTAGGGGTGAAGGAGCACAACAGCTGGTTGATAGAGGGCGGTGAAGCGATGAGGGTGGCGGGAGAGGTATGGGAGGAGGAGATGTTCCGTCTGATGGCTTCAATTTTGGAAGAGAAAAATGTGGCAAAGTCAGAAACGGAGAGGGAAGGCGGGACAGTGAGAGGGGGGGGAGAGGGGAGGGAGTTGAAGTTGGCAAAGAGGCGGCAGGGATTGGAGGGATGAGAAGAGATAAGGGACTTAAAGAAGGATTGTTTAGGGAGGGACAGGGCAGAGCAGAAAGAGGAGAGGATAAATTTAAAGGGAAGGAAATCAGCCAGGGGACGAGATTTCCTTCAGAGGCATTCAGCTGTGCGAGAGCACTTTTGGAGGGAGCGGGTGAGTTTGGAGTGCCAGGGTTGGGGAATAAGGCGACGGCGGCGTATAGAAGAGGCCGGGGCAACAGTGTCCAGGGCAGTAGTGAGGGATTGGTTGTAGAGAGAGGATGCCTGATCAGGGCAAGCCAGAGAGGGAAAAGGTGATATGAGAGTTTCAAGAGAGGAGGAGAAAGAGATGGGGTCAATGGCATCAAGGTTGCGCCTGTGAGGATGGCTTTAGGCGAGGTGGGAGCAGGGGAGGAGGACAGAGTGAAGGAGAGGAGATGGTGGTCAGAGAGTGGGAAGGGAGAGCTGGAGAAGTCAGAGAGATCGCAGAGATAAGAGAAGACAAGGTCGAGGGAGTGACCAAGATAGTGAGTGGGGGAGGAGGTTCACTGAGTGAGGCCAAGGGAGGAGGAAAGGGCGAGAAGTTTGATGGTGGCAGGGTCAGAACAGTTGTCAATAGGGATGCTAAAGTCGCCAAGTATAATGGAGGGAAGGTCGGAGGAAAGATAGTGGGGGAGCCGGGCGGCGAAAGTGTCAAGAAAAAGAGAGGTGGGGCCAGGGGGATGGTAGATGATGGAGACACGGAGGTGGATGGGAGAGAAGAGCCGGATGGAGTGTACTTTAAAGGAGGAGAAGGAGAGGGAAGAAAAAAGTGGGAATGACCGAAAAGTGCAGCTAGGGGATCGGAGGAGACCCACTCCACCTCCTGGACGCTCATCTGGTCTGGTGGAGTGGGTGAAGGAGAGGCCCCCATAGGAGAGAGGGGCGGGAGAGGCAGTATCAGAAGGCCAGGTTTCGGTGATGGCAAGAAGATTGAGAGAGTTGGAGATGAAGAGTTCATGGATGGAGGACAGTTTGTTACGGACGGACCTAGAGTTCCAGAGGGCACATGAAAAAGGGAGGGAAGGAAAAGGGGAGATGTGGATGAGATTGTCAGGGTTGATGGAGCGAGGGGGGATGAGAGATGGGACAGTGAGCGTTAGGCCATTGAAGGGGGCTAGGGGAGAGGATGGGTATAGGAAAGGAGCGAGGCTGCATTTTGAGAGACAGGGGACAGGGGATGAGAGAACGGCCAGAGGAGGCAGGGGAGGAGTGAGGGAGTGAAACAGAGGGGAGGGCAGCAAAAGGGAGACTGTAGTGGAACAAAGAAAATTAGAAGTTTAGTTTCTTAAGGACTCACGAACAGAGTAAAACAGTGAGTAGGACTGTAGAGGGCTATAGAGGGCTATAGAGAAGAGTAGAACAGAAAGGCAGTGGCAAAGACAATATAGAGTGCAGTAGACATTAAAATAAAATTAAAATAAAATACAATAAAATATAAAACAATAAAATAAACTTAAAATAAGAATAGGGTTAAGGTAACCTAAATTGAAATGAAAAATACATGGCGAAAGAAGTAATGGAGGACTACAGAGAGCAGATCACGGGTCACAGGAAGTCGCCGGAGGGACAGTGATCTGAAGGGACCAGAGTTCAGGTCCCTGAAAGGTTCTGTTGCCTTTTGCTTGACTGATGTCTGCTAACACCTCAGATTAGCCCATATAATAATTCTCTTCTCCTGTGTCCAGAGAGGAGGAAAAAAGTCCGCCTGTCTCTGTGAGCAACCTTCTCCAAAAGTGCCCTTGTCTTAAGAAAAGTTATTTGCAAAGTCTCTGTGGGAGTGGCTGATGAAGCAAGTGTAGTGGAGTACACACACACAGATGACAATAACTAGCAGGTGGGATTGGCACAACTAAATACACTTGCGTAAAGTCTAAGACCCCTCCAGACTTCACCACGGATCCCCACAAGAGTATTTGGACTTTGCTCAGTGAGGACCCAGGTCGCAGCTCAGTGTATTTGGTTCCCTCTGTGAAATCAGCACTGTACTTGGCTGGTATGAGGACTCTGACGATAACACTGTAGATGGAAATGCGGGTAAGAGTGTGCTGCTGTTGGGGAGACTGGACACAGGAGTTGAAGAAACACAAATAGCAGCTATACTTCCTACAATAGTCCTAGAATGGGAGCACTGATGTTGGACATAATTGATACTCAGGTGCTCATAGTGGATGGTTGATTGCTGATTGCCCACATCTGTCATTAGTACTGGAGGTTAGCGGTAATACCTGAGAGAACTGTTATGTAATTTCTAGCCGGAGACTGAGCACAGCTGGGTTCTGTTAAGGATTGTAATTGGGAAGGCCAGCAAGCAGTGACCTGCTGAGTGCTGGAGGGAGGCCAGCGATGTCCAAGACTGCTGGTACCAGGGTAGAGTTGACAAATTTTAGCCCAGGGGGCAAGACTCAACTCAGCAGCCTATTAGGATCATGTTAAAAGGAAACAAATACAGGTGGCTCAGTGACCCAGCCCAAGGTAGCCCACTATATGACCGGCCCGAGGGGCAAATGCCCCCTTGCTCCCCAGCCCAGCCTGCCCCTGGCTGGTACAGACACAGGCCTAGCCTTGCTTGAAGCAATGCACATAGTACTGCATTCTATAAGGACAACCCCAAGAAGAGGACTAAATATTTCACCTTATAAAGTACTCTTTGGCAGATTTTTGAACACAGTAACTGCTCTAGCATTTGAACAGAGTTAAATGACTTAACTGTGAATAATCTTATTTCACTCAGGAGAAAACTAAAAAGAGTACAGACTTTTAAAAAAAACAGCTTCAATAGAAGAAGTCTGTCATCCTGACTACACCTACCGTTGTGAAAGTTAAGGAGAAAGCAACATGGATGGATGAACCCCACGGCAAGAGGGTAAAGTCTCTAAAAATAACACAGCCTGAGGACATTTTGCAAGACACAGCAGGAGTGTTTCAAACTCCAACATGCCGGTAACTAGGTAGTTTTGCTGGGCACAATAATCCCGCACTATTCACAGAGGGAAGTCAGAGATCCTAAGAAGGGCTCTGTGAAGAGCATGTATAACGCAGCGTTGCTTGGGTTTAAGACAGACAAATGACTATGGGCTTGTTTAGCAACATGTACTTTAATTATATGTTTAAAAATATATTTCACTTTTGAGTCCCAAGGAAAAGGTGAAAAAAGAAACAATGTTACATTGCATAAAACTAAAAGAGAGGTCCAGAATGGTGAATAAATCACTGGTGCTCTGAGCCAATCCAGAAGAGATATGTACAACAGTGTTATGAAATGAGTGTGTCATGGCCAGGATTAGACAGAGGGAACTACAGAAAAGTGATTATGGGAACATTTGGAAGGAAATTTAGTACTTGATATGCATAGTTAATTTGCTAAGAGATTAAATCAGAGTAATTATGGTATATGTACACATTTACCTTTAAGAGCAGGGATAGGAATCCCCATCTTGGTGTATTCACTGGCCTTTAAGGATACAATGTCTGTTAACTAGATTAAATTCTCTCCACTAGGAGTTATTTCAGTACCCAGCTTGGTACAGGCCCCTGGGAAACTTGAGTTTTGCATTAGAGTAAATGACACTGCTCACATCAACGAAACGTATATCCTCTTAGACATGCGTACAAGACAGAAGTTCAAATATTTAGTAGTAGGAAAGGACCTAGGCTTCTCAATTTGTCCCAGGTCTATATTTACCACACAACACCCTAATAGGGAGAGGAACTTATCAGTACGGCATGAGGAAACATCTAATGGTACATTTTTCCCCAATAAAACTGTAGCATTAAAATAGTTAATGGCTGATATCTCTCACTCCATTTAAACCTCTTAGTAACTTATTTAAATTCTTTGAATAATTGACATGAGACGTAATTGTGGCAATAATAAAAGGAGTTTATTTGCAAACCAAATATGGTGGTGGAGAAAAGAGCAGGCAATATGACACACACCAAGCAACCAGGATATCCCACCATTTTACCACGGGCGCACATAACCTTGCCGAGACCCTCCATACCGGGCACCTCTGAACCCTTAACCCTTCTGGGCTAAAAGGAATGCAACCATAAGAAGACCCACAGCGGCGCCACTTGCACCAAGACTATAACCAAAGAGAGGCAGGTTCAGCATGCCAACTACCGTAATGTGTGCCCCAGCCACTGGCCGTTGACTACTCTGCATTTTACGGTCATGCACAGATCCTCAGGACCCAAGGCCCACCACTATACCTACACCTACCAGTACCAAACTTCTATAAATGTCTCCTATAAACAGGGCCATGCCCTCATCGTTCAGGTAAACTCCATCCCGCCTATAGAGGAAGGGGATCTGGAATCTAATATGCAGGTGTCCAATCCGCAAGCCACCTAAAGGGATGCATGAACTTGGACACCACAGAGTTCACTTTCTTCCGGACCTCGTCCCCTACGCGCCTATCATGTTAATGACACTGTAGATGCCACTGATTAGTATTTGCACAACTAAACAGGGAGGTGTGGAGTCTTACGCACCCCCAGTATTCACTAAGGACCCCCGCAAGGAGCTATGGACTTGGCTGCGTGAAGTGCGCAGGTCGCGGTTCTCCATGTTAGTTACCAGTGCAATGGATAAAAGAACAAGGATGGTCGAACAGTACGGTCAGATACAACACGATGGCGCAGTACACAGGGAGAATCCAGAATGACACTGTTTCGATATGCTTTTTCAATGCCTTGAAAAAGCATAGTGGAACAGCACGTTGGCGTTGGCGCTGCCAACACCCTTTTCCAGTAATTATTAGAATCTTGGCACTTTCTATAGGCTCCTTAAACCCAAAGCCAGTGGAGCGTGGATAGGCAGTTAGCAATGCACTCCCCGTAATTCATCTTTTTGATCCTCATCTACAATAGGCTCCTTATACCCAAAGCATTGGAGCTCGAACAGACAGTTAGCAAATCCCTCCTCGTTTATCCTTACATGGTTACCATATTAGGCTGCACCTGATCAGATGCCGTTGATTTCAGTAAATTATTTATGCTGAGAGGTGGGGAACCTGTATTATTGGAGACGTGAGGGAGTACTACTACCTCCAGATAAATTTAAGATCTGGCTTGTTAAGACATGTATGCAGAGTAGATACTTACCTGTCATTATATCTGTATATTATGTGTTATAGATTCTGATCTTTTATAATCTTTGTATATTGTTACATGGAACCCACTATTATATGGGGATTTCTACTCATCTAATCACATATTACTGGATTAAGAGTACTTCCAGCGCATTTTATTTCACTTAAACTTTATACACATTAGTCACTATATTTTCGCTATTCATTTTATTTATTTTATTTATCTGGACAATAAAAGTTAAGTTTTAGACCTTGAGAATAATACAGTGCAGAAAATTTCCTATGACTCTGGAGAGTTGAAGTGCATCTTCTGAAACACAAACCTTTTTTTCTTTAATATATGGCAAATATTAGCCCCTGAGGGCTGAGCCTCGACCTAGCAGCATATTAGGAACATTTTAAAGGGAAAAAAAAAAAATAGCCCAATGACTAAGCCCAAGGTAGCCACTTTGGGACTGGCTCTGGGGGATATACCCCCTTACCCCCCAGTCCAATCAGCCCCTGGTATTTACAGTGATAATATTACTCTACATTGATCACATACTAAATACATCCTGAATACAAAGGTGTCCCCTATTCTTCGTTGCCCCCTTACCCCTTCAGAAAAGACAGTCACATGAATATTTAATATTATGATTTGATGGCAAATGTATTCGATAAACTCCTCCTCCCCTCTCCCTTTCCCTATATTTCTCTATTGTCCTTCATTTATCCTTGGCTACCACTGATTAAGTATACATGGTAAAACACCAAGAAAGTTCTGATTATCTAATGAAGATCTCCTCAGAGGACCACAGCACTGATTCTATATCTTTCCTCTGCCTGGCACCAAGCTGTTTGCCCCAAAACCCTCAACACATGACTTCTCCAGCAAACCACTGCTACTAAGTCATCACAGATCTCATATACCTTCAGTATCGTACATTGCCACCTAGCATTGTTGTCAGATGACAATACATGAACCACCTGAATGCCACTAAGACTCTATATTGTCTGGTCCAGGCAGCCTGGAGTTTGTACTGTATAGACACCAAAACCAGCATCAAAACCCTCCCTTTCTCAAAAATTGTAGATGCACACCGATGATACCAAGCCTTCTGCTTGGTCTGCACTTTTAGATGGTTAACCTCTGCATGCAGCATGAAAGCATCCAGTATAGCCATCTGTCCTTCCAAAATGCCTGGAACACTACCCAGACTCTGTGACCTTATGGTAATAGAAAGAAAGAGACACTATTAGATTGCTACGGATAGGCAAACAGCAAGTGTGGGAAGTAGTGCACGCAGTCTCCCACCTTCAAAGTTACAAATGCACATAGCATGTGCTTTAAAGTCCCAGTGAATTGGTTGTACAGTCTGTTAGTTTGTAGTTGGCTTGGAGCAGTATGAAGTTGCCTTACTCTGCATTTTCTCCCAAAAATATTAGATCTGTTCACCCATGGTTGAACAGATCTTGAATGGTTAGGATATCTGCAAGGAATCCTACCAATATACATACTCCTAATAGGATGTCTGCTAACTCATCCTCGTTGATTTCAGACAGAGCTACAGCCTCAGAATACTGGTTGGAATAATTCACCACAGTGGGGATGTGCATCTTCTCTGATTTACTGGGAGCATGCACTGGACCGGCTATGTCCACAGCCACTTGCTTAAAGGTTCATCAACTACTGGCAAGAACCTGCGAGTGTCAGGCATCGTCCTCACTTGCCTACCTCTCAGCGGGGACGGACGCCTTCCTCTATCCTGCATAATCGCGTCTCGTTGCCAGGCAATGAGAAGCTATTGTCCAAACAACATTGCTGGCCATCCATCCATTCTGCCGTGTAACAGTACGTCTCAGCCTGTGAGACCTGCGCCCATCACAAGGTTCCCAGACAACTGCCTTCAGGGCCCCTGCTTCCACTCCTGGTTCCTGAAATACCATGGACTAGTATTTCCATGTATTTTATTTCTGACTTACCTTACAGTCATGGATTTAACAGCAATTGTGAAGTGGTGGACAGGTTCTCCAAACTGGCATACTTTATTTCTCTCAAAGGTCTCCCATCTGCTCCTGTTCTAGCCAATATCTTTATCAAAGAAAAATTTTGCCTCCATGGCTGTCCACGTGACATTATTTCAGACCGGGGATTTCTTTTTATTTTCAAATTCTGGAGAGCCTTCTGTAAGGAGTCGGGTACTTCTCTCCAATTTTCTTCAGGTTACCACCCTCAGACCAAAGGGTAGACCAAGAGAATAAACCAGGACCTGGAGCGTTTGGTTAGAAGTTACTCCTCCGACAACCAATCCGAATGGAGTCACCACCTCTGTTGGGCAGAATTCACTCACAATAATCATACCCATGAAACCACAAATTCATCTCCATTTTTCATTTCCTATGGGTTCACCCTACACCACCCAAATTTTCTCATCACAGTTCTTCTCTACCTGCTGTTAAAAAACATTGGTTCAGGACTTTTCACAAGTATGGTCTCAAGCCAGAAACAAAAGTAATGCAGATAGCCACCGCAGACTTGTTCCCCTGCAACAAGTCGGCGACAGAGTGTGGCTATCCACTCGAAATTTAAGGCTTCGGATCCCGACAATGAAATTGGCTCCCTGATTCATAGGGCTTTTTTTCCATCATTCAAAAAATTAACCCAGTCCCAATTAAATTACGTCTCCCTTCATCTCTCATGGTTCATAATGTTTTTCATGTTTCTTTTCTAAAACCCCTAGTCCCGAACAAGTTTTTTATGGAGTCATCCATACCAGCACTGGTTAAGACCAACAGGGGATAGGGATATAAGATTAAACAAATTGGGGATTTTCGAATCTTCAAGGGCCATCATCAATATTTGACAGATTGGAAAGGCTACAGTGCTGAAGAGAGGTGTTGGGTCAACGCTCAAGAAATTTATGCTCCCAACCTGTTAGCCAAGTTCAAAAAATAGAGAGGACTTCCCTTACAAACCCTGACTAGAGGGAAAGGAGAGGGTACTGTCAGGCACCGTCCTCTCTTGCCTACAACACAGCAGGGACGGACGCCTTCCTCTGCCCTGCATGATCGCACTTCATTGCCTGAGAGCCTCCTGGCTGGCGGAAGGGAACTTCGTCTCAGTCGCCTTCCGCCAGCCGGGTGGCTCCTGTGCACATGTGTGCCTGTTGCTAGGCACCAGGACACACTTCTGCCCGGCATTTCAGTGGTCAGTGACGTCACTGACCGAACCTTTAGCCTCTGTTTAAGGTTCACTCTAGCAGCATGTAGCTGAAAGAATATTAGGTCATTACCTGCTCCAGCACCTGTATACTTACCTGTCTCCTGGTTCCTGACTCCTGACTCCTGCTTGGCTTGACTATTCCTTAGTTCCTGAGTTTCTTACCGACCTGGCTTGTTCACTATCCTTTGCCTGGTGATTTGGATCCTGAATGATACCTGTTACTGACCCGGTTGTTCACTGCTCTCTTCAGCTCTGACCTAACCAGCAAGTGACTTGGAGGGTCGCGACCTGAATGCTCATTGCAGCTGAGCCCATACTCTCTTGCGAGAGTCCCTGGTGAAAACCAGGAGATTGCTTGGACTCCGCGCCTCCTAGCTCAACTGCTGGAAGGTGCCTGCCACCTCATCCCAGTGATATGTGACAGAGAGAAATCAAAGCTGCTGTGAAGGATCACAGGACTTAGAATAGCTAGTAACGTCATCTAACACTGCTGGCAAGATGAAGTTCTGTGTCAGGCATTTCCTCATATGGTTGTTATCTCCCGCAGTGGTTTCTTGGCCAACTGACTATAATTGCACAAGACAAACTCATGGAACCAACAGCTGTAATAGTTGCTTGAACGACCTATCCCTTCTACACTCTTTACCTCTCGGTATATAAGTCTCTTTTGCCAGGTCACATTCCCCACATTCATCACTGAATGACTGGAGCCTCCTGCATTAAAGAGATAGATCAGAGAACTTTAATTTGCTGGAACTCCCATCTGTGGTCTTCACTCTCTGCTTGGTCAGGACATTATACAGGAAGTTCATCAAGTTAGAAATAAAAGGGTCTGTCCAGAAGGTGTCAGTCACTAGGTGGTTGTGGTGGTTAGACTTGTAGTTGTTAGGGCATGAGCATCATTTGGCAATCCTACAGCATCAGGCTGGCTTGAAACAAATTACACTGCATTGTTTTAATATAGTAAAGATTCCACTGGGGAAACTGACTGGTCTAGTGGCTCGTGGATTTCCCTCTGGGCTTGGCAGATACAGGTTTAGTCTTACTGAGTCTGGATTATCCCTTGAACGACATTTTTTTGCTAGGATGACATACATTGACAGGTCATTATATGACTGCCGAACATGCCACCTTATTTTTCTAAGGCAGCAGTATTGGAATCTCGGGGGGAAACTCTGGGCATGTCATTCAAAATGACTTCATAATACTCTTCAGAAAATAATATCGGTACCTAAAATTAAAATGACCACTTTATAGAGTCCTTAGAAATTAATATCAAAGCCATTCTCCTCCTTGGTATAATTGCAGACACTATTACCCACCCTTTATCTTTCAGAACTCTTCCTATCATTAAATAAATATGTATAGGAAATGCTTGTAGTTGTGTTTCATAAATTTCTTCCCACTACCTGAAACCTGCCATTTAATTTTATGTGTGGATTATAAGTTTTCATCCTACTTGAACTTGTTGGCTTCCTGCAATTGTATCTGTACTGAATGCTCTGTGTATATAAAGACCTCTCAAAAAATGCTCACTATTGAAATGGTGAAATATGAGTCTGTTGTGCAAGTTACTTCCCACCTGCCCTCTTCCTGTTAAATGTATCCTTGTGTTTAACTGTACTGAAGACTCCACCCATATTAGATTTGGTGTTCCTTCAATAAAAATGTATTTTGGTTCTCGCAAATCTCAACTAAATTCAGCACGTCATATACTTCTGTCCAGTATATTATATTTGACAAGCGTGACTAGGAATCTGGTGTGTCTGTCCCATGAACCTCTCATAAGGTGTGTTCTCAACAATGGGTCAATTGTTAAAAAATGTGAAAGTCTGCATTAAAACTGTAAATTGACTCTTTATGCAAAATTAATTTGACATTTGTATAGGTTGTAAGGCTTATAAACCAGTTGCGTACATTTTTCCTACACTATAAATGTCGTCACTTAACAAGTCGACATAAAATGTCAACACTTGTATTGTGTAGACAGGTGGACTATGTCTTCAGTGTGACTGGCGACATAGCAAGCAAGAATAGTAGGCACTTACAGCTATGTTGATTCTATGTAACCAGTTGTGTGCCCGATGTTCAGTGGTTCCGTAGTGATCCTTGAGGTACTTGTATCACCAGGTGCCTCGTATTTAAATCAATACTGTGTTCTTATTAGTTGTAGGGGCTTATTCCTCTCACCACCGTCTAGGTAAATCCCATCTCCCATATGGGAGATTAGCAGCACATATAAAAACATTATGTGTCAACATATGTATTATACTACTCCTGATTGCTACATGTCCATAAATGGTTTTGCCTAATTCCTCGGTCACCATTTCTGTTTATTTACATATGGGTACGGAGACTACATCTCAAGGTACAAGATAAAAAGAACTACCTGTCTAATAGGCACTTTATGAACACGTTATACACAGGACATTTTCGGAGATAAAGAACTTTTGATGTCAACTGTTGTGACAGGCCTATCAAAATGGCCACTGAGCTCCATTTTGTTGTATTCATACTTATCTGTGTGTATTGTAAAATGCTTATCTGATCAAAAGCTGAGTCGAGACATCTCCACACATTGTTTTTCCAGCTTTTGTTTGAAAGAGGGGTCCTGGAAATTTACTGTTACTTGAACATATGAGACTCAACATTAGAAGATAAGTATTTCATTGACTTTCATTTGTATATTATGTTAATTGTAAAAATAAAGGTAAACTTCACAATAAATCTTGCATTCATGAGTCATTAACTTTTTGAAACCGAAAGAACCACATTCAACCTGGAACAAATATATTGATATTCTCACATATTTGCATATTGTTATTATGAAGACAGACACCTGTTTACATAGTTAAATATATTCCAATAGAACATCAGACAATTAGATACATTTACCCTTAGAGATTGATCGTTGTGATTATATACTTTTTATGGGCTCAAATAGTGGATCACCTATTGATCAGCTGCTCTCCCTGACTTAGTAGATATATTGTGCATGAGCGCATCCTATACCTACAACTTTCTTTAACCTCATTAGGCTGCACAATTTCCAGGAAATCACATTGTCATTTTCCATAGTGTCCACTTGAAAATGAACTTAAGGCTTTGCAGGTCCTTAGCCCTGGATTTTCAAGTTGTTCTTCTTAGCTGCCTCAAATGCAGTTTGTTGTTCAGTCCTAGATTGAGTATAGAGAATATAAAAAGATCTACAGAACTCACCACTATAGTGAACTGTTGACCTCCTTTTTGGGCCTATAATACCTGTAAAGTTTCTTTTGTGTTTTCAAAACCTCCACTTCAGTACAAACCATACAGTACTAAGAAATGTTACCTCTGGTCTATATCTCTCCATTTTGTCCTACTCGGAGATGCCGCTTACTGATATTGACTCTACTAGACAGGAAGGCGTGGAGTCTAACGTACCCCAGGTATTCACCAGGGGCCCCCGCAAGGGGGTATGGGCTTGGCTGCGTGGGGTACGCAGGTCGCTGCCCTTCAAGTTGGTTAACAGTGCAGCGGGAGAGAGCAGGAACAGTCGTACAGTCCGGGTTGTTGCCAAACGATAGTGCGGTACACAAGTGAGATCCAGATGGAAGGTCAGGAGGCAAGCCAAAGGTCAGAATCCGAGATATCAAGAAGCCAAATCACAGGACAAAGAATGGTCAGGAATGAGCCGGGAGTCAGATACCAAAGGACACTAAATATGGGAGCAGGATACAAGCGCTGGAGATGGGTGAAACCAATACTCTGGCACGAGGGAGGAAAAGGAGGAGCCTTAAATAATAGGGGACTGGCTCTGATAAGAGAACTGTGGTTGTCAGGTGGTCCTGACCGCCGATATAGCGATACAGATAGGCAACGGGACGCAGCTACTGCGCATGCGCGCCCGGCGGAACCCAGAAGTACATCCCGCTGCTAGGCAACGGGACGGGGTCCGTTGGAGATGACAGGCGTCCGTTCCCCGCACCTAGCGTGGTGTGGGAGCGGCGCCTGACATGTCCTCATTCACTGCCTATATTCTACTGTCCTCATGAACATCAGTTTAGGGAGGGCTTGTTTGTTCTCAGTCCCAATCATAATGTAATAAAATAATATCACATTCAGGCTGAGGATGCTTAAGTTGCTATCCACAAGTCCATGGCATACGGTAGGATAATCTAGGTAACCTAAAGGAACCATGTTGAATGTGTAGAGGGATTGAAAACAATGTATTAGCCAGGTCTAGCACTGCATGATATCCCACTGCCTTATTGTTTTTCTTTTCTACACACCATATCTGAGACAGATGGTGAGAGAGCGGATGTCTGTTTGATTTGACCCCTGTAGCCCATCATGATGTGCTTTGAGCCATCTGATGTTTTAACTGGGAACACAGGAGCAATGAAAGAACATGGCATATAAGCCCCGTTCTCAGCAACTCCTGAAATAAATGAATGGTCTCACCAATTTTTTTGACAAACAAACGGTTACTTATATTGTTTTTAACACACTGGTTTATCTGGTGGAGGGATGTCAGTATTGTTTGTGTATACTGACGTATTTTCTGTATGACTGTCAGCATCATCCTCACAATCATGTTATCATATGTTCACATATCCCATAACCAGGGGCAGGCTTGGCTGGGTATCAGGGAGGCAGGGGGGCCTGTCCCATAGTGGGCTATCTTGGGCTGGTTCACCTGCATTTTTTTCCTTTAAAATGTCCCTAATAGGCTGCTTAGTCAAGTCTTGCCCCCTGGGCTAAAATGTGCCAGCCCTCCCGTGCCCATAACCAATCAAAATTCAAACAAATAACAAAGGCAATGAGACAAAACACTTCCCACATGCAGTGCATTGTGCAATTAAAAGCCAATAAATAAATAAATAAATAAAAAAGGGGCAGGTGTGACCATGACGGATCAATAAAGAAGAAATTATTTTATACTTAATAAAGCGGTGAACAAGGTATTGAGGTGCTGCATATTAATGAAAGGTTTTATATATATTTCAAATTATGTGTGTGTGTGTGTGTGTGTGTGTGTGTGTGTGTGTCTATGTGTGTGTGTGTGTGTGTGCAATATATATATTTTTACTCTCCAGATGTAAAGGATCCTTAAGTATAAGCTGCAACTCCAGCGGGTCCCCAGAGCGAAGGGGACAAGGATGAGCTCCAACACTACATCTGCCCACCTCTGCTTGTGTGACCAAAAACTTCAGTTGACGAATAGCAGCTGCCCTCGCTCATCTGTGTGTCATGCCTAAAAGTGCAATTACATGGAAAGATCCATATTTGACTATGTTTGCACAACTAAAAAAGTAAAAATAAATAGCATTTTCAAATGTAAAATAAACTATAACTTAATAAATTAACTTCAAAAACCTTGTAAACAAGTTTAATAAATATTGAATAAAATCATCTCTTCTTTCTAGAGGCAATATAGTCCACACATGTATAGATACATACACATAACATAAATGTACATGGGTAGATCATGTAGATGAGAAAGAACTGCAAAAATATTGAGAACTTCAATGTGGAGATCATAATAATTAAATACTTGTGAACAATACACTAGTTTGAGAAGTTATACATCTTGCATGAGATTTATCATCCAAACCAATTTATGCGATACTCTCAGCATATGTCCGCAGATAGGGCTGTTTATTCTTCACAATGTTCTAGAACATCATTTGACTTTTATAAAGACAAACAATGGGTGGTGAAAGTATTATGGACAAGGCAGAGGCTGGAACAATCATCTTCTAGGGCCTGATTCATTAAGGATCTTAACTTAAGAAACTTCTTATTTAAGTCTCCTGGACAAAACCATGTTACAATGCAAGGGGTGCAAATTAGTATTCTGTTTTGCACACACTGGCTAGTTTTTTCATGTAGCACACAAATATCAACTTTAAATTTCAATGTACATATAAGCTATAAAGTATTTGTGTGCTACATGAAAAAACAGTCAGTATTTAACTTATGTGCAAAAACAGAATACTAATTTTCACCCCTTGCATTGTAACATGGTTTTGTCCAGGAGACTTAAAAAGGAAGTTTCTTAAGTTAAGATCCTTAATGAATCAGTCCCCTAGTTATTAAACGGTTGAGCTTTGTGGAGGTGATCAGACACACTCACACTGTCTCCCTGTCTACAAACAGAAAAATAGAATCTTCCACAGCAAAATTCAACTGAGATTACAAATCAAACCAAACATCACCTGTTGGAATACCAATTATTATATGATTATTAATATCCCATTATATCAGGATAAACACAGGTCTCAGTCGGTAATTCAGTCTTTATGGTCCCTTTGAAAATCACTAAGTATGTATAATAAATTTAACAAGGGCAGGTTACTGGTTGGGTTAAAAATATACCATGATCAGAAATTGTATTGAAAAATACTGTATAATAGTGTTAATATATGAGCTCATAAGTTGGTATATTGGTAAAATTTTGATGCAAACTGTAATTCGTTATTAGTATTATTTGTAATTTATATATTTTATTAATTTATGGTATCCACTATTTTGCTTTTGCCTTACAGTTCCTATCACAACTCTTAGGGGAAATAAGACAACTTGAAAGTATTTTGTTGTTACCTCTTGCTGCAAAATCATTCTTACTATGTGTGTTCTTACTCAAATGGGTCTTAGTTATAGACCTCCCTTACCCATACCCCTCCCACAATGGCATTACAGGAGCTCTATAGAGTCTCTTCTAAAATAGATTTTCTCATATTTGGCCGTTGCTCCATGTGAGCATGATGTCAGTGCTAATCGTCTGTCCCTCTTCTGGGCTACACACCATAGACCAGAGTGGAGGACAGCGAGGAGTGAGACAGCGGAGCTGCAGGACACCTCTGATGTAGTATAATGGATGGTGCACACTACACTTTAGGTTAATATATCAAGATAAGTATGGAAGAAAGTGCATGACATTTGATCTCTGTCTTCCACATTTGCCTTCGCTTTACATAGCCATCTGTCAGGAGCGTGTCCACAAGAGGAGAAAGACAGAATAGGCATTGACCGCATAGCATGTGATTAATCATTAATATACATTGTGTTGTGCTGTTCACTCCCCATCTCCTTGCACCAAAATCTTTCATCAGCTTTGAGGTGGCGGAGGTCAGCTCTGCTCCATTATTATTATTGTATAACCTACGTATTGCATACAGTATGTTGTAGCTATGTTCCAAACATGGAGCACCAGGGACCTATGTACGTTAGTACATAGACACCTATGTTTGTACAGCTAACTTCTGAGTAAAGACCTGCACAGCTGGGAGTAGGGGAGCAGGACAGGGACAAGTTTATCACCTGAACAGTGGTTGGAAATATTAGAATAAAATATTTACTGGTCTTTCAATTAAATAAAAGATGAAATCATAGGGGCGTATTCAATTGACGCGCTCTAAAAATATTACCGTTAATACGGTAATATTTTGCTGAATTTCAGCGAGTAAATTACCATATTAACGTTTTTTACGCGCAGAATTACCGTATTAACTGTAATATTTTTAAGGGGGTATTCAATTGTGAGCGAGATCGGTGAAATACTCCCGCTCGAAAAATATTACCGTTAATACGGTAATTACTCGCTGAATTTCAGCTTGCAGTAAAATCCAGCGAGTAAATTACCGTATTAACGGTATTTACGCGCAATATTACCGTATTAACGGTAATATTTTTCGAGCGCGAGTATTTTAGCGATCTCGCTAACAATTGAATACCCCCATAGAGCGCGGGATTTTCGGCGATCCCGCCGTCAATTGAATACGCCCCATAGAGCATTAATACACAGATGTTATTTACAGATGTTACTACATTTGTTAATGTCACTTCAATATTATAGATAATATTAACATGTTTTGTGTTACATTCACAACACAACTAATATTTCCTGTGTATTGAACTTCCAAATTTACACAGGAAAATTGAAAGAAATTAGTGCCTTAGTTGGTCCTACTTTTATGCCAAATAAATAAAAATAGACTAGTAATACAACGATTTATAAGTCAACTGTCCTTCATATATTTATCAAGCCTAATTTTTCCTTTATAATATTATAGTCTAAATTGTGGCCTGTGATAATTCAATATTATAAGCAAGTGAACACCCTATGGAAATAAACCAGTAACTGATGTACTGGTCATGGCACATGCCAGTAGCTGAGGCTGTTTATTTTTGATTTGTGTTTAGAACATAACGCATCATCCACCTGAGATATTCAAACTGCCTCAGAGCTGTTGAGCACCGTGGAAGTGATCAGACGCAGAGACAACAGCTCCTTATCTGTAATAAGATATATGGTCCACAGTTCAGTCCTACTGGATTTATACACAGAATATACAACACCAGTAGATACTTATACAGATTCCTTTGTATTCGTGTATATACAGGTAAGTTTTAATAGGTATTTTAAGATTTGTGAGTTTAAACTACACAGTCATTGTAGAAATAAAAGTATTTATAATAATTTAAGTAAAGGTAGGTTACTGGATTGGTTTTAAAAAAATAACATGAGCAAAAATTGTGTTGAAATATACACATATAATGGTGGTACTGTATGTACAACTCTGGTTTACCTACTTTATAAGGTACATTGGTCAAGTGTTTATGTAAAGTTTCATTAATTATTAATATTATTGATAATATTAATTTTAGTATTTTTTTTATAGTGTCTACTAATTTTTGCTCTATTCTTTCCCCCATAACTACGGTATTCTGGTGTTTTTGTTGTAACCCCATTCAGCACAATAATTATTATTATGTGTGCTCTTAAAGGACTAATAAATAATTTATTAATTTATTTAATACTTAATCCTACTCTGGTTAAGTCTCTTCCTGGACTGCATGTATACATAAAGAAGCGCTATATAATTTCCTCACAAATAGTCTTACCATCTTTGGCTGTACAATCAGACCAGTAATACACAGAGTTATAAGTCAAAAGTCCTTCACATTTTCATCATGCCAAATCCTTCCTATAACTATATGCTAACTCTTATTGCCATACCCATATGATATATAAGACCTATAGAAAAGATCTCCTACTGGTGTGGAAAAGGCTATAATCTATAAATGTATTAACTAAACTTGAATGTACCACTGGTCTAGGCAAGGTAAGCCCCCATGGAATAAACCAGTAAATGATGTACTGGTCTCAGCACATGCCAGTAGCTGAGGCTGTTTATTTTCAAATGAGCTGTAAAAGATAACGCATCATCCCACCTGTGATATTCACACTGCCTCATATCTGCTGAGCTTCGTGCAGGTGACCAGATACACAGACACTGTCTGTAACCTTATCTATAATCAGACACATATGATCCACTGCTCAAGCCAACTGGGTTTACATATAATAGAATGAGACAAATTGGAAAACAAATTAGTATCTGAACACACTGACAAAAACAGGTGGGTGTCAATCATCATCACCATTTATTTATATAGTGCCACTAATTCCGCACCGCTGTACAGAGAACTCACTCACATCAGTCCATGCCGTATTGCGGCTTACAGTCTAAATTCCCTAACACTCACACACAGACAGACTAGGGCCAATTTGTTATCAGCCAAATAACCTACCAGAATGTTTTTGGAGTGTGGGAGGAAACCGGAGCACCCGGAGGAAACCCACGCAAACACTGGGAGAACATACAAATCTCCTCACAAATAAAGCCATGGTCGGGAATTGAATTTATGACCCCAGTGCTGTAAGGCAGAAGTGCTAACCACTTAGCCACAATGCTGTCCTGTCAATAGATATTTTATATTTTGAGTAATTCACACTGCCTCATATCTGCAGAGCTTTCAGTAGGTGACCAGACACACAGACACTGTCACCTTATCTATAATCAGACACATAAGGTCCACTGCTCAAGCCAACTGGGTTTATAATAGAACTAGACAAGTTGGAAAACAAATTAGTACCTGAACCCACATACAGTATTTAATTGTACCAGTGACAAAAACAGGTGGCTGTCAATAGATATTTTATACTTTAAGTAATTAAATTGTATCATAACATTTTACTAAGATGCCAAAAAGTCTCTACCATAAATTAGGGAAATACATTTTGATGGGTTGGTTTAAAGATAAAACAACTGTACCATAACTTATTTGAAAGACGCTGTATATATTGGTGGTATTGTATGAAAAACAATGTTTTTTCTATGTTATAAAGAATATTGATGTAAATAATAACTCACAATTATTGTTATTTTCAAGGTCACTATGACTTTCTTCAATAAACAGAAGATCATCTCACAGCTTTCCAATGTTCCTAACCCTAATGTTTCACCCACAATAATTTGGGGCAATGAGGTTCTACAGCCAGTTTGTGTTGTTTCCTCTACCAGAGTGACCGTTCTGCCAACTGACTCTAACAAGACAACCCACAGTGCTACATCTGATAGCTTTGGACAGAACAGCTTCTTCGCTTCCAACAACTGCCTAGTGGGGAAACCTGTAATGTCTCGGACAGTAAATAATCCAGCACCAACATTGCTGATGTCAGGGAGTCTTCACCCCAGCACAATAATTGTACCTTCTAAATCGCCAGGAGTGGGACATCATTTGCAAACAGTGCATGCTTCTGTAACACCAACTGTGATGCCAGGATTAACACAGGTGACTGATGCAGACAAAACATGGCTAATACCCAGTGCAGTCAATGTTCCTGCTCAGTCATGTATGAACTGGATTACAGGAAAGTCAGAAATAAACTTCAATTTGCCACTGGGGAAGTTTCCATCACCCACAGTGATGTCAGGGAGTCTTGGTTCTAGTCAAAGACCAGAAGTACCATTTCCAGTGATGCCAGGCACTAGGCCCAATTCTTTCAGCATGGGCTCCAGCAGCATTAACACTGTACATGAACATTTCAAACATTGGCAGAAATATAATAACCTGGTCAGGAGATATGTACCCTGCTTCCCGGACACAGAGGCCCTGTCCTGCTTCATGATGTGAGTAATATACTAAAATACATATAAATAGGCACAATGTAATGTCTTCTCATGTGAAAGTACATTCATTACATTCACAGATGTATAAATGTTCCCATTCCATAATATACTGTACAAGTTCTATTAAGTTACAAGCAGCTTTTTTATTTTTATGTTTTTTTAGTGCAGTCACAAATGTAAAGGATAAATAAGGGTTTAATAGTGGGGGGTATTTTTACTCTACTATTGGTTACATATATTAGGATATACACATTTTGAACGTTACAATATGTCTTCCCATCGTATACAACTTGTATTTTATGATCATAAGGAAATATGCTGTCACACCCTGTTATTAATTAAAAAGACTAAAGTTCTATCAGTGTAAAATTAGATTTTATATATATATGTATATATATATATATATATGTATATATATATATATATATATATATATATATATACACACACACACATCGATGCAGGTGTGTTAACATGACCCGTTTCATAAAGGATACATTTGTTTGGTACATTATTTCCCTAAATACTTCTTAAATACATTAATCTCCCAATTTTAACAGGACTGTTCCAACAATCTGACCCATTGGCAGATTAGAAGTTGGGATTGCTTTTGCTGCAATGCTGATATAGTTGGCCGAATCTGAGTGGACATTAGGTAGAAGAAAAATGTGTTTTAGGCATTTTGGGAAATGGTTTATTTTGTTCATACTTTTGTTTTTGAGAGGAATGCTATACAATGGAGGCATCCATTTTGTAGCATGAGCTAATACTGATGAGAATACAAGCTGACTTCCAGCTCTAAGCTTCATTCTTAAAATGGCTGCTTCCACTCAGTGAAAGTGAAGGGCCGGGCTTTAACTTGGGCTCAGTTAGTTAGTTGATGCAACATGACAACTGATACTAGGTTAATCCAAGCAAAATTGGGGATACCAGCAAGTCACTTGTCTATCAAATGTAAAAGTTATAAATAATAATTAGGTTGTATCTATTTTTCAATATATGAAGAAAGCTGGAATTTTGTAGCATTCATTTCCTTATCTTTCATATAATGCATATAGTACTACATACGTACATGTATTAATATACATCTATAAATAATGTGAGAATTCATATTATTCATCTATAATTTAAATTTAGATGTCTGACATGCATGAACCATATTTTCTTTGTGACATATGGATTTACTCCTAGAATTTATGCTACATAATTGATAGTGATTTATATTGGCATTCTATTAATTTCTTAATACTTTCTACAAAGGCATAATGACTTTATTTCAATGAAGGGGATGGCCGTAAAGGGATAGAAGGTTGGACTTTGATGTGATGTTTACACGTTTGCATAATGCATACCTCAATTTTTTTCTCCCTGCAAACCGAGGCACAGTACACACAGTGCACATTGTAAACAGATTAATCAGAATTATTAAAGTCCAACTGTCAATCACACACTGAAGAAGCTGCTATTTAGTGGCAGAACCACTATTCTTGAGGCTTATCAACTAGAGATGAGTGAAGTTACAGCTAAATTTTACTCAAATTGAATTTCGCATTTCAACAAGCGTTTCTAGAAAAGACCAAAGTACCAATGATCACATTTTTGAGTTCTGCTTTTTTTTTGCCATTTCATGGAAAAATAATTTTACATTGTATTTGCAAAGTAACATTTTGTTATATAACTATGACAAAGACAGTTAATTAATTCTGCTGTTTTCGTATGTTTGGAGTAAGACGATACATGCTAAGTTTTATGGACAGATGTGGAATGAGACAAATTCCATGAATTTCAATTCAATTCAATAGTAACCAGTGCCAGCACTCAGCACATTTTTTTTCGGCTAATCAGTAAAAGGTTTGCACCTGTATGGGTAAGGTAGAAAAAAATGTATGCCTCCCTTCCCAGAGGCTACCAGCCCCCTGCTGAAAAGCTAGGGGCACCTCCTGATCACCCTTGGCTCTGGGTGCTGCTGTATTGACTTAATTTGGGACCCATGAGATGCCAAGTTTGCCATCTCAGTGTTCCAGCATAATAGACAGGTGACAATAAGACCCTTGTCTATTATAGCAAAAAGTTTTTAAAAAATAAAAAAACATTCATCAATGAGGTATACTAGGGTGGGGATGGTCCCGTTATCATTATCAATAGGAATTAATGTAAGAACTGCTTTCTGCAGGATGACTCATGCTTCAGTGGGTGTAACATAACTTACTTGGCTGCAACAATAGTCATGAAAATGTCGCATATCAATACACTAGAATCTAATGACATTGAGACATGAGGCATGATTATTGGTTAATCTTATGCCAATTCACATTGCAGGTGATATTCTTGTTATAATGTACATAGTGCTTTACACTGTTCTAACAGCACATGGTTGGAAGGACTACAGTGTTTTTGGAAGTAATATTAAACTAAACTACAATCTAATGTTATTATCCACAGACCAATACTCCGCTCTCTTTCTCGTCTCCTCCCTAATATGAAGATAGAGGAGGGTGTGCAGTTCACTTTATACAAATGGCTAAAGACCACCGAAGCTGACCGCAAGATCTACTATCAGACAGCTAAGAAGTAAGTTTTTCCCCCAAAATTAGCATAACAGCAGGATAGACACTTTATTATCCTATTTCTTAACTATTTGTATGTTTATTAGGTTCATAGAGGAAGAGGAAGCAGAGAATTTGCAAAGATCTCACCAGCAGATGGTAGATGCAGACAAAGCCTATGACATCAATATGGAGACAATGGGGTCATTGGAAGCAGGCATACATGAAGAGACCACTGCCAAGTCTGAAGCTGCAGCACAACTGGACACCTACCAAGAGAACAATGCAAAACCTGCAAGTGATGTACAAACAGGTATAAATGCAGAGATCACTGCAATGACTGCAACTGTTGTACACAAGGACATCTATGAAGAGCAAATTACAGAGACTGATAATGAAGTGGAAGCAGTCATAAACATAGACATCAATACAAACTCTGAGAGTCCAGTAGAAGCAATCATCAAGGAGAAAGGCACTGTGCACACTAAAAGACGTGTACGACCAGGTATGTGGAAATATAGGTTCCTTTTATCAAGTGTGTCTGTGCTCTGCCCAACAATGAGTTTCTGTAGAAGTGGCTCTTCTACATACTATGTGTGACTGGAAAGAATTTATTGACAACGTTTTACTTATCTGTTTCTAAACTCTCACATTTTCCCAGCTGATATCTGGAAATTAAAAAGTAAAAGACATAATCTGTACAATGAAAGACAGAAGAAATTGCTGAAGAGACATCTCTATAGACAAAACAGGAAGATCTCCCCAGGCGACATGGAGACACTAATTTGGCCATGTAGTGTAGAGCTCCCAAAGAGCAAAGAAGGACGCCCATCAGAGGACTCACCTGAAACAGAACTACTACATTACATAGAGACTCTATGTGATCAACCGGAGTTTCTGTCACAGGTAAAATACTCGTTATACAGATCACTAATGGCACCAGATCTGTATTGTGTAGTTTCATATGCTTGATCATCAGTATTTCATTTCTCTTGGTAAAATGCATAATCTTCTAAAAACATACTAAAGTTCATGTACTAATCACATATTATTCAGGAATTTAAGTTTGCAGAAATCTGGCTATTTGGCAGCGGGGTAAGGAGCACGCCCACCTTCTGCGTTGGGAAGTGTCCTTCGCTCTACATTACTGTTTGCAGGATCGCAGTCACTGATGGGAAATCAGACGCTGGAAATACATAAATGTCACTCTGGAAGTCCTGCCTACCATCCTTTCTGGATCCGTAACTATGAACAACTTTTACAATGTTTATCTCCTTGAAGACCCATTTCTCTCTTAGTAAGATGAGAGAACAGTAAGGAAGCATTGGTTCTTTATTATTCATATTTTAAATATCTTATTCTGTGTTAATATATCTTGTTTTGCAAGTGAGCAGATCTAAATGCTGTCTTCTGCCCAGTCCATATTGAAAAATGAAACCCCTAATCCCCCAGCTCCTCGTATCAGAAGGAGCACAGTTTTACATCCCTGCAGTCACCACCATCTAGTATTCCCAATCCCTAGGATAATATGTATAAGTAGGTGCAATCATAGGTGCATGACATCATAACAATATTTTCTCTCTAGGGCTCCAACTTTACACATTCACAAATAATCCTTAATTACTATGTCCAAGTAATATTGATATCTACTCGCACCGACTAAATCCTGACATTTACAAAGTGATTATGAATCTGTTCCTAGGTTGAAGACATCATCCAACCAGCATTCTTAGAAGCAATTCTGTCCCCAAATAGAGATATAGATTTCCATACGCTCATTCATGAACTGGAACGAGATGAGAACGTGTTACAATTGGAGGTGATTAAAGGACAATAAAATGCTTTTAACTTATAACAGTTTATTCCTTACAGTGGGCTTGGGTAACTCATGGTTCTCTAAGTGTTGTAGATGTATAGCTGCCAGCATTCTGACACATGTAATTCTGCATCATTTGGAGAACCACAGATTTATTTATGCCTTAAATAGTTATTTCCAAGTTTGACATTATAAACATCATTCAAAATCAATGATGGTTTTCTACTCTCTGTATATCCCCAGCCCATTGAGACGAGAGAACACCAATCTGAATCCTATAGACCAATTGTGTTGTCAGCAGAGAAACACCAACAGAAGAATCAACAACAGGACGATAACGCGGTTTTACAGAGTGTACTCCTATCCCCCAATTTTAAGGACAGAGGACTGATGGGAAAGAGCAACAGAAGAAAAAATAAGAAGGCTGAAAAAAAGAGAAGAACAAGAAAAAAGACATATTCAAGAGAGCTAAATGAGCTGTCAGAGGGAGTTACATCATCTGTGAAGCCAACAAGGAAAAGACACTCAACCCCATCATCTCAAAAAAATATTCTCTCCCAAAGTCCTGGCAGAGGAAACATCAAATGCAGTAATAATAAGTCTGAGGCAGTGGGTTTGTGGGAACCTAATGTAGATGCAACTTCTTCTAAGATCACATCTGTTTCTAATAAGACCAATGTAAATCATCAAAACTACCAAATGACTTTAAACACCAGCTCTGTACATCCTAAGAGACCCTGTACAAGTTTTGACACAGTAAAACTAAAATCAAATAAGATTATCAGCAACACTGCAGGCAGAAAGAGACAACCTTTCCTTAACATCAAAGAAGAGCTAAGGATCCGTCCAATCATACCATTACGCCAAAGTAAAAACAGAAAACAAAGACAACTGCTATTCATGGTCAAAGTTTTCCTTTAATGTTTGAACATCCAGATATCACCTATGGAAAAACAGGGCCTGATTCTATAAACATGCATCAAACCAAGAGACAACACCACACACCAACAGTGTTAAACTGGATGCAAATAGGAGATGGACATAGCAATATGATGCCACAAACAGCTACAGCACTCCCAGCATTTGTTCAGAAAGAGCGCTCAGCATATAGGACAAGTCCATGGCTAATTGAGGGACAGACGAGCTACACTAGAGGAGCATCTGTAGGACATCAGAATGCTCTTCCCATATTAATGAATGCGCCTGATATAACAGTGACTCCTTACATAAAACTAATGGAGGTAACCAACTGTACTGCTGGCACCAGGAAAACAAGAGAATTTCCTAAGTCTACACAATCCAGAGACTGCACAGTATATAATGATGTCATAGTAATAGACGATGAAGACTCTATATCCAATAATGATGTAATAGTTATAGACGATGACTGATCGTCATTATAGAAACTACCAATGAACCATAACTAATACTTTAGGACTGATATAATATTATTTCATATAAATACCAGTTATAATGATTAAATAACAATTTTAGATTTTTACCACAGCATTGATTGTTGTTCCTTTATTTGTCTTTTTATTGTACAGAAAATAACAAACTGTAAAGTGAAATGAGAAAGAAAGTTATACATTTTGTTCCTAGTGTATTACAATACAACAATGCATCTATTTATCTAGCGTAATCCTTACATTAAAAGAGTGCAATAGGCTTGTGAAGGATATGAAATTAGTCACTCTAAAAAAGACATGTAAGTTTTTAAATCTTGGGGTGAGATGTTGCCTATAGCAGCCAATCATATTCTGTCATTTTGTAGAACAAAGTAAATAAATGATAACTAGAATCTGATTAAATGCATAGGCAACATCTCCACTTTTTCAAATCTGCAATTTAGTAAATATACCCCTCGGTCTGTTAATGAGACAAGACGCAAAAGCTAACCTGAGAGTATTCTCATAAATTAAAGATGAAACAAGCTGAACTTAATCAGTGGTAGGCCAAGGATAAATGAAGGACAATAGAGAAGTATAGGGAAAGGGAGAGGGGAGGAGGAGTTTATCGAATACATTTGTCATCAAATCAACATAGTAATAAATATTCATGTGACTGTCTTTTCTGAAGGGGTAAGGGGGCAGCGAAGAATAGGGGACGCCTTCGTATTCAGGATGTATTTAGTATGTGATGAATGTAGAGTGATATTATGACTGTAAATACCAGGGGCTGATTGGACTGGGGGGTAAGGGGGTTTATCCCCCAGGGCCAGTCCCAAAGTGGCTACCTTGGGCTTAGTCATTGGGCTATTTTATTTATTTTTTTCCTTTAAAATGTTCCTAATATGCTGCTAGGTCGAGGCTCAGCCCTCAGGGGCTAATATTTGCCAGCCAGCCCCTGGTACATACCAGTTGTTAGATTATTACACCTTCATTATGACATTTTCAGCATTTTTATCAAGTGAATCTCTATATGGCATTCATAGTGGGTTTCAAAGCAAAAACTGTTACTGTTAGAACAATATTCACCAAAGTGTACAAATTATTACCAGGGACATTGTACTAGTGGGAAGGTTCATGCACGCGTGTTATATGTGGTACAGTCTAAGTACCTGATGGGCAACCAATTACAAATCGAGGGCAGCATATGGACCCTTCAACAGGACTGCCCGTAACCCTTATTTTCAGTAATAAAAACAGCTCCAAAACTACCTTACCACCACCAGGTGGCTTCAGATCGCCACATACACTCAGATCCCACATGCAGGTCTGTGATCAGAAACCGTGGGGCCCCCTCCCTCATCACAGAAATTGCCGCCCTTCATTATCACAGTATATGCCTCCCCCCACTGTCCATCATCATAGTAAATGCTCCACTCCTCCCCCCTCAACACAGTAAATACTCCGCCCCACCATGACAGTAAATGCCGCACCTCATCACAATAACTGCTCTACTCCCCCCCCCCCCGCTCTATCAGAAGAAATGCTCCACTTCCCTTCCCCTATTACAATAAATGCTCCACTCCCCCCTCTCAGAATAAATGCTTCGCTCAATCGCTTCCAAATAATAATAAATGCCTAATTCACCAGCCCACCAGTGACCAGAGCATTGCGGAGGGGACAGGCGGTCAGACTAAGGGGCCTGGATACACCACATGTGGGACACACCACATGGCCCGAACAGATGGAGGGATTTGTCCTGGCCCCTCACAGCTGTATCGGCCGTACCCCCCTGATGGCCACATGTGCTCTAAAATTCTTAACCCAATATGCCACTCATACCTCCACACCTGCCACACTCACTTGGAGTACAAGGGCCACCCAAATCTAATCTAGTAAATTATTTAGACTAATTAAATTATTAATTTAAATACATTTTAATAATGGCAGCTTAAATATTTCTTACCTTCAAACCAGGCCATAACCCACAGATGGGTTATGGCCTCCTCCTCCCCCTCTGATTATATGTGCAGGTCGACCTCCCTGTGTTGTGTAAAATAGGCCATGTGATGCAGAAGCCGGCTGCTCCTGTTCAGTCTTGACATAAAGCAGAAAATAGGTTAGAGGTGGGCACGCTACAGGGGGATAAAGACTCACTGGGTTACTGGCAGTCAGGGCCGCCAAGAGAAATTTCGGTACAGCAACTTCACGGGGTCCCCCTATAGTCGACTAGAAGGCAAATCCATGTGCCGGCGGTGCACAGACAAAGGTGTGTGGTCATACCATTGGAGGTGTGGCTTCGTGCCATTGGGGGCGTGCCTAGGAGAATAATTTAATATTATACAATCATTTGGTGCTGCAGGGCTCCCGTAGTCTAGGGACGGAGCCCTGCAGCACTGTCATTAAAGAAATGCCCAGGAGCTTTACTCACATATGCCCCCTGTGCTCAGCAACTTTACTCACACATGCCCCCCTCTGCCCACATGCTTTACACACACATACCCACTCTGCCAAGCAGCTTTACACACACATGCCACCTCTGTCTAGCAGCTTTACACACACATACACCCCTCTGCCTAGCAGCTTTAAACACACATACCCCCCTCTGCCCAGTGGCTTTAATAACACATACCCTCTCTGCCCAGAAGCTTTAGTCACACATGCTCCTTTCTGCCCAGCATCTTTAGTCACAAATACCCCTCTCTGCCCAGCAGCTTTAGTCACCATCAATGAGGATACGCCAATGAGGCAGCCCACTTACCAGGTATCACCAAAGGGAAGTATAAACAAGGAGTTATTGAACATGTTGAAACTAGATGGTATTCAGGCAACTTACAGTCCATAGATATCCTCTGCTGTTTCGTAGACTACCTGGGAGTGTGCCTTCTACCCCTAATCCAGAAAGAGCAAAACAAGTTTTTATTTTAGGGTTAAACAGATGGTGGTCTAGAGTTTGAGAAGTGTTTTAATTCACTAAACTTTTTTAAAATTGTTTGTTTCTATTTTTTTTAGACTATTTGTATATTTGGCAGGGATTTATAGATCTATGTTCATTATACTGGGATCATTGAGGTGACAAGTTGCCACTCAGGGGTCCCGATATTAGTAATTATCTAGTCCTCACAGATCACTGGGGACATAGAGAGCACCAGCATCTTTCAGTTCTGGACTGACAGACTCTGGGAGAGCTCACTGGTTTTTGAGGCTGCCCTTATACAGGCGCCAGACTTGTGTTGCCCAGTCTCAGTCTAGCTTTCACTAGAGCAGGGAGACTCCACACTCCACTTTGTCTTCCATTACCAGATGGGCATTCATTCCTTTTCTTAATGGCCTTTAACTTTTCCCTACATAAAAGACACCTCCTACACAATAAACACCAACAGCTGAACAAATGGCAAAGCTTTGACACTATATACATTTACCTGATGTAAGGTTGTCATCAATCAGTCGATTAGTCAATTCAGAATTGGTCAATTCTGACATGTTTTCTTTTCATTTACAGGGATCCCCTCACAACTCCCCTATAAAGTGACTTCTGCTCTGCAAATAATAATTGCGAACTATCATAGTGGTTTATCAGACATAAACTAGGTTAAACAGAGAGCTTGCCACTTCCTGTTCATATAAGGCAAAGAAGGGAGAAATGTTGCTGTTATTGGAACAGCGCTTACCCTCATCATGATGATTCTCACCCCAATAACTGTTGTCTCTCACTAGTGGATAATAACCGCTAGACGGTTTCCCCCGTTCAGCCACACCGCCATAAGCACTGCACCATGGAAACCTCAAATAAACTAGGTTAATGACATCTCTTTCTTTGTAAGGCGTCAATTTATATATTCTTTTAATTCTTGTAATATATTTGCATTGTACACAATACCCTTATCATTCTCAAACCTGCCTTCTGTAATTCACTTATTGTATACAGTCATGGCCAAAAGTTTGGAGAATGACACAAATATTATTTTTCACAAAGTCTTCTGCTTCAGTTTTCATTATGGCAATTTGCATCTACTTCAGAATGTCATGAAGAGTGATCAGATGAATGCAATTCATTTTAAAGTCCCCCTTTGCCATGACAATGAACTTTATCCCAAAAACAACATTTCCACTGCATTGCAGCCCTGTCACAAAAAGACCAGCTGAGATCAAGTCAGTGCTTCTCTCGTTAACACAGGTGAGAGGGTTTACTAGGACAAGGCTGGAGATCACTCTGTCATGCTGATTGAGTTAGAATAACAGACTGTAAGCTTTAAAAGGAGTGTGGTGCTTAAAATTATTGTTCTTCCTCTATTAACCATGGTTACCTGCAAGGAAACACGTGCAGTCATCATTGCTTTGGACAAAAAGGGCTTCACAGACAAGGATATCGAGGCTAGTAAGGTTGCAGCTAAATCAACCATTTATCAGATCATCAAGAACTTCATGGAGAGAGGTTTAATAGTTGTGAAGAAGGCTTCAGGGCACTTGAGTACGCCCAGCAAGCGCCAGGACCGTCTGCAGGATCGGGGCACCACCAGTGCAGAGCTTGCTCAGGAATGGCAACAAACAAGTGTGAGTGCATGTGCACGCACAGTGAGGTGAAGACTTTTGGAGGATGGCCTAGTGTCAAGAAGGACATCACAGAAGCCAGTACTCTCCAGGAAAACATCAGGGACAGACTCTGCAAAAGGTACAGCGATTGGACTGCTGAGGAAGGGGGTAAAGTCATTTTCTCTGATGAATCCCCTTTCAGATTGTTTAGGGCATCTGGAAAAACACTTTTCCGGAGAAGGAAAGGTGAGTGCTACCATCAGTCCTGTGTCATGCCAACAGTAAAGCACCCTGAGACCATTCATGTGTGGGGTTCCTTCTCAGCCAATGGAGTGGGTTCACTCACAATTTTGCCTAAGATCACAGCCATGAATAAAGAATGCTACCAAAACATCCTCCAAGAGCAACTTCCCCCAACCATCCAAGAACAGTTTGGTGACGAACAATGCCTTTTCCAGCATGATGGAGCACCTTGCCATAATACAAAAGTGATATCTTAGTGGTTTCGGGGATCAAAACATCGAATTTTTGGGTCCATGGCCAGAAAACTCCCCAGACCTTAATCCCAGTGAGAACTTGTGGTCAATCCTCAAGAGGTCGGTGGACAAACAAAAACCCACAAATTCTGACAAGCATTGATTAAGCAAGACCAGCCATCAGTCAGTATGTGACCCAGAAGTTTATTGACAGCATGCCAGGGCAAATTGCAGAGGTCTTCAAAGAGAAGGGTCAACACTGCAAATATTGACTCTTTGCATAAACTTAATATAATTGTCAATAAAAGCCTTTGACACTTATGAAATGTTTGTAATTTTACTTCAGTATACCATAGCAACCTCTGAAGAAAAGGTCTAAAAACACTGAAGCAACAAACTTTGTGAAAACCAATACTTGTGTCATTCTCAAAACTTTTGGCCATGACTGTACATGAAAGGTAAAGAAATATAAAGACAAACAAGCTTCAACTGTCCCGTTCTCATAATAAATAATTGAGACAAACAAATGGAATACATGTAAAATTGCAATATGTGTAAGTAGGGATCTAATAAAATAAATAAGTCCTCTCTGTTCATGAATAAGATAAAATCTGAATTACAATATATTTCCTACAATTCCAGATATGTGGTTTATCTATTAAGCTGCCCTTTTTGCATACATTATGTGGATAGTACAATTACAGAGTTGAAACAAGGGATTTATGAGCATCAGGGGGTAAATGTATGAAGCTCCGGGTTCTTCAACACCCGCGAGTTCGGCGTCTTCGGCGTTTAAATTTAAAGCGGCGCTGCCTTGTAAAGGGAAACTTCCCTACTGAATCATGTCAAAAAGGGAGAGAGCAGGAGAGGAAGAACGTAGGCAGAGAAGTAATAAAATTGGGAAGTGAGTTGGGGGGTACTTGATCCTTTGCAAGAGGAGCAAAGAGGAACATACCCAGATTCTTTCCAGATCCACTCATGATTCTGTAGAACTTCCTCAAATCGATGAAATTAAATTTTGTTACACTCATCTCATTCAAACACCACCTCATAACTGCCAGAACATGCAAAGTTCTCTTGGTACATTAAATATACAACCATAGTTTTATCAACAGCTGGCCTCTGGCTGTCATCTCCAAAATAGACCCACAAGGAGCTTTAAATCTAATAAAGATCAGAAAAGGTGACAAGTCCCATAGATTGTAAGCTTGCGAGTAGGGCCTTCTCACCTCTTTGTCAGTTTGTTTATTACTGTGTTTGTCCCGAATTGGATAGCGCTACGGAATTTGCTGGCACTATATAAATAAATAATTATGATGATGATGATGAGTGGAAAACAGCCTTCAACACTCCAACAGCACACTATGGCTTTTGTAATGCTCCTGTGGTCTTTCAACATCTCATAAATCAGAACCTCTGAGGATTCTTCAGACATATTGTTTTGTTTTACCTGGACAATATTCTTATCTACTTTTCTAACCTCTCAGAACATCAGTCTTATGTCGGTCAAGTCCTAGAAAGTCTTAGATCAAGTCACTTTTTGTCAAGAGAGAAAAGTGTGAAAACTTCTCAAGTAACATTTTTGGGTTATGTTATTTGTTCAGCTGGAAATTCCATGGATCTTAAGATGGTTCAAGCCATTTTAGAGTGCGTTCTTCCAACTTACCTAAAAGCAATACAACGCTTCCTGGGATTTGCAAACAATTATACAAGATTCATTCCATCTTTTCTTTAGCGTTTGGTTGCGTTCTTACCGTCGGAAACCGCAGCGCAAATCAAGGAGTACTTCCCTCTATTTTTAGATCACTCAAACACCATTAGGGTGCCAGAGTATTTGGTATTTTGCCTTGCTCCTGCGTTTGTTCCTGCTTCCTGTTTGCTCATTTGAACCCCAGCTTGCTCCTGACTTCTCCTTTGGCTCCTGATTCTGGCTTAGTGTGATACCCTGGTTCTGATTCGGCTTCCTGACCATTCTCCTGCTCCTGATTTTGGCTGTAGACTGTTTCTCTGGTATTAACCCAGTTCTGCTGACTATGCTTTGTGTGTGCATTGCTACATCCAGGCCTATCCATTCTGTACTCTACTGCACCATCACCTCCGCCTCATTGGTCCCCTCTCCAGCTAAATGATACTGAGGGCCACGACCTGCACGCCTCTTGCAGCTAAGTCCATACTTCCTTGCGGGGGTCCCTGGTGAAAACCAGAGGTGTGTTAGACTCCGCGCCTCAGTACTCAGTTTAAAATACAATCAGAGCAGTCGGGCAGCACACTGTCACTGCCGAACGGACCTGCAGTGTGCAGCTGTCGGCAGCAAGCCCCGATCGCTCCCCCCCCCCTGGATCCGCCACTGGGGACAGTTAAGGATCTCACGCTACTCTGCCTTTACCAGTTGTGAAGATTTTTCCTGAGCAGAGGTACGAAGGTTGAAGTCTGCAATATCCTTCTTTAGTTCACCCACTTTTTAAAAAAATTCACTCGTGTTTGAGTTTTTTAGATCCATAATGGTGGTGCGCAGTTCAGTAATGTTTTTTTTGGTCACGGGGACCTCTTCCATGTTTGTATTGTGATCCCAGAAAAGGTCCAGGAATTCCCTGCTTATCTTGTTGTGTAAAACGATGAGTTATCTCTGCTGTGTTGCTTTTTTTAGTTTTTTGCATTGTTGAAGCAGTTGTGTAAAGGAAATATACCAATTAGTTAGAAGTGAACTTGCCATCAGTGCAAACCTCTGGATAGGCGAGTACCGCAAAATAAATAATTTGTGATATTAAGAGTCCTGACATATAATAAATCTACTTCTGTGTTGTGAATATAGTATTAAATGATTCACCTGTTATGTGACAAGTTAGTGACAGTCACTTATCGGTGCATAGCAACAGTTAGTGAGATGAAATTATAGTGTATTTCCCAGTTATAAATCCATAGGTGTATTCTTTTCTTCCTTGTTGGACACTGAAATCTTTTTGTCATGACAAAAATGAATGAAAAGGGGCCTGTCCAAAAAAAGCCTAACAGATTGGCTGTAAAATTAGAAAACCTCTCTGGTTGGTTATTTGTGTATACACCCTTCATGGTTTATAAAATAGCTTCTTTATTAAATGAAGTTCATAAACTACATACTGCTGATTCCCTCAGCATTACACTATACCTTAACAACGTTAATCTTATCACTATACATTCTTAACTACAAATAAAGACACCGACAACTTTGTAGTGACAAATAACGTAAACTTTTTATTTATTTACTTTATTTTTATTTATTTGTTTACTATAAATTAACCTATGAAAGGGTGGCGGCGAGAGCGATACAATCAGCTAACAACTAATAGCGAAACCGAACAGTGTATGGCCCACAGGCACTAACCACTGGTCCCAGGCACCACAGTCCTATACGATCGGCCGGTGCTAAATCTGGCGTCATCGTGACCACTCCCTTCTGGGCTCCCCAAGACGTACGCGCACAGTGCAGGTCAAGGGGTCCTCGCACAGAGGTACCAAGAGCCAGGGTGCTTCGAAAGGAGCAGTGACGTGCGGCCAATCAGCGATAGCACCGTATGAATTAGTCGCTGATTGTAAAAGCTCTCCTTCCTGACAACCTGCCCCATTTCCTTCTTCCACTAAGCCCTAACTAAATGCAAACAGGGAGGGTGGGCGGGAAATCCCAATGACAAGAGGAAGTAGAACTGCTTAGTCAGTGGTATATATCAAAAGTCTCCTCCTACTTTCCCCCTAACATCCGGGAACAAAACACCTCCCACATTTAACCCTGTAATGTCCGTGCCTGCTTTGTGACAAGCAGCTGTGTTTATCTGCATTCAGCTTAAGGGCTTCATTTTTAATTGGATTAATGTGAATCTGCACAGCGAGGCTTCGGGAACTGCAAGTCTTACACCTTATATAAGGCATACCTGAAAATGTGGTCTATTCTAAAGTGGCTGCATCTTCAGGGGTCATGCCACACTTACTTCCACACACCTTGTGCTTCCACACCACTCATCTGCCATTCCAGTTGTAAGTGGTAAAAATGCAAGCTGCCATTTACTCAAAATGACACTTTGTTTTACAGCGCATAAATATGCTTGAGAAGTAATGGCAAAACTTGTAAGGGGCAAATACAGATAAAAGAAATTTTCCAGTAATCGAAATGGTATCCCGAACTAATTTTCCAAACTATGACCACAAAAAGTCTTTATTACAGCATTGTTGCCCCTTCTTCACGTAATGCTTTCAAAGTCTTAAAGCTAGAATTTCCTACTATATGAATAAATATGAGAGTATGTAACGGTCGCCATGGTAATTATATGATCCGACTGGAATTTGGAGAGATCTGAGGGATTTCCCAAATTTAAAGTGTATATGATGGGACAGTAAGAAGGTGGTTATAGGATCAATCTGGTATTGGATCACTTGCAGAAAGAGGAGTGTTTATTAATATGAATGGATAACGGTTACCATGGTAACGGTGATCGTTGGTATAGAGGGACTGTTATATTTACAGGAGTTTGTGAACCCACTATTGTAAGTAGGACTCTGGGTAGGCACTTCGATGTGCTGTTCAGGATTTCTTATTATATGAATAGATATGTCAATACGTTACGGTCGTCATAGCAACTATACGACCCGATATACAGGAAGTAAAACAATATATATACTCCTTATAATATTTCAGGATATTGAGGTTTAATATTAGGTCCTCAGTGTGTTATTTAAAAGGAACATTTGGTCTAGAAGAAGTTTATTGGTGTTTTCTAATAAAAGATTTGTGTGGGAAATCTGAAGCATAAACGGTTACCATGGTAACCCATTTTTATGTTATGTTTTTTTATTTACATTTGGTATATGCCTTTACAACTATTATGTATTATGTGTTTATTGTTATTAGATTATATGTTTATCATACCTTTGATGTGTCTGTATATGGATTATCAATACTATGCTGTAATTGGGTATTGAGGAGGATATACAGTATAAAAAGCCATCTTGGGTGAATCAGAGCTACACCTTGATAAAGATCCCAGGAGAGGATTGAATCGCGTTGGTTTATTATTTGTACCCTGGCAGTTGGAGTATTGTGAGATCTACATGTGTTGCAGCCTACTCGGATCTGTATATATGCTATGTCTCCTGCACCATGTGGTAGGGGCAATTGCTGCTTTTTATAATTTTAATAAATTGTTTTTAAGCAATGCACCTAGATTGAGTTCTTCTCTTTTGAGCTTTATCTGCCTTGAAAGAAGGATATAGAGACGATACAAGACCCTCTGGTGTGTGAATTTCGTTTGAGATGTGGCCTACCTGTATTATCTGAGATTGATGTAAGCATTCTACCATTAGGGGTTTTGATGGAACCTATGGTGTTTGAGTTTACATCTATTATCCTCACTCAAGATATTTGGGGTGCTTTTGTTTTCCTCTTCCCCACTTGGTGAGGTATCTTTTTGGATGCTATAAATTATCCACATCATAACGTACTTCCCTATTATATGCATCTCTTCTCTCCCTGCTGGTTCTCCTATCTGAAGATTATACAACGGTGAAGAGGAGGGGAGAAGAGGAACCATAAGTAGTGAAATTTCTTTGGACTATTGAAACTGCTGGTAGTGGGGTAGTATGTGGCAGTAAGCTAATTGGAGAAAAGGTCATGAAAGAATAAGTTACATAGTCCTAGAATTTTGAGTTAGGCTTGGTGTCACACGCTGGTCCCATAGCTAGGTACTGGCGTTGTGACTTGCCCTTTAAGACCTATGTTGGTGCTTGCTTTCGCTTCAGAGTCTCTACCTGTCCATAGGTGTTTCTCGTTATATTGATTGGGACCTCCTTCTGAAGCCTATTGGTCCTAGAGGACTATTTCAAGTTCCCGTAATCATGGACTCATTGTCTGATCTTCATGTTACTCACATTGCCATGGGTTCTGGCTGCATATCTGACCTTTTGCCTATCTGCTGGATACTATCGGTGGCTGAAGCTACCTGTCATCATTGCTCTCCATCGGCTCCGCGTTATGCCAGTTCGTGGTTCATCTACAAGCTGAAGTCACGTGGTGTCATTCATCTGCACACAGAACTATTCGTGAGTTGTCTGCTACACCTGCGCTCATGTTGATTGGCTCCAGTACTATTCTACTCGGCTGTCTATGTTGCGGTATGCTATGTTGAACTACAATCAAGTTCTCTTGTCATCTGTGGTTCTATGTCTGGCACGGCTATTATTATTCTGCTGATTATTATTGCTGGACTGTTAATATGAATATACTGCTAAGCCGGGAGCCTCTACTTCAATACAAGTTGTGTGCATTACCAGCTGTCGTCTAATTGTGATGAACTCTTGCTTACCTGTTAACCGGATCTCCTGTGACCTGTAGTTCTACGCTCAGTTTGGATTTTGTTATCACGCTGTACTTCTAGGCAACACCTTCCTGCATCTTACCAGTTATACCCAAGTTTCTGGATAGCATATAACGTTCTTTGTTCCGCTATATGAACTATTGTGATACCTATCACCACCTGCTAAAGTGAATCATATTATACGTTTGGATCAGCCAAGTCTACATACTATCCTCATCTGCTGTGTGTTTCGTGTGAGATATAAGTTTTCTATTACCATCTAGCATTGAACTGTTATATTGTCTATTTTGCATGCTGTTGCCATTCGTTACCAACTGAAGTGCATCTGTGATTACGATTGTATTTTATTATAACTGCTGTTGTATCTTCTATCAATATATCAAGTTGCAACACACTACCATCGTTTGTGTTATTGTTCCTTGTGATGCTCTCAAGTTAAGAACTTCAATTCCACTGTGTTCTGTCTCCACCACCCTCTACGATCACCATCTAAGCAGAGGCTGGGGATCCATAATTATCCTTAGCCGTGACACTTGGACACACATGACCAAGCCTTGTGACGATAGGAAGCGTCACTGGTTGATCATTTATCAAAAGCCTACCTGAGCATTCAGGCATGTCAAGTGATAGACTAGAGTCTAAATATATGGTCATTGGCCAATTAGATCTTGACTCCCGTGAAGTGTGAATGAGTACTGAGTTAACCATACTTGAATTGGTTGCTGGAGGAACTTCCTCTGGTACACTCAGCAGGTGGAGACAGATACGCTCATAGTTGGCACTCTCAGCTTGTACCATGTAACTGTTGGGATAAGCAGATTCTCAGAGGACGGTGGCAGGTTTATCATATCCACAAGGAGTTTGCATTTGGAAAGCTTGACCTAAAACAAGATGTTGAAGATAATGTGCTGCTCGGTCATAACTTCTTTAGTGGGACAGCCGATTTGATGTAAGTAGCGTTTGTACTCATGTTTGTACTTGCTGTTGCAATTGTTGCTTTATAATAGGGATAAGAGAGAGTCCTGGGGGTACATGTATCAATCTGCGCATTCTGCAAGTTAATATTCGCGACTTTCTAGGGCAGATTTAAAATGGGCATGTTTGTACAGTCAAAACTGTAAAGACATTGCTGTTTTAAATCTGCCCTGCAAAGTCTTCAGAATGTGGAGATTGATACATTTACCCCCTGGTGCGGCGCGGCAATAACCACTGGGCAGGTAATGGTAAACCATCTTGTGGTGTGTCTCTAAGGTTAAGCAACACTGCAAGATGTCAGTGTTATCAAATGTGCATTTTTCCTGCAGGTATTTTGTGGGGCGGACAGCTCTTTCTGCTAGTCCATTGGAATGAGGATAGTGGGGGCTGCTAGTAGATTAATTAAAGTCCCAGGTATTTGCAAACTCTTTCAACTCTCTAGTCATGAATAGCAGATTTATTAAAATATATGTTTGTACCTTTTTTGACTTCTCAGATAGCCCAGTGATGCAGTATACCTTCAATTCCTTCCTAAAATGGAGCCAGTTGTCAACAATGTTTTCATCAAATATGAGAGGTTTTATGTGGTGGAGACCTTCAGCCATATCTGCCAACTTCTGACTCCATGTAGATGTGGGTGTAAAAAGACTGGAGTGTGTAATATGAACCTGGTGTTCCGCCATAAAAATGATACAACGCCTTTGCTCTTATTAATAACTAATCTCATTAGTTGTTGGGATATATTGGGATATAATGCATTGGGATATAACAAGCAACCGTAAACAAGGAATCCCAGTAGTAATTCTTACGCATCCCAACTAGAAATCCGTAAGAGCAACTTACGCGATTCCTTTGTTTGACCAGGTTTTATACTGCCTAAGTATTACACATCTACTGATCTCCATATCAGATAGCCCCCCATTATGTGTTAATCTCTAAATAAATACCAATCTATCATTCACTTCATTATACTACATTATCAATATAAAAAAACAATAGATTTATCCTTTCCCTCAGTTATCTAAACATACAATCAGACACAAGGCATAAAATATTTTACTTTACAAAGATAACTTTATGATCAAGTACACAGTACATAAAATGCTTACATACAATACTGATAATACACTATAGTTTTAGCAGACATAATGTTAAAATAGATTTGACTATGTTAGATCAGAAGTGAGTTATAATAAACCAATTCTTATTTGTTATCCTATTCTGTTGTTGTGTTAACTTTATATTTCATTAATCCTCATTTGTGTATTTAAATTCAGGGATTCAATTTTGTGTGTGTGTGTGTGTGTGTGTGTGTGTGTGTGTGCGTGTATATGTATATGTATGTACGTACGAGTGTGTGTATGCTGAAAGACAGAAATAATGTATATGAGTGTTTTATCAATATTTGCTGTTTGTGTATGCGTGTGTATGTAGAGAGGGAGAGAGAGAGAGACTGAAAACAAGAAACAAGTGTGTGTGTGTGTGTGTGTGTGTGTGTGTAAGTAGGGAAAGAGATTAAATGAGAGAGAGAGAGACAGATAGAGATATGAAAGTATGAGTAAATAGGAAGATCAATGAGATAAGAGAAGAAAATAGAGTAACAGCATACTTAAGATAAAAAGTATCAAGGAGGAGGGTGCCAGCATCTATTTAGGAAAAAAGCATGCCTCTGAGAGAGATGGGGAATTACGCCAGACCTTGTAAAGCATGTGTAAATAAAAGAAGGTTAAATATTATATATATATATATATATATATATATATATTGTAACAAAAGGAGGCATTTAGCTGGCAATATGCATAGAAAGCAGGGAAGTAGAGTAAAACATTTGTGCAGTAATGCACCTAGATTGAATGTAAAGACTTATGTATGAAAATCAATAGTTTAACTTTGGTTTAACTTACATGATTTGAAATCCTTCCTCTCAGCAAACAGACAGGGTGTGTCTGTTAGTGCAAACAGAGCCAGTGGTGGGCGTTTCCTTTTTAAAGAGAAGGCAGGTGTGTCACCTGTCCATCAAGCTAAGGCTGGGGGAGGAGTATCAGGTATAAAAGCTTGTTTGTATCATTTGTGCACTGAGACCAACGCTGGGGAAGCTGGCTGGTCTTGAGAGAGCTGAGCTATGTATAGCTAGCGTTTAGGGTCTCCAAGAATTGCTGTGAAATCTGTACGGTGTCAAAACATTTACCATTCTGACAATAAAACTACATAAACAGGAAGAAGTTGTTTGCGTGTGTTTCAACAGTAGCGGGCTCTTGCCACAATATATATATATATATATATATATATATATATATACACATATTGTAACAGATAAGATAATAGAGTTAAATAGATAAGATTGTGAAGGTTAATAGACACAGATGGAAACATTACATATACATGCAAGCATTATTAAGGTTATACAGACAGATATTGCAGGAATATGGAGGAGGTTGTGCAGGGAATATCTTATATTGCAATGTGAGGTCCAGTGAATGTCCTAGGGTTCCAAGTGTATGCATGTGTATGGACAAAGAGAGCCATTTCAGGTTGGGTTAGAGTAAATAAACCTTAACGCAGAATGCACTGCTTCAGGTGGCCAAATGCCTCATGGTATTTTGTGTTTGTTTCATATTCGCAGGCTTCCAGTCAGTTCATATCTTAATATGCGCATGCGTTCAGCGCATGCAGACAGCAGTGGAATGCTAGTGGCCATTATGCATGGCTCAAGCTCCGCCCTCCACGATTGCATCATCACCGACACAGCAGTGGCGATCTTGTAGCTCCGTCACATAGTGACAACTCTCAGGCGTGAAACATAACATGGTTAATTAGCATAACATACCTAATTAGAATGCAGAACAGAGAACAGGAACTTCCCAGCATGCATAGCCCCCAATCTCACTTCCGGCCAGGCACTGGCAGGTCATACATTTACATGACCTAAAAAGTTATATCAACCTAATTCAAAGTTTTTGTAATTTTATGCTCCATGTCCCCAGACCTTCATATTCCTTTTCCCCAGTACAAAGAAATACAATTAGAAATTCCTTTTTACTATATTTGGCTTGCAGACCTTTGAGTTTTTATATGTGATCTGCTCTATATAAAAATGACAGAGCTGGAATGTAAGTGCTTGAAATACATTTGTCAGTTTCCTATCGCTGCATGCTTCATGTGGTGATAATAGATCTCTTTTGTTAGGCAGCAGTGGGTAAGGTCACACAGCTCCTGGTGATTCAATGTTTTGACAGGTTGTTAATGAAGACTTGATAAGTGATATCCAATACCTTTTTTCTTTTTCTTCTAAATCTCATCTCTATTTCTGACCTGAAAAGATATCTCTATCACTCCAGGTGTTAAATTCTTTGTCCAACATTACTTCTCCACACAAAATGTTCTTTTTACAAACTTTTTCGTTTCTCCTTTAGTTATCATCATCTTATTCTGAAATGTATTTTCAGGGGAGATAATACGACAATTGTTATAAAACTTATTACCACACAATGATTATTTTTAATAACAAGAACATATATGTGAGGTTGTCCCTGCTGAATAAAATATGGGTGTATACAATTCCTATTAAATAGCTTTACGTTTTAAGTTAATGATCTTTCTTTGGCTCTTGAAAAGATGCCTTATTTATTTAAATAAGTAGCCAAGGCCACCCGAAAGTCAACAAGCAATACAGAATCTAATTCTTTATAGCTCATTTGGTGTCGGAAATATTTTATATTTAGCTGTGTAAACTTAACCATGTTTTCCTACAATAATAGAAAAGACATGATCTAATATTACCATTACACCATATTTATATAGAGATATTCACTGTAAACCATGTTGAGATGGAGTTGGTGGGAATAAATATATGACATGTGGTAAACTGAATCTAATTACAATAGAGGGAAGAGCACAAAGCGTGCAGCCAAGGCAACCAGCAAGCAATTATTATTATTATTATTATTATTATTATTATTATTATTAATAGTTATTTTTTTAAGATAACTCTATAAGTTTTCTATGTTAGCTAGTCTAATTGCCCCTTTGCATCTTTTGACACATTCTTCGTCATTTATGAATGAAAAATCAGTCCCCTCCTTTTTAAATGTCCACTAAACTTCAAAATTGAAATTGGATTGGATTTTGGTACCCAGGCGCAAAAGAAGATGTTTAATTATGTAAAAATGCACTGTTTTATTGTAATCAATAAAATAGTAAGAATGTATAAAAGGACATTAATCGTTATTAATCCTGGTAAAGGAAGGGTCACAAAGATCAGTCAATATTAAGCATTTAGTGGTATGACCTACCAATAATCTAAATCTCAACTTTACCACCAATACTAGCAAGGAAAAGGTTGAGTGTCTGGACTCAAGAGATTTTTATTACTGATGGTCAAATCCAAAGAGGTAGAATGTAACTCTTTTATACCATCTTCCAGCAATCACCTAAAGCATTGGTTAACAATATCCCCAAAGGACAGTTTTACTAGATTGAGGCATTACTATACCAACCGTGCCCAGTTTGACGAACAAACCGAGACATTGAAAGAGAGATTTGCTGTTAAACACTATGATAATAAAATTGTGAGCAAGGCTTATGTGGAAGGCAGAGATATTGGCAGAAGGACATTAATAGGGTTGAAGAGAACACACAATAATACTGAACAACTTGAAACATTATTCATTACCAAATACAGTCGAGATCAAATTACATTAAATTATCAAATTAGAGAAATTTTAAAGAAAACACTGGAATATCCTGATTATGGATGAGAGCCTTAAAAGGATCTTATCTGAAAAACCCAGAATGATATTTAGAAGATCAGATTCTTTAAACTCCAAATTAGTAAAAAGTTGCATTCCTTTGGAAGATAGAAACAAAAACAAGCAAGAAACATGGTTGAAAGAAACAGTGATGCCTTGTATTACTGTAATAGATGTCAAGCACGTAGGCTTACACTTCAGACCAGAACACAACCCATAAAATAAACTTGTGCTCCAATGCAACAGGAGAAGAACATAAAATTAAAGGTAAAATAACCTGCGACACCACTGGGGTTATTTATTTATTGGAGTGTCCTTGCGGAAAACAGTACGTAGGCCGCACTATCTGCAAATTGCACATAAGATTTGGAGAACACCTGAGAAACATTAAGAAGGAGCTAAACACCCCTAGTGTATCTGATCATTTTTCCAAGTGTCATGAACACAATCCGTCTACACTAAGGTTTCTAGGGATTTGTAAAGTAGTCAAGCCCTGGAGAGGAGATGAGTATTTTGCACACATTTCCAAAGAAGAAGTCAAGTGGATATATAATCGTAATATTTTGGCACAGATTCACCTAGATTTCGATTCAGGAAACTTTCTAACCGTCTAGGGCAAACATCATTCCAAATATGGAATTAATAGTATATTACTCTTTTATCGCTCGCTACCCTATGAGACCTAAATTTGATCCATAAAGGCCATCAATCACAAACTACGGAGGCTATTGTGATGTTCTCACAATATTTTCTCACTGATTCATAACTCCTACTTCATGAGCTGTACAATATTCTGTTTATCTTCCAACCAGTAATCAATCAGCGATACACAATTCATTTTTTACCTCTTATAATCTACTATCCAGGAGGGGAGTCTTCTTCAGTCCATAGGATTAGAATAAGTTGTTTAAATCATTGCAGTTTTCATTTTAATACACACGTCCATAGCAATCAAATTAGGGGTTCCACAAATTATCTTAACATGTGATTTGCCAACCTGCAAAAAAGTTCTAAGGACAAAGAGAATTATAAAATGAGAACTGTGATACCAAATGTTTTTTTACCTTTCTCTACTGACTGTATCTCTGTAATTTTACAGGGGAAGGTTGTGAGCCCTTATAATTACTTAGTTTTCGTGATTTGATCATCCATGTTTTTCAATTTGTGCATATTCGCAATCCACGTACCACCATGCTATAGTTATATTTTTATTTTATTTTTCTCAATAAGTGTACAATTATCAGAGACACTTTTTTACTCATATTTGAACACAAAGACCAAGCATTCGGATCCAACAGACACTATTCAATCCAGGTGCCTCCATTAACTAATTGCGTTAATGAACCTGTCAATCCAGAACCACTCCCAGCTAACTGCTCTGCTACCCATTATTTATTGCAGACCGGGACTGCACACACGCTCACAATATCCCTGAGGAAGCCCCCAAAAGCACCGTAAGTGCGAAACACATTAGTTAAGCTCCAACAGGCTTTGGTGGAAACTAGGGATGGACCTAGAATTTCTTGGGGGGCAGGGTGATTTCTGCCCCTCTCCCTTTTTTGATAACAGAAGCAGTGGGAATCCAGTGGCAGTGTTATGAGTCGCTGTTCCCCAAAGGGCCGCCACGACTAACTTCCGGCGGTCCTAGGCGTCCCGGCCGTCTCTATGACGACCGGGGCGTCACTTCCGCCTCCCACGTCCCGGTTGCCTTGGCAACAACCGGGAGGCTCTGTCTCGCCTGCCGCAGCGCCCGGCTGTAGGACAGCGCGCAGAAGAAAAATAAAAATTAGGACGGGTGCAGCTGCCAGTGACTCTTGTGGAAGGTAGGCTCTTTATTTGTTTACCGTGACTCACACTATTCTATATCCCGGAGTCTAGAGTACTATTGTTCTGGCAGGTTTTGTCTGTTCACTTGGGATTGGCTATATGTATGGGAGGAGACTCGCTGTACATTGCCCTGATTGGTTCCTCTCACTATTTAAGGCAGTGAGGACAGAGCCTCACTGCCAGTTATAGCTCCCAGTGTAGCTAGGCTCCTGTTCCTTGTTTCCCTGCTCCTGTGCTGTATTCTAGTTTGGACTTCCCATGTATGACCCCTGGCTTGTTACTGGACTTCGTTGTATTGCCTGTGACCCCTGACCTCGGCTCGTTATCTGGTATCGCTGTCTGCTGCCGGTCCTTGACCTTTGCTTGGATCTCAAGCTGCTGTGTACTGCTTCACGCTACCCCTGGGTTCTCCCCAGTCAGTGCACATTTCACGACCCTCCGTTCGTCTGCAACCAAGTCTGTCCCCACCACTAGGGGCTCCAGCGAACACCAGACTTTGGAGCAGACTCCGGGTTTTGTCGTGCTGACTGGAGGGGTTCCTAACAGGCAGTGCACTATATTCATGTTCCCATCTGCTGACAGGCAGGCAGATAATGCTGCTCGGCCGTGGTGATTGTGTTTAAACACAATTAGAGCAGCTTGACAGGATTCTCTGTATTTATTGTGTGTGAGTGTGGTGTGAGTGGCTGTAGCGTTAGTCTGGTTAGTATTGGTGTTTGTCTGTATTTATTGTGTGTGAGTGGGGTGTGAGTGGCTGTAGTGTTAGTTAGTGTTAAAATTAGTAACTATAGTGATTTAATATATGATTTAATATATGCTTCGTTATCCTTCTTGCAATTAGCAATTACAGCTGAAGGTAACCACATCTCCGATTGGAAAGTAATATATAGGAAAGCCCAGTACAATCAATCACCTTTTTCCCTGAGGAAACCCGCTATTATGGGTGAAACGCGTTGGATATTACACATTTTATTCTCTCCATAATCTATCCTTCTACAAACGAGCTTGTTTTAATATTTTTTTCCCTTCATTCATTTACACATAAGACACGAGATTTCCGTACAACCACATAGGAGAGGATCGGGAGGACAGGCGCATAGCCGCCACAACTTCCTGCTATTGCTGGAGAGAGGAAAGAGAGAACACAGACTAGAACCGGACTTTCCGGGGAATCCATCCGAACAACGGTGAGTCACCCTCCTATCTCTGTCCTCAAACATCCCGTATATCTGAACCTATTACATTCGAACCGAGTGGCGATATTAATACATATTTGTTGCATTTTGACTGAACAACGGCATAGAGCCGAGTGGCGGTGCCTTCACATACCTGTTCTATCTGGCACCTACATAAAGGTCCGTATTTCTATTTTAATCAGACACCACTGCTATGGTGATTTATCCTGCAAACTAGAGTTTAACCTTTAGTTTATATATCAAACTTGGAGAGACTGTTAACTGGGCTCTTTTATATGTTTTGGAACTACTGGAGGCGACAATTTAAAAGTTAGCGACTATTATTGATAATCTTCTTATACAGAGGGTAAAACCTATCAGACTATAACAGCTGATATCATCAGTCATTACTTTATGCATATTCACCCACTGTATTTACGTGTGAGTATCTATGCTACATTACGGTTGCTGATGATACATGTCAACCATTATGCTCACTACGATTGAACCAGTCTTCAATTTATGAATATATTTTAGATTTTAGATAAAATCTCGCTGCCACCATGAGGTTCCTTCAGGGCACCTAGAACCGCTTACTTCTGGGTAGCTGGTATAGTTGTTGCAGCGCCTCTTTTCTTTGGGATGGCTGTTACCTCCTGACTGCTTACTATGGATCAGGGCTGCTGGGTAACAGGCAGAGCATTAGCATACAGACGCTGGGTTCAACACAGGACATCCGGGGAATGGATTAGAGTATAAGCTCCTATTCGTTGGTCACAGGAATTACAGCAGGTAGGTAGGCGTCAAAGCAGGATCTTAAAGCAGTGATTTTATTTTGCTCAGAAAAGGTCTTTAGTTACACACTAGTTAGAGGTACTAGTGATCTTCCAAAAGTCCAGATGGTATAATGCATTACTTGGTCAAACACGGCTCTTTATATACTGCTTCTGACACTCATGTTGGCAGGGGCAACCTAGCCCCCTGATCCCAGCTGGCACCACAAAGTCTGAGACATTACATTCGATTAGCATTAGAATCTAATATATTCTCTGAACTTAAATTTATCAAACTTCACATTAGTCTGTCGTTTCCTAAATTACTTGCCATTTCATTATCCAAATAGGTTTCCTATCTCTTTAAGACACCAGATTAAAGGCTATCGAACCCCCCCTCCTGTGCATTCTAGTCAAAAAGATGTGTTTGCCACTTACATAAAAAGACTTAATTAACATGGGCAGTGTCGGACTGGGGCATGAAGGGCCCACCGGGGGACTGCAATGCTAGGGGCCCACCAGAGGGGGTGTGGTCAGCCATCATAGAGGCGGGACCAGACACTAAAGGGAGAGTGGTCAGCCCACGAAGGACAGCTAGAACCATAGTGTAGTATATAAAGAATGCAGTGTGCTCATCCTTCTCTTTTAAAATGACAGACTGACTGTGCACTTAGTTACTAACCTGCTCATGCTCCTCTGGGCGGTTGGATATCCGGAACTCCTACTCCCATCTGCCCTGCTCAAAGTGAAAAACACACTACCGCGCAGGTTCAGAGAGCCCAGACAGTGTGTGCACTGACACCTCCTGGTCACATGTGGCGCGTGCAGCGCTGCGCGCGGCACCTGTGACCAGTACAGGTCCTGGAAGGCAGCTGATGAGAAGCAGAGAGAAGCAGACAGACAAGAAGCTGAGAAGGTAAGTACAGAAAATGGGGGGGGGGGAGGAGAGAAGAGGTGCCAGACAGAAAACGGGAGAAAAGAGAAAGATTGCCACACAGGACACTAGTAGCCTTTATTATCAACAGCTGTATAATATACCCAACAATTTTACACATTTGTTTTATAAGAAATTGTTGCCCATAGTAGAACAAATAGGGACAAATTACAAATGGTCTGCTTACATTCTACATCATTTGATATTTGTATAGTAAAGGTGATGAGAGATATTTCCATTAAGTCTCAAAGTAATACTTTCACCATCATCTGTCTGACACCCTCTTCAAGAAGCATTTCTGTACATCTATTTTAGTATCTGTCTCCATGCTCCCGCTGGTAACAAACCTTCATGGATTACTGCCAAGTACTGAGACGTATGCCACTACTCTCATCTTCTTTTCACGGACATCTGAGGACTGTACTGAGCCTCTTTGGCTCATCTTTCAGGTCCCAATCATAGTCCAAATGTCACTCTGCCCAATAATTTTGATGACATCTTACAGCTCTATTTTAAGTACCTTTTCTGGAGCTGATAAGCCATCTCCACAATATATTGCTGGACAAAGGTCAAGGGGGGGGATAATATTATTTTGCCCACTAGTGTGTGACATAATATGACTTGGGAGCACAATTGGGGCATAATATCAACTGGGGGCACTTTTGTGGCATAATATCAACTGGGGGCACTATTTGGGCATAATATCAACTGGCAGCACTATTTGGGCATAATATCAACTGGGGGCACTTTTGGGGCATAATATCAACTGGGGCACTATTGGGGCATAATATCAACTGGGGGCACTATTGGGGCTTAATATCAACTGGGGGCACTATTGGGGCATAATATCAACTGGGGGCACTACTGTGTGGTATAATATGATTTTGGGGCACTACTGTGTGGTATAATATGATTTGGGGGCACTACTGTGTGGTATAATGATTTTTGGGCACTACTCTGTGGCATAATATGATTTTGGGGCACTACTGTGTGGCATAATATTAGTTGGAGGCATGTACTCAGGCATGAGGGAAGGAAGAGAATGCTAATATAATGTGGGAGGTAGGCTATTAATTTAATGGTGGAGTTTAGGTGGGAGCTATTTTTTAATTGGTGCTCTTTTATTTGTGGGGTGATGTGGGTTAATTTAATATTGGGGCCTAGCAATTTAAGATGGGGTGATTGGACCTTTAATTTAATGCTGAGGTGGTTTGGGGGCTATTAATTGAAAGTGGGGCTGTTTGGGAAAAAAATGTCTATTTATTAAATGTGAATATGAATTATTTAATGGCAGTGATGGTTGCGGGAAATAGGTATATTTATTAAACGTAAATGTTATTTAATTTATCGCTGGGGTTGTTTGTAGGGAGGGAAATAGGTTTATTTATCATCATCAGCTATTTATATTAAATGTGAATACTAGTATTTTAATGTTGGGGCTGGAGGGAGGCCTAATTATAAAACATGGGTTGTATTGATTAAACGTCAGGGCTGGTTGGAGTTTTCTAAATTACATGTACCCCTTTTTTTTCCAAATAGGGCCTCCAACATTCCAGTATCCAGACAAGCAGCAACTGAACTAAAGACACCAGCAGCCACAGGTGGGGAAAGTAACAAGACAGGTAGGAGAGAGCAGGACAGTCTACCAACTGCCCTGAATCTGTGAGGAAGTCCCGAGTTTTGATGACTGACTCGTTTTGTGAGATTTGGTCCGACTACAAGGACAGTTGGGAGGTATGTCCCGCTTCACACTGTACTGATTGTGAAGGCAGAGCTACGTGCAACTAACAGTAGTGCACACAGTATTGCCTGTGTATTTGTCTAACATTTGTCTAAAATGATAACCATGTTACATAATAGGGATCTCCTTTCTTAAATACCTCAGGTCCCCCAAGCGTTAATACAGCTCTGGTTAACAGGAGGGAGCGGATATCTGCTTCAAGTCTCTGGATAGGACACAGCCTGCAGAGCAAGCCGATGACCTCTAAGTCGCATGAGATTTCTTAATCTTGTGAGACTAAGAGCTTCGCTGCTCACTCTACAGGAGGTTCCCACCCTGATGGATGTCAGCAGCAGCAAAATCATAGATAAGTACAGTGGATTGGGGTGTTGTAATGTGTTTCTGGGGTGGGAGGTGGTGTAATGTGGATGGGGAGGACCTGAAAAATGTAATGTTTTATTATAATGTATGTATCAATGCCCCATGTTGACCATGCCCCCAACATAATGTGGCCACGCCCTTGGCGCCGCTGCACTGCGGTAACACAGTTTTTTCCTGCTCATCAACCGAGGTGGGCCTGTCTGCTTCAAACGCCAGGGCTGATTTTTAGTCCCAGTCCAGCCCTGGCAGTGGGTATAAATGATGTATTGATCCAGATATAACACAGTCACTGATATCTTAATAAAATAATGTTCATAGCATACAAGTCCAGTAGATGGGAATTGGTATTTCTGCACTAAGTCTCTGCTAGTGCAATATAAATATTCAGATCACTGTCCACATATATCACATGGTTATTGCTGCAATGCTTTCAAATTGTTTACTTGCAGTTTAGATGTATATAGAGATGGTGGCCGGGTACCCAGTCTACTGGCTGGAATCAGAGGATGTTTCTCGTGGTCCGTGCTTGTTACTGTTGGAGAGGAAGGTGCCTGCGTTCCACTGTAGAACGCATCTGTCCCTTCCTGTTCTCGCGTATGTCCAATAGATGAATTGTATGCAAGTCGGGAGTCAGCTGTTTTCTTAGCTCCTCCCTAACAACGGAGGGGGCATGGCTATAACATGGCCGGGCCTACCGGTGAATAGTCCGCCTGCCCGGCAGGCCAGTCCGAGCCTGAACATGGGATTTCTGTTCTTCCTTACACATTTCCTCCAACATATGTCTAATGCATCAGAAATCAATATATTTCCAATACAAAAATCAGTACATTTCCAATGATTTACATCAGGGCACTGAGCCACTAGCTGAAATAAATTTATACAATAAGTTATTTTTTAGGGATCCGGCCACACATAGTAATCTTGAAAACATGACCAGATTACGCAAAAGGATTATTAGGTTGTAGTCTTAGGTGCTAGTCTTTGGTGGGGTTTTTGATGACAAATTCAAAATCTCATTGGTAACAGGTCAAGTGGATATTAATGTATAAAACCTGGGCATATTTAGATTGTTGTTGGGGTTGTTTATGTGTCTTTAGTCACAAGATAAGAGTCATTTGAATAGTTTTTTTATCTGAAATTTACCTTGGGGGAAATTATTGTGTGGTTGGGGGGGTTGTCGCCGTTGTCAAAGTGTCCCACGTCTTGCACCAATTGATTATCAATGCAGGCCAATGCCATGAGCTCCAGAGAACTGAGGAATAAGGAAGCCATGGGACCACTGCCTGTCACCATGCCATGCCCCTGCGGTGTTCTATCAATTTGTCCTTTAGTCGGCGCTTGTAGTCTTGCCACTTGTGGCAAAGAGAAGAAAGTTGCAAAGTATACTGGCAAAACAAGTTTAAAATAATGTTGCATACATACATATAGATACAAATGTCTTGAGCCTAAAGATCACAAAATAATCACAGACAACTACACAGTCATAATATTTTTTTTACGTTTGGTTTCTGGTTTTCCCATGCCTTGCACAACATTTATGTGTTTGACAATATTGAAAGAAGGTGGAAATTTTAAAATGTAGAAGGTGACCAATTTAGAAATGTAGAAGGTGGCCAGTTTAGAAATGTATTTAAAGCACACAATACTTAGATATAAAAAACATCTTTGCTTACCATTTTTTTCCCTAGATCACAGACCTCTGAATAGGAATGACAGCATTGTCCTGCTCTGTGATGTCCTCCCAAATGTGAGGCTTTGCTACGGTGGATAGGATTTCCACCTGCGTGTTGGGTGCAGTTTGGTTGCCTACGCTTGGTGGAGGTAGATTCGCTTTGGCCAGCTGTATGTTCCTCAGCAGACAAGTCAAATATGAAGTAAATACTACTACAAATAACTAAAATACAAGACAGAATATACAAAGCAATATTCAGCCTATATCACAAAATGGCGGGGCACTATGATTGCTCCTCCAGCTTTATATAGTGTCTTCAGGGGTGTCTCCTCCTGTCATTGGTTGTGGTTGAATGCCCAGGTGCTGTAATGCCCCTAATTGTGTGGTTAGAGACCATTATTGTGAATGAATGACATATGGCCATCCAATCCTCCAAAGACAGATGAGGGGAAATCAGTCATATTAGATATGATATAGAAGGGATCCGCGACTGCCGTGTATATGTCAAAACGTGGGCTGAGTTCTCTAATAAAAGATACAAATTTGAATAAATTGATTAAAGTTTGATCTTTCCCAGTGTAGAATAGAAAGTATTCTAATAGTAATGTGTCTTGTAATAACCTTCATTGGACAACGTGCAATTTCTGCCATGTAATAGTGATGTTTCAGTATCAGTATGTTATTACATTCACTTTAGGATACTGAAGTTTTCATAAACTTCCACGGTCAAGTCTAAATGCAAGTGGTGTAAAAGTGGGGGGGGTTTGGCCAGTTTTATTTCCCTAATATTAGGATAATGCATTGTATATAATGGACTTTAGCTTATAATTGCAACCTTTAGCTATCTGTGAAACTATATCCCCATAAACATCGCCAAAAAAGATCTAGGCACTTTTTCATTGGCTGTTAGAATTATCTATCACACCACAGACCTGTTGCTGGCTGAACAGGAACTGACCAATCAAGCAGCAATACCAGACATGACGCCTATTTAAACCCCTAGTTACCAGAGCGGACCATCTTTATCACTGAGGAAGCCAAAGGGTGAAACGTGTTGGTTAATATATCCCTAATATACCCCTACAGTGGCGCACGCAGGGGGGGATTCTAAATCTCTAGAAACCCCCTCTGCGCTAAGTTGCCACTGTCCAATACAGCAGCCGCGGCGCTGTCAAAGAAGCGTCCGCGGCGGTGCTGTATTGGATACAGCACCGCCACAGACGCTTCTTAGACAGCGCCACGGCTGCTGTATAGGACAGCGCTGGCGAAACGCAGCAGCTCTCTCTCGTTTTTTTTTTTTGGGGTCGGCGGGGAGAAACCCCCCCCCCCCCGACAATCCTCCGTGCGCCCCTGCCCTATACTTCAGTTTGATGCTCTTTTCATTCAACACAATTGAGGTACGAAGAACAAACTTTCTACACCCACAGCCGCATGCGCACGGGCAGCTTGGATTTAGCTGCTGCCGCGACTACTCCGTTACCAAGACCACCATCACGGCGTCTCACATGCTGGCTACAGACAGAAGGGACTAGAGGAGATGGGAGCATTATCCACCCTACAAAGGGGTAAGTTTGCTTATCCACTCGTCCCGATACCACTTTACCTAGTGGACCCGCCAATCTTATTGACTTTAGCCAATTGGCTTTTGGACAGTTTTTTCACTATTCGGAACTATCGCTCCCCATTGGAGCACACTGCAATCTACCATTATATCACCTTTCATCATCATCATCATCATTTATTTATATAACGCAAACATATTCCGTAGCGCTTTACAATTTGGGACAAACATAGTAAACTAATAAACAGACTGGGTAAAACGGACAAAGAGGTGAGAAGGCTGCTCGCAAGCTTGCAATCACCTTTGTTTTATACAGCACTTGCACAGCAGCCCTCACCACAGAGGCTACTCTGTACTGGACTCTTACAGTTGTTTACACACTCATAGACTGAGATAACATGGAATAAGTTATTCTTTGTTTAGATTATATGCCATATGCGAGATTGGTATGTCATACCACAAGTATAGAGGATGCTTTCTTTGAAGAGAACATTATTGATTACACCAGACCCATACTCAATGACACAGTGTAAGTTGAAGTTTGTATGTTTGTACTTATATATGGTCTAATTTGTCGCTGTATTTATGGTACTATAGGGTTGCAACCCTGATTATATAATCTTTTTACTTATATATGAATGTATTAAATGCGATACCACATTGTTGGCTATTTACCCTTTTGTATAGTGCTGAGACCTTCATTTGAGCGCAAGGCTGACCTTGCATTTCACATAGCCTATATTGACAAACCCACAAGCATATTATACACTCTTGCGCCTAGGGAAACCCACCACTTTGTATACCTCTTAAGGGCTGGAACTTCCCTTTTCTACCCATTTCCCCAGAGACAGCATTTTTTTACATACTACTAGGGAGCACTGATCCCCACCCCTGTTTTTTATCCAAAAATATTTGATATTACTAAAAAAAAAATTATACATTTAATTTTATGTTATTAATGTATATTTGGTCATATTGTTATTTTGGTTATAATTTTATATTGTTATATTGTTCATTTGGTTATAAAAAAAAGTTTCTTGTTTAGAAAAATCATTTGTAAAGCTGGGTACATACTACACTGTTTTTGTCCAATAATCGGCTCAAACAGCCGACATACGACCGCTCGTTCAAAAGTCGGGTCAGTGTGTGCAATGACACAATGGGCGAAAGTCTGCCCAAATGGACGATTGTCGCCTTATTTGGTTGGTCGTACCGTTTAATATTTTCGTTCCAATCTCGTTTCCGTTGTCTAGTGTGTATAAACTTCCGACCGATCCACGACAGTGAGTACGAAATTACAGTCATTGCTCACGACAACATGGCTGTAAAAAGTCGCTAAAGGGACGTTCGCTCTTCCCTTTATCGTCCTAAACAATGCTGGTGTGTATGCAGTCCATGGACCGAGCGATCGGAACATCGATCGCATGTAAAATCGCTCGGCATAAAAAGTTGGTCGAAATTTCTGTAGTGTGTACCCAGCTTTAGTAAAGTATGATATAAAGGGGTTTTTGTTATCATTGAATAGTGCAGGTTGTTGAGGTAATGCTGTGAAAGGGATAATATGATGTAAATGACTTGAAACATTAATGTTTAGAAGTAATAAAGGTAATAAAGGAAATGTATGTCTGTGCGTTCCTCTGTCAATCAGGGGTTGCAAGGTAGTGAGTAGTAAAATATGGTGACTTTGCTCGTACATCACATAGAGAGCAAATAAAAATACATATAAATAAAGCCTACTTACGCTCGTCCTTGAATATGGACGTGCTTATGCCTGATTAAGCGCATTTTGCGTTCCTTAATTAATCAGGCGCATTTAGTTTTGTATAAATAATGTCTATTATTAAGCTCAGTAATACAACATTTTTGGTATATGTTGATGTACTTCTTTCTCTGCATTTCAATTCTTACATTTAGACAGATGATGATTCATTGATTGTGTGGGATTTATAGTGTAATGTACATTCTTCCATATAATTAAATTTCCCTTTTCTCTTGTGAAATATTCCACCCATATTTTTTTACATCAACACCATTCCCATCAGTCACTTTGTTCATTGTACTAGACTTTACCATTCTTAACATGGAATACACCGAAACATTTCCCTATTTTCTCTGAACAGGCTATGGTCATCAATGGAAACCTAATCCAACCTGTTTATCACCCAACCAGGTACTGCAAGTCCAGTCACATCATATTCCTCATCTAATTCCTGATGTTCCCTTTATCCCTCCTACTTCCTCTATTCTCATCACTGAGAATAGAGGAAGGAGGAGAGATGAAGGGAACATCAGGCACACGTAACACATAACCTTTATTAAAGAATAGCTAACATGTAAATTGCTCATTAAAAGTACTAGGTTTTGAATATACTGAGTAATGGTTATTTCTCAAAAATACACACATACTGTTGTATGGTAGTCTAGTTATCTCAACTCTTTCCTGACCTGACATACATTATATCAGGGATATCAAAAGAAAAAACGCACTTTCACAATTTACTATTTAGATCATAGCGCATCTCCAATAATGTATAATCAACACAATTACTGCATGCAATTTAAGTAAGAAAAAATGTGTGTTAACACAATATCACAGTCTTCACTGTCACAGGTACACAACTGTTTGAAATACAAAATAACTTTGATTGTTACTTGTGATAAATTGTCACAAACACATATACTTTCTCAATTCGTCTCAGAGGACAAATGAAAGTAGAGAAGATTAGGTTAGAAAATTACCAATAGAGCATTATTATTAATATTATTGTTTATTTAAGAGGCGCCACAAATGGTCCGCAGTGCTGTACATAGAACATGGGGTCATTGTCTTTATTGTCAGCCACTGAATGTAGTATTTGGTATAACTGGCTACCAGCAATCCATGCCTGCCAAAAGGCCTGCTTTTCTGCACCTTAATGGAGTGGCTCATCAGAAACAATGCTTGGACATGTCAGAATGGGTGAGGGTTTGGGATATGGTTTGGGTACATCTTGACTAAGTTTGGTAGACCAGGTGGATGACGTTATTTGTCCCAATTTTTCAATCAGGAATATACAGTATGTAGATATAAGTGATCTGCTACTCCTCCAATGCCAATGGTCTACACTCTCCAATTTTGTAAAACTTCTTACATTGTTAAACCTACGCAACACGACTTTGTTTTAATGTGTTCCTTTCCTTGCTTTATTTCTCTGGAACTCTGGTGATGACTTGATGCCTTAGCATTTTTTTGACAACCCGTATTAGAGATTTTTTTTTCTTCCATTGAAACTTCCTGGTGGTAAAAATAATTTAGGGTCTTTGAAAATAGATTGGGTTTTCACCTGCACTCCCTCCTGCAGCCTGTTGATCAATAGGCAGGGGGGGTTTCTGAGTCTCTAGAAACCCCCCCCCCTGCACTAACTAAGTGGCCACTGTCCTATACAGCAGCCGCGGCGCTGTCAAAGAAGCATCCGCGGTGGTGCTGTATTGTATACAGCACCGCCGCAGACGCTTCTTAGACAGCGCCACGGCTGCTGTATAGGACAGCGCTGGCAAAACGGAGCTGCTGCGCATGCGCAGCAGCTCTCTCTCAGTTTTTGTTTTTTTTGTGGTTTTTTGGGTCGGCGGGGTGAAACACCCCCCCGACAATCCTCCGTGCGCCGCTGCAAAAGTGGTTTGAGGAAGGACAACCGGTGATCCGGCGACAGTTTCATGGGTGATAGAAAGATGTCAGAACACACAGTGCTTAGCAGCTTGCTGCGTATGGGGCTGCGTAGTCGCAGACCGGTCAGAGAGCACATGCTGACCCATGTCCACTGCCAAAAGCGCCTACAATGGGCATGCGAGAGCCAGAACTGGACCATGTTGCAATGAAAGTAGGTGGCCTGGTCTGGTGAATCATGTTTTCTTTTACATCATGTGGTCGGCCGGGTGCATGTGCATAGTTTACCTGGGGAAGAGATGGCACCAGGAAGAAGACAAACCGGCAGAGGCAGTGTGATACTCAGTGTTCTGCTGGGTAAACTTGGGTCCTGACATTCGTGTGGATGTTACTTTGCCACGTACCACCTACATAAACATTATTGCAGACCAAGTACACCCCTTCATGGCAATGGTATTCCCTGATGGCAGTGGCCTCTCTCAGCAGGATAATGCGCCCTGCCACACTACAAAAATTGATAGGAATGGTTTGAGGAACATGACAAAGAGTTCAAGCTATTGACTTGGCCTCCAAATTCCCCAGATCTCAATCCAGTTGAGCATCTGTGGGATATGCTGGAAAAACAAGTTTGAGCCATGGAAGCTCCACCTCACAACTTACAGGACTTAAAGGATTTTATATTAATTCCTGCCTCTGTTTAGTCAGTGTAATGAACTGCCAAAATCTCTGTGTTAGAGGTTCCCACCCATGATTAAGAGGCTATATGCAGGGATTATGAAACTAAATTGTGTCAGTAACAGTCAGTAGTACTCTGGTCATAGGTTTGGTATGGTTTGTAGCTTTTAGAGGTCATGTGGTGATAATATGATGTATTAAAGTAATTCTATCGTTTTCAAATAAGCATTGCATAGGCGATTGTATTGTGTTTCCAAGGCACAAAGTAATTTATTTTTAGCAGATGTAAAGAGTTAACAGTTCAATACATGATTATTATATAATACAGTACAGTACAGCCAATACCAAATGATACATACATACCGCTGCGCTACCACGGGCACCAGTGGACCAGGGGCGGATCTAGAAATATGCTGTACCCGGGGCGATTTAGGGGGAGGGGGGTGGGGCGATTTAGGCCCCGCCCCTTTCTAACATCTTAGGCTGCCGACGGCTGCACACTATGTGCAGGTCCGTCCAGCCGTGACAGGCAGGGACAGTGTGCTGTCTGGCTGCTCTGATTGTGTTTTAAACACAGTCAGAGCAGCCGGGCAGCACACTGTTCCTGCCTGTCACGGCTGGACGGACCTGCACATACTGTGCAGCCGTCGGCAGCAAGTGTCTGCTAGGGGAGGCGATCGCCCCGATCGCCCCCCCCCCCCCCTTGGATCCGCCACTGCAGTGATGAGTAGTTCACCCTTGAATACTGTGGTCAGAGAATACTGAAGCTAGTGGGAGCGCAGCTATGATATATATACATTCAGTGTTACAGAGTGAACAATGCAGATGACGTGACTTGCTTCTATAGGTCCAGACTTCGGGTGGGTCCAGGGTAAACAGGTCATAGGCTAGTTCAAACTAAAGAATCCAAAGGTGGGGTTATGTGGGCGGGCATCCTCATATGATATTAGACATAACACATTTCTTTTAACCTGAACCATATGTATCACTAATATGCATATAACTTATAATATTACACATAAACACTACTATATTTCGACATAAATAACTATGTGCTGCAACTACCATTAATGTGTACTATTTTACAAATGTGTGTGTTGGTGCGAATGTATGTAAAAGCGTAAATACTGTTGTTGCCACGTGTTGCGGCTGCATACGCCCTTCCACGCCGTAGCGTGCCATACGCATCTTTTCAGACAAAGACAACCAAGTTTGCTTGATTTTAAGTGAAATGACTTTATCCAATTTACTGACTTCAACAGTTATCTCTCCAGCGGATGTGCTCCTTTGTTCCCGACAAGACTCCAGTTACAACTAGTCTATTAGCATTTTATAGTCAGCATCATATTAAAGGTTTATTCCCTAACATCAATAACTAGAGTATGCAATGTGCAATCTCTTCGCCGAATGCACCGGACAGCTGCTGATGTAAAGGGGATTAATATGATATCAGACATGACACATTTCCTTTAACCTGAACCTTAAATAACACTGAGGTGTACATATAATCATAATATATAAACTAATAATAATCAAATGCTATCTGCTCATAAATCACTGTAGAATAGATTCAATATGAATATGAATTATATAAATAACTAAATGTTGTAATGCGAGTGTGTACGTGCGTATTTTACCGTGCGATCGCAGTATGCCACTTGTAGCACAGCGTTGTTAAGATGGCCATATTACTGCTTATTGCAGTCATTTGGACTGTGGGTAGTTCACATGGCTGTTGAGTGCATTGGCTATTGACAGACAGTTTAGTCTGATGTGCACAGAAGTGTGTTATTTAGTTTTGGGTGTTGTTTTTCAAAACATGCCCTCATACATGAGCCCTTCAATCCAGTACAAGTGTTCTGCTAAAAACCTCCAACTAAATGTATTATTGCAGATACTTGTGCTGAATTCATTAATTGATGGAAAATAACACTCTTTTCATTAAGTAATACAGCACATGTAACTGCAATAATAAATTAAGTGTAAAGTTCAGAAGGAGAACATTATGTTCCAGATGGAAGTGGTTTGCAACAGTTTTGTCACATCTCCAATGCCACAATATTGGAACAAGTGTTCAAATGCTAATGTCATAAGTGTACAAGAGAAAATTACAAAATTACAAAATTTACACTTCATACACAGAAATGTTACACATGCCTATGGCAGAAAATGTGTTGCTCTAGTCACAGCAGTAAGAGATTGCAGCAAAAGTTCTGCTTCGATCCCCAGAAGGTAATTGTTGCCCAATGAGAAGGATTTGCAATAGATTTTTGTGCACCTCATTTAAGACTTATTTTTTAATTTCTATGACTATGTCTCATTCTGAGAAAACATTTTATTGTGTCATTCAGTGCTCGAAGTGTGCTGGTATGAGACAGTATGTCATACTGGCACTTCTAAACTGGCGCTGATCTCTGCAATCTGGAAACAGTTTCCAGTTCTGCCGTTATAATTATTTCTGAAGAGGAGCGAGGTGGTCGCGGCGCAGAGGTGGGGGCGGTTTGCCTCAAGTCACACAGTGGGGGGTGGCAAGTGTGAGAGGAACGGGGAGAAGATGGTGCAGGGAGACGTGAGAGGGACAGAGGAGAAGATGGTGCAGGGGGATATGTGAGAGGGACAGAGGAGAAGATGGTGCAGGGGGATATGTGAGAGGGACAGAGGAGAAGATGGTGCAGGGCGATAAGTGAGAGGGACAGAGGAGAAGATGGTGCAGGGGGATATTTGAGAGAGACAGGGAAGAAGATGGTGCAGGAAGACATCAGACAGGGACAGGGGAGAAGATGGTAGAGGGGGATATGTGTGAGAGACAGAGGAGAAGATGGTGCAGGGGGGGTATGTGAGAGAGACAGAGAAGAAGATTGTATAGAGGGATATGTGAGAGGGACAGGGGAGAAGATGGTGCAGGGGGTGAAGTGAGCGTGAAAGAAGAGAAAATGGTACAGGGGGTATGTATGAGAGAGATAGGGGAAAAGACGGTGCAGGGGGATATGTGAGAGACAGGGGAGAAGATGGTGCAGGGGGGTATGTAAAAGAGACAGGTGAGAAGATGATGCAGGGAATATGTGAGAGGGACAGGGGAGAAGATGGTGCAAGGAGGTATGTGAGAGGGTCAGGAGAGAAGATGGTGCAGGGGGATATGTGAGAGAGACAGGGAGGAAGATGGTGCAGGGGAATATGTGAGGGGGACAGAGGAGAAGATGGTGAAGGAAGACATGGGGCAGGGACAGGGGAGAAAATGGTGCAGGGTGATATGTGAGAGGGACAGAGTAGAAGATGGTGCTGGGGGATATGTGAGAGAGGCAGGGGAGAATATTTTGCAGGGGCATAGGTAAAACAAAGTGTAAAGGGAGAGACGGCTTAAGAATGGGAACATCAGGGATGCAGCCACCACAAAACACAAGTAGTAATGAAGAATGGGGACATGAAAATAAAATCAAACCTTAATACTCCATTCACTTATATTTTCCATACCTCCACTTCTAAATTTCCACTTCGACCACTGGTGTCATATTTCTATATCTCAGAAAACTTCCATAAATGTACCTGTTTACTGATTTTCCCTATTGTGACTGCTAAATATTAACTTTACAGAATATAGAGCACATGACAAGTATTCAATATTACTTGATAATAAGATAGCCCTTTTTTTACCATATAGTGCATGTTATGTATGTTGTCATTGTTCTATGCATCCTACTATGGAGAGTGTACTAAGTATATCCTTTTTTGTAGAAGTGCGCTATTCTATACAAGGCACACTCATTTAAACTTTCTTTGGCCTTTAGTTTAGCAGGTTTGCTCATTATAATGGTAGTGCCCCATGGGTTTTCATGCAGCATCTTCAGCGGTTAATAGCTCCTGTCTAACAATTGATGAGCATTCACTTAAACCTGTCAGCACAGGAGCGATTCAGAGCTAGGAACACTAGTGCTTTTCTAGCAGGACTAGCACTAGCATTTAAAGTATTTGTGTATAGAACAGTTTCATTGGATTAATTCTGATACAACCATGCCCCATGTATATTTTCAGTAAATGCAAAAACACAATACAGTGCTTACTTTCTAGATCTAATCAAAGGTTTAAGCAATTGTTCGATTAGGAGAACAATTAATAATGTGTGCATAATAACAATGCAAGTTTGCAGTATGCATCAAAATATCAATGTACCATGTGTATTAGTGATATAAATAGCTGGCCCAGCAATCCTAAATATGTCTGAGCAGTGTACATTCCAAACCAGTAAAAAAAAAGCAATGATGGCAGCATTAATTTTAATGTAGTAACACCTTTAAAATGGATTAAATAGAAACACATTCTCCTTCACAATGCTGCTGTGAACATTGTTTTTCTAAATAAGATGTCATCTCAGGAGAGCTCTGAACCTAAGTAATCTTTAGTCTATTTATTCAGCAGTCTTTTTGCACAGAGCAGCATTAATGGAATGTGGCTGTTGGTAATGAACTTTTACAAGCTTTTAATGAGGCTCCCAGCAAATTTGATTGAACAGCCAGCAGTTTTTTCCTTGACTTTTGCATTACTACTAGTCTAAAATTAGAATCAGCAGGAACTGGCTGGTTGGGGGACAAAAAGGTCTCCCTCTGTTGCTTTTCATTTGTCTTCTAGGAGCATTCCCCTATCAGTTATAAGTCTTCACAGGGTCCTACCTCATTAATGTTTGGCAAAAACAACTGAACAGATTTCAAGGCTGCAGATATTTTTTAAATGAGCCAAACAGATAATATATCTCACCAATTTAGGCTCTTATAAGCTAAAACATATAAATTGATATCCATAGGAAATTTGCTTTGATTTTTATTCTATTATTGCTTTGTCGCAACCTCTGAGATGACACCTTGGACCAGGAAAAAACAAACTCTGCTCCTAAGCTTTCCATTTATTTTTCTATTGCAGTTACCTGGGTCTTTTAATATCTGATGCCAGTAGTAGTTACAGACAGGGAGTGTTCATCCTGCTGTCAAACAGTAGCAGAGTAATGTCTGGATACAGGATATCATTAGACTATTGATATTTTCATCTTACAGCTGTTAAATATGATTTTTTTGTTAAGGTCTCATAAGTCCTTTGTTCAGTCATTTATTGTAACTTGCATAGAAATATTATTTGCTAAAAGAGATTATTCATTTTTCTGTTGATTTGCAGTTGTGCAAGACGTAAGCCTATTGCCTTGAGGTTAAGCTGACATAGAGAACACCTGAAGAATGTATCAAGATATGAGAAGAACAATAAGTAGCTTTATATTCAGCTCGTAGTATGGGAGCTGTGCCCTTGATGTTGGACATAGCATACAGGAGATAAACCTCCAGCTCCCCTTGAGATAAAAATAATAGGCTCATCTGTCCTTAGAAGGGGGAGAAAGTAAACATCTCAAGAATACGTGAGAAAGTTAATCAGTAGCGCTTCCCATAGACTAGTGGTTTAGACTTGTATGCTTATGAGGTAGGATTCATTTATTCAGTAGGCTATAAAAACTTGTATCTTTGTATCAATAAATCAGAGAATATTCCTTGTATACAGAACTTGGTCTGTGTCAATTCTCTCCAGCTGATTGAAGCGCTTCCAGATATACTTGACACCACAGGCAAACTTGGATCAGAATTTTAGATCTAACACAGCTTATAAATATTTTATATCTGTACTTTAGGAGAATTATATTTATTTAATTTTAACAATTTTTATTTTCTGTGTCTGTGTCACGATGACCATTAAGCACTCCACATTGGCATTGTGTACTTTCAATGGAAATATTTTAGCTTCTGAAAACGCAACATGCATGATGAAGAGACATAAAGGGCTAGATTTACTAAGCTGCGGGTTTGAAAAAGTGGGGATGTTGCCAATAGCAACCAATCAGATTCTAGCTTTCATTTATTTAGTACCTTCTACAAAATGATAGCTAGAATCTGATTGGTTGCTATAGGCAACATCCCCACTTTTTCAAACCCGCAGCTTAGTAAATCTAGCCCATAGTCTTGAAAGGTCATCATTTACATATGTTATCCCATTGTAGATTGCCTAGAGACATAGGCATAACTCTACTGTGATCATATATTACATTCAGATCCATTGAAATCCTTCACTGGCAGTTGTTTTATTTAAAATTACTACTTTCATCATTTGTAGTTCATCTACATCCTTGGTTTTCACTGCAATCCTGAGAGTTAGGTTTTGTCCACCTAGATGTAAGTAAAAAAAAATATAACCAGCCTTGAATGGCCTTCATGTATAAGGAATACAGACAACCTCATTGAATCATAAGGATCTAGATGTGAGGAAGGATCTAGAGCTGTCTGATGACCTCAGTGTTTAGAGGGTTCCCCTACACCACCTACTACAGTAATGGGGAACAGGCGGCCTTCAGAGCCTTCTCCTGTGACCCCAGCTCCTTCCTCCTTTATTGTCAGATCTCTTTGTTATAGCTTGTAACACTTTAACAGTTTAAAATGCCTGATGATATTTTATTACAGATAGGTGTTTCTTTCTATGATTAAATTAATTGTTTAAACTTATTACTGAGATTAAGTCCACAAAGTGTATCAAAGTGCACCTTTGTGAAATAGCATAGTCAAATGGTAATTGCAACCAATACTGTATACTGACACTGTGCAGGCCATTTACGAAAAATATATGCAAAATATTGTTTGTGCAGAATTAAATTATCTATGGTCCTACCATGCATCTCAGTGCAACTGCACCTTAAATTCCTCCAAAGCACAAATGTTTGGGGTAGAGCCACATTAATGCATTCTATCAATTCAGTAGGCATTATCGACCTCTCTGAGGCACTTATAATATTTAGAATTAATCTTTCTCTTACAGTGATTTATCAAAAATAGCGCTACTTTTCCATGTCAGTTGTTATGCAGTTACTCTAAGGATATTAACAGACTTTATAACTTGTCTTAACAAATAAACATTTTAATCTAGAATACAGTGGAATTCTACAACTACTAAAGACACAGAACTACTAAAGGGCACACAGATTAACCAGAATGTTGCTTTACCCGTTTGGTTAAAATGTAACCCAATCATCAGCTATCTTACTCGAGAAGCCAATCTGTTGGCAGGACTGAAACAAGTGTAAAATCTATAGGTGTATGAATATGTCAGAGTCATTACTAGAACCAATTACTATTAATAAAACATCAGGAGATTCTGAACTAACCTGTGGTAGGCGACATTTTTGTTTCTCCTTTTTAACTTGAACCTCATTATATATTAACTGTTATTTATATAGTGCCTACATATTGCCCAGTGCTTTACAGAGAATATTTAATCATTAACATTAGTCTCTTTCTGAGTGGAGCTTACAATCTATATTCCATACCACACGGACACACACACTAGGGTGAATTTCAGCAGAAGCCAATTATTCTACAAACATGTCCTTTATGTGTGGGAGGAAACCGTACAACCAGGAGGAAACCTATGCAACACATGGAGAACATACAAACTCCACAGAGATAGAACCCTGCTTGGAAATGATCCCATAACCACAACACTGTGAGTCAGCAGTGATAATCACTGTGCCATCATGCTGCCCTCATTAGTGTTCCAATGCCTTGGTGTAAGCTCAGTTCCCGACACACATCTCATGTAATAACGGCTCCAGGAATACTCCCATGCAGTGCTGTAAACTGTTTAAAGTGGTTATAAGTTTTTTGCGGCTGTGTATAGTGTAGTGTTAGCATTTAGTGTTTGGACACAGCCAAGTGGTTACATCCGACAAATTATTAAATTTCCTGCTGCAGAAATTATCCATTCACAAACATATTTATATGCTGAGCAGTTTATTCAGAAATAATCTCAATTAACTGTACGTGAAGCCCAAATGGTGGACGCCAACAAATCCACAAGACATATGAGCAATTTGGTGACTGATTTTATTCAACTGGCCGCTTTACTGTCATAAGTAACGCGACCTGCACACTATTACAGATATTGCGGTAATAGTGCACATTATTACCGTTAATATGGTCATTTCAACGCTGGCTCACTGAACTACGAGCAGAAATCAGTGTTAATATTACTGCATTGACTGTAATAGGTTTAACGCTGCGGTTTTAAGGGAGAAATTGAATTCCCCTAAAGGGCAGATTCAATTCCGTGATGTTCTTTCACGAGTTGCATTATTATCGTTACCAGGCGCGGGCTGACATATTTCAGCCCGGGGGATCGCACACGCGGCCACATCACATGACACGCGATGCGGCCGCGTCCAATGACGCGGCCGCATCGCGTGTCATGAGATTCGGCCACGGGTCAAAATCAGGTGAGTTTCCATCCCAGGGGCGGCCGGCCCTAACAGCGCTGAAACTGAGCGGCCCGGGGGACCGATGCCCCCCGGGCTAGCCCGCCCCTGGTCGTTACTACTGTAATTTCAAAGCTGATTTTTGCTCACAGCTCTGGGAGCCACAAGCAAAAATCTATGTTAAAATTATTGTAATAATGCATGGCCTGGGTTGCTCTTTAGAACAATGCCAGCAATTGAATCTGCCCCTAAATATGTGACTTTAAGAAATTCATTGTCATACTGGAGTAAGCGGGTACCTCACTACATACTGCCTCAGTTTATAGTCCCCCAGATTTCCGTGCTCCCCACATCCCTCCACTACAAAGTTCTCTCTTATATTCTAACAGAAGCATTCTGTTCCTCATGACATGCCAAGGTCCAACATGCCCCTGACACTCTTAGATCAGAAGTGAAGTCTCTGGGCTCCCGCATAGACCAAACAGAGCGTAAAATGGAGGATATTGTTTCACACCAGACTACCTCAGCTAAAGATATATTGCAGTTTTGCCTGTAACTTAATGCTATCCATGATCAACAGAAGGACACAGAAAACCGAGACCCGAGGAACAATCTTAGGATCAAGAGGATCCCTAAATCTATAGATCTGATTCACATGGATCCTTACCTCAGGAAACTATTCTCCCAACTGCCCCCAGAACGACCTGAAGAACACTTACTCCTGGATTGTGCACACAGGGCACTTAGTCGTCGGCCAAAGGATCAGTCTCTACCCAGAGATGTAATTCTATGCCTGCATTTCTATACTGCTAAGGAATCTATTCTGCAAGCAGTAAGGAAATTGAAAACTCTCGCTTACAAGGATAATACCCTCCAAATTTTCTAAGTTCTCTCCCCCACTACTCTGGTGAGGAGGAGAAAAATCCAACCATGACTTCAGTCCTTCCGGAGAACAATGTATGATATCGCTGAGGTTTTCCCTCAGTGATATGAAGTGACTAAACCAACATTACTATGAGAAAGGCAATAAAGCAAATAGACTTTTGACTACTAAACTTCGAGCTAAAGTGGCCACTTGGATACTCCTGGCTGTCAGGGACTTCAATGGGATTCTGCAGTATGATCCCCAATGTATACGCTCTAAATTACAAACTTACCACACTAAGCTCTACAACCTCAACCCTCTGGTGCCTCAGCCAAGCAAACTAAGAGGCAGCTAATTTAAAACTTCTTTACCAGCACTAATCTCCCTAAATTATATTCCTGAGCAACAACTCAACTCTGAGTTGAAATTACACTAGAGGAAATTGAACAGGTTGTGAAGCCCCAGAAGTCAGGAAAGGCCACGGGACCTGATGGATTACTGCTGTTAGCTACAAAAATTTGCTGGCATCTTGATTCCCCACCTACATATTCTCTTCAATTCCATCCTTAATGGGAAACCTTGGTCTGAGGCATCCCTGGAGGCTAGAATCTCAGTGATCCATAACTGCAAAATTTCTATAATTGCACTAGCTATTATCCCATTTCCCTCCGTTATAAAGATGTGAAATTGTATACGAAAATTCTTGCAAATGGACTTACTTTGGTATTTCCTTCCCAAGTCCATTATGATGAGGTAGGATTTGTCATCCTGCAAGGGATAATACGAGGAGGGCCTGTTTCACATCCTTAATACACAGAAAAACCTGGCTGTTATTCTCTCTTTGGATGTAGAGAAAGCTTTCAATAGAATATTCTGGTGCTTAATGTGTCAAACTTTAATTTTGTATCTTTGGAAGCTTTCTCACAGGAATCCAAGCCCTCTGTTACACGCCGACCCCATAGATAGGTGCCGGCACTGTGACTTGCCTCTGGGAACTGTGATTGAGCTATTCCTGTTTCTAAGATACTACCTTTGCACAGGTGTTCCTGACTACTTTGTTTGGACCTCCCTCAATTCTCATTGGTTCTAGAGTATTACTTAAACTACCCATGGTCCTTGGCTCATTGCCTGTTCTTTGTGTTACTTTGACTGCCTTGGTTCAGGCTGCTACTACTGAACCTCCCTGCTGTTACCTGCCTGCTGGACTTCTGCATCTACAACCATTGTACCTGGTACTTGTAGTTCCACGCTGTCCGGCTGAACTTCTCATTGCTGTTACCTGCTTGCTGGATATCTGCATCTACAACCATTGTACATGGTACTTGTAGTTTCACGCTGTCCGGCTGAACTTCTCACTGCTGTTACCTGCTTGCTGGACATCTGCACCTATAACCATTGTACCTGGTACTTGTAGTCCTACACTGCCTCACTGAACTTCTTGCTGCTGTCACCTGCTGGCTGGACGTCTGCATCTACAACCGTTGCACCTGGCACTTGTAGTTCTACGCTGCTCTGCTAAAACCTCTCACTGTTGATACCTGTTCGCTGACTTCTGCAATCTATCATCATTGTACCTGTTACCTGTAGTTCCACGTTGCTCTGCTGAACTCCTCGGTTGCTGTCTAGCTTCATGTTCAATGTCCACTGTGAGTTAATTGCTGCATCTGTGGTTAATCCTGCACACCTGCTGTTGTGTTGTCAATGCTGGGTTCTATTGAGACTTTCCCTGTGAATTACTAACGGCCTGCAGCTAGTTCGATGGTTCAAGTTTCCGTTGTTGTCCGGCTTACCTAACAGTGCTGTTCCAGTTATTCATATGTTATTGGAAGACACCAGTTATCTGCAGTCTTATACTCGGCTAGGATATTCCTTGTTTCTGCTACTTCTAGGTAATGAACTGTTTGAAGTTTCTTCTGTTCAACTATACCTTGGAACTGTTATCAATAGAACATTTGTTCAACGATTATTGTTCTATGCTGAGAATTATCGTGATACCTGTAACCCACTTGCTACGTAGAATCATCTTTACCTTTGGATCAACTGTTCTACATCTTCATTCTACCGGAGCTGTTGTTGACCAGTGATTCACATCTATCTGCCGTGTGTTACATTATCGGATCTACGTATTCTCTATTTGTCATCTTATGTTTGAACTATCGTTTACTCATTCTATGCAGTTGTCAAACGTTACCAACAATGAAGTAGCATAATGTGATCTGCATCCTGCCTGTGTCCTAATTGCCTTGTATTCAATATCTGCCATTATATATATATATATATATATATATATATATATAAAGTTAACCCGTGCATGATACTCATGCATTCTAGTCAGATCTAGCTACTTAAGGTGTTAAAAAGCTTCTTGTCATGCATTTGGACCATAGCCCAGGCCTCCTCAGGGGAAGAGCGTTACTTCCCGACATAAGCGCCCTTTTTTAACGTGGTTTTGTCCACATGTCACCACCTCATCATTCTTCTCCATCACCTCATCCTTCATTTTCATCGCCACATCTATCCAGATGTCTATCCAGACACAGGGATCTCTCTCAGCGGTCCTGAGTATCACACTCCTCTCACTCTGTCACCCCCGGCAACCACCAACCACTCTCCACTGTCACCCCCGGCAACCACCAACCACTCCCAACTGTCACTTCTCCTTTAAGAAATAAATATATATTTTTTTAAAATCTTTATAAACACTTTTAACAATTAACAAATTAAATTAACAAATTAAAAACATCTTAGTATACCAAATTTCAGCCCTTTCTGAATTTTTTTTTCCACACACACTAAGAATTTAGTAGGTCAGTGTATAACTCCACCCAGAAGGTGGCGCAGCAGCTTGGTTTTATTTTTTCCACACACACACAGACAGACTAACACACGCCACTAAGCATTTATATTATAGATAGATATATATATATATATATCTTCCATGTTCATTGTATCATCAATCAATATACTACTTTACAGCATTTCTACCAACTCCAGTCTTTTTATTATTATTATTAATATTATTATTATTACCATTGCTGAAGCCTGTGAAATCCTGAACTTTTATTCTGTGTTACCTCATCCACCGTGTCATTGTGTGTTGCCTCCACGATCCTCTGTCAGTCCTTGCCTGGGAGACCGCGACCTGCGGAATAGGAGCAGCGGAGTCCATATCCCCTTGCGGAGATCCCTAATGAATACCTCCTATCCGTTAGACTCCGAACTCCTGGGCAAGTCCTATATAGACAGAGGAAAGGGATCTACAAAAACCCCTCAGAGTCGTGACACCCTCTATTCCCACTACGAAAGACATGGTCAACGATTCTCTCTCTGATACTATCTGCATCAGTAATGGTGCGTGTCAAGGCAGCTGCCTCTCCCTTTTTGATCCTAGCCCTGGTTACAGAGACTCTTGCAGCAACCAGTAGAACCTGCCCAAAGATAAGCGGTGTTCGGACAGGGGATCTTCAGAGCAAGTTATTTCTCTTTGCTGATGATGTCGTTTTGACCCTTCAACTACCTAGAACATATCGCCCCAGCCTGCTCAGAATTTTGGATCTTTATGGCAGTCTTTCAGGTTACAAAATTAATATTTTAAAGTCAGAGGCTATGCCACTGTATTTGCCTAGTCGAGATGGTCAATATATCACCTTTCAATTTAATTTTAAATGGCAAAAAAAAAAAAGTACCTTGGTGTATATATAAGCAACTCTTATGGGTCCCTGTACCAGGAGAATGATCCTGGTACCAAAATTAAGTCAGAGATGTCCTCTTGGTGCTCCTTAATTATTTCATGGCTATCAAGGATCATTGCTTTAAAAATAAATATTCTCCCTAAACTCATCTATTCCTTTCAAACTCTTTCCATAAGGGTCTCGCTATCTGTGCTTGACTCCATCCAAAAATGCCTAGTTCGTGTGGAATTAGCCTTTCTGCAGAAACACAGTAAATGTGGTGGTAGAAGCTTCCCAGACCTAAAAATGTACTACTGGGCTGCCCACTTCAGTCAAATTGTAGACTCCTTTGCCTCTCCATACTCTCTGTCATAGTAACACATTGAAACTAATTATCTCATGCTGCAATCCCTCTCCGACATATCTTCCCTTGTCAAATTATCCCCTACTTTGAATTTTTCTACTAAGATCTGGAGACCAGCAGACTCCACCTGGGCATCCAGGAATTCTCCCTTCACATCTTATCCCTTTGGGGAAATGCTGACTTTCCAGTGTGATCATCTATTTATCCGCAGAGCTGACTCTCTCCACTCCATTCCTGTGTGGCAACCGGCTTGAATGCAGAGCTGATGCTCTATCCTCGGTTCCAGTGTGATCTTCTATTTATCCGCAGAGCTGACTCTCTACAGATTTACCGCAAATCGCGTAATTTTGGCGAGTAAATTGCAGTATGCGGGATACTTGCCTGCTCTTCCCAGAAGACCTACCTGGATTTCGGGAGTCTCTTGGACATTCCGGGAGAGTTGGCAAGTATGATTGAATGTGAGGGCGGGAGGAGAGGTCAGAGTCAAGATTGACCAAAAGTATGTGAACATGAGAAGTAGGTTTGATGGTTATGTGATTGATAGTGATGAAAAATTCAAAGATATGAGAAGCATGAGATGGGGGAAATATTTATCAGTTTGCTTTTTGATTTTAGTTAAAGATGGTGGTGGGATATTCCAGCTGATATGACAGGTAGGCATTCAGAGATGCTGCAGAAGTAGTGAGCCAGGGAGTAGAGAGATGGATATCATTATCATGAGTATCATCAATCTAGAGGTGGTTTTGGAAGCCATACAAGTTAATCAGTTTACCAAGGGAGGTGGAATAGATTGAAAACAGAAGGTGGTCTAAGACATAGCATTGAGGTACTGCAACTGAAAGTGGGATAGAATAAGAGGTTACATCATTATATGGGACACCAAGGGCCTCATTTAGAGCTACGAGTAAATCCAACTAAATGGTGCAAATTTGTCCCTGTAGAAACCATGCTGCATGTAAGCGGGGCAAATGCAATTGTTTTTTCATACAGGGAAAATGCTGCCTACTTTTGCATGTAGCACACAAATACTGTGCAGCTTCTTTGCAATTGCAATTTAGAGATGAGCTAGGACATGCAATTCCAATTGTACAACTGTCTGCACATCTTAAATTTGTCCGTCTCTCCCTGGAGTGCAACATTGTTTGGTCAAGATGCAAAATTGCACCTTCTAGCTGGATTTACTCCTCACTGTAAATGAGGCCTTAAGTGTGCAATGGTTGGGGCTGTTTGTGCATCCTGTGGTGGGATACTGCAGAGCTAGTTTATAAAGCGTATATGCATGAGAGCAACTACCAGGGAAGCAGGGGTTGCAGCTACTATGGGGCCTGGCAGCTGAGGGGGCCATCCCATGCTGCTTTGTGCATTGCTCCCTCCGGTATTTCCTCTCTGCTGCACTCAGAGAACAACATGGCGTCCATGGTCAGCAGTGAGCTGTGTGAACCTGACATGCTAGCATGCTATAAACATGAGCCAACGTTCAAAACTAAATTCTGCTCAGCGTCAAGGGAACTCTAAAGTTTCATATCTTTATGAGCACAAAATGCAGAGCGGCTCAGACCCAGTAAGCTAACTGAAGGGAGGGTACTCCTTACTAGACTCTTTGGGGCCCCATCAAAATTTTGCTATGATGCCCACAAGAGAGTAGACATGAGCATAGGATTCAATAAGGAGGTGGCGCTACCCGAGCATGACATGAAGGAGATATTACATTATAGAGCATCATGAATGGTGATTGTACAGATTGCTTTGTTTGTGGGCATCTGTTGTGTGGACTAAAATGAGACAGAGTAAAGTTGAAGGAGTAAGATAGATATAAAGTGTTATGAGTACCACAATCTGCAACTGATAGCGCCTATACAGAATCTATGGAGCAGGATGTTTATCAACATTAGCAGCTGCCTTTCACAGAACCTCACTGGTACTCAGATGCCGCCTGCACTCGAATCCCAGCAGTGTATAGTTAACAGTTGAGAGTGAGGTACTGTCAGGGAGACTCACAGCTATGAAGCAACATGCAGACAAAACAAGACAAACGGGTCACAATAGAGAATGACCAATTGGCAAACCAGGTCAGAGGACAGGAGAGATACACAAAGTCAATAAACAGGCCGAAAGTCCAAGAACAGACAGAGATTAATCAGCAAAGTCCAGTAAACAAAGCCAAGGTCAAACACAAAAATCCAGCAGCAGAAGATATACCAATCCATACAGGAAAACCAGCAAGGCAATAATGGCAATGAGTGTATTTATGTAGGTTCTGGCTAACCACCTACTGGGTAGCAATCATGTGAGCAGAGAGTGTTGACTGCTCAGCTGCTAGGTAATGAGTAGTGATGAGTCTTGCAAGACCAGGTAATCAGCTGCAATGTGGATTCCGCGTTAGCAGCTGAGGAAGCACATTACTCAGCAGTAAACACACAACAACTCTGATATTCAGCAAAATCTGGAATAGATTTCTGAGACAACAAAACAGCAAAACAAAACACTGAGCAGTAAAACATGACTTAAAGAAGGCATGAAAAGTGGTATTTATTACATAATGAGCAGGCATTATATGGGGCATGTGAGAATTGACTGTGGCAGTTGGGATTTTTAAATAAGGGAGAGGTGTACCATGGCCAGGAATGGATTGAAATAGGGAGAGCTCCATGTTTTGGAGAAATATCACCAGCAGAAATTAATATGAGATGGGAAAGAGAAAATAAATGGGAGCAAGATTTATTGAATTGAATATTTCTTTCACATGGCGAACATGTGGTCGAAGAAGAAGCAGGAGAATTCCATGAGTGAAGCAAGGAGTGAGGGTGATATGTGTAATCTAAATTGGGGTCTGGGAGAGAACAGATATAGATAAAGGGCCGGCGCCACCATTAGGCAGCTGCCTCTTGGGGACGGCACTGTGGCCGGAGAGACAATCATTTTTAATATTAATAATTAGTTAAATTAGTGGAGGCACTGCAATCACCGACAGATCGCCGGCCTACTATATAGCTCTCCTGCAGAACTATGCGGTGCTGCTACAGTACAGCACAGCATTTTAAAATCTGCTCGGTGCCTTGCTCCTGGCTCTTGGCAGCGTTGTGACATCAAGACGCTGTGAATGTAGAGGAGCCGACAGAAGTCAGGCAGAATACAGAAGAGAGAAGCAAGAAATTAGAGGCGGACAAGTAGAGAGAGAAAGAAAAATGAAGAAGTGAAGGTGAGTACAGAAAAGAGGAGGATACAGAAAATGGGGGGGGGGGGTGGATGCTACAGTACATGGGGGATGGATGCTATAGAAGGGGGGGTGGATGCTATAGAAAGGGGGGGGAATGGATGCTATAGAAAGGGGGGGAAACATAAAATGGGGGGGTGAATGTTATAGATTGGGGGGAATGGATGCTATATAAAGGGGGGAGAAAGAAGGCTACAGAAAATGGGGAAGGGGAAATGGATGCTATAGAAAGGGGGGAGAATTGATGCTACAGAAAGGGGGAGAATATATAATATAGAAAGGGAGGGGCTACAGAAAATATGGGAGATGAATGCTATAGAAAAGGGGGGGAATGGATGTTATAGAAAGGGAGGGGAGAATGGATGTTATAGAAAGGGGGGAAGGAGGCTACAGAAAATGGGGAGGCATGGATGCTGTGAAGATACCGGGTTTTCTGGCCCAAGGCTACCCACTTCACGCTGGCTGGCCACCCATGGGTGACTTACTATGCCAGGGAAGTCTACCCAATACCTTCTAGGATTCATATAATCACTCAGGCAAATGCAGTTAGAAAGTAAAGCTATACATTTATTGTAATAAAAACAATCACTAGATTATTATGTACACACAGTAAATAAATACCAGGCAGGTTTACCACATCATCTGTCCCTTACCCCACTAGCTTAAGAAGCTACAGTCACCTGGCTGTCCAGACTTGATGACCCATGGATCTCTCTCAGCTGCATATGTAGACTCTCATAGAGAATGACAACTCAAAAACCAGATTTTGCACCTTCCATGAATGAAATCCCAGAATGAACACCACCTCCCCCCTGGAGTGGCTCCTTATATCTAGGTTCAAATTTCCACAGTGCTTTGCCCTCCCTCAGCAAACTCCTGGGTCTCTCTCTCTCTCTCTTTAAACATTGGTAGGTCCTGAATCAGGGGGTTGGAGGGGGTAGTGGAGATGAGCTGTGCTTCCACAGAAGCCCCCTGCTGGGACGCAGACAAAACGTCTGGACTAGTCCTATGGAGAACAATGGATACCAAATGGCTTCCCCCACCTCCAAAGATAGGGTAGCAGTCAGAACCTTCTAAAATTAACCCCCTACACTACGTTGTGATGTCACAGGGTCCCCAGCTGTTCCCTGCTTCCTCTAGAGGAAGGAGGCGGGAGAATGAATGCAGTTCCAGCCCCCTTACCTGTATCCTGGACACCACCTGATCTTTACCCATAACCCACCTGGCTTCACTTTAAGGACAATGAATAACAGCCTCACTGCCACATCATCAATATACAACACACAATATACATATGTACAATGAGCTACAATGTCCCCTTATCCACATGTTATTAGACACTTCAGTGGTATTCTGTTGAGCTGGGGAACAAAAGCAAGGGCTTTAAAAAGTACATGCTATAATCCACATTTTGTGAGAAACGAGAAACAGGCTGGTTACGGTGTTATCAAACTCGTTTCATCACAGATTCTATAGAAAGGGGGGGAGTATAGATTCTAAAGAAAGGGGGGGTGGATGCTATAGAAATGGGAGAATGGATGCTATAGCAAAGGGGGGGTTGAAGGCTACAGAAAGGGGGGAGTGGATGCTATAGAAAGGGAGGGAGAAGGATGCTATAGAAATGGGGGAAGAATGGATGCTATAGAAATGGGAGGAGAATGGATGCAATAGAAAGGGGGTTGGATGCTATAGAAAGGAGGGGGGTAGATGCTATAGAAAGGGGGGAGTTGGATACTATAGAAAGGGGGGGGGTGGATGCTATAGAAAGAGGGGGAGGCTGGAAAAAATGGGGGAGATGTGGATGGAGAAAATGGTGGTGGGGGGAAGCAGGGGGGATTACACTCAGAAATCCCCATGAGTTACAGACTATGGGCTCTATGTACTATAATAGTGCGGTGAGAAATTACAGTGATGCATAATGAAGCACCGCTGTTATTCACCAAGCCGGGGCTACTCTAGGATAGTTGAGGAACCATTTATGGGTTTTTTAGTATTTTCCCCCTATTTGTCTCTCCTTTGTTGCTTTCTATTAGTATAATTAACTTTACTTCAACAGAATATATTAACAAATGCAAATAAATAGCCTACCAACCATCCACTTAACCCCTTCACCTCCACTCGCTCTCCCCTTTGCCTCATCTGGCTTCCCTTGTGTCTTTCTGTTTTTCCTCCCTTAGGATGTAAGCTCAAATGAGCAGGGCCCTCTTCCCTCCTGTCTCCTCACCTGTTCTTCTGCTCCATGTTTATTGCTTTAACTTGCCTGGAGTTTCTGAAGTACTGGTATTTTTGTTTATTGTTTTTTGCTGTTTCACCCTGTATAGTGTACTGTTTGTATGGTGTACGGCGCCGCGGAAACCTTGTGGCGCCTAACAAATAAAGGATAATAATAATAATAATAATAATAATAATAATAATAAATATAGACGGGTCTAGATTATCTATATCATTTAGATTACCTAGAATCATTTAGAACCAAGTATTGGCCAAATACTAAAAAAAAAATAGTGCTCACCCATTAAGCATTATGCTGTTTATTAAACATGTTTAGGCAAGAGAGTTTGTAAAAAAAAATCTTGTTGGCAAGGAAAGCATTTTAGCAGGGCAGCATGTTTGGCAAAACCAGAAGGACGGTGCGGCATTTTAAAGAAAAGCTGGTGGGCAAAAAGCTGGCCAGGGTGCTTAGGGCAGCGGTGTATGTGAAAGATAAGCTGGAGGGCAGGGGGGCACGTGAGTAAAGCTGGTGTTATGCAGCTAGAATATGTAACAAAAGCTGATGGACAAGAGGTGGCATATGTGGGAATAGCATATGTGGGCAGATGGGCATGTGTGAGAAAAGTTGTTGGGCAGCCGGGGACATGTCAGTGTCAAGTTTTTTGTTGTTGTTGGTCTGAAATCTAACATTTGGAGCCTCCTCTCTAGATAAGATATCCTGCATTTGCTCCTGGGCAGCAGTGAAGCCTGGACAGCATTCTGCGTCAGACATCAGTACATCTGTACTGCAGCCTTACCAGCCAGCCAAGAGGAGGTTAGAGTTATTATTTTTATTTTAGAAATGTCAAGTGTGGTAGGGGCTTCGAAGTGAAATTTTTAGGGAGGAGAAGGGGCGGAAAGCTTAAGCTTTGCCTAGGGCTCCGAGCAACCTTGCACCAGCCCTGTGTAGATAGTTAAAGAGAGATGAAGTGATTGACTGCAATGAGTGATAAAGTGAAAATAATAAGTTATCAGGTATTCTCCAACAGTTAAGCTGGGTACACACTACAGAATATTACTGCAGATGCAATTTCTGTAATTATTTCATCTACGACTAAAAGACCCGATAACCATGCAAATTTCTGTGTAAACATCTACACAATTTATCTTCAGATCTGTGCTCTTCATCTCTCATAACTATCTGCTGAAAAGATTGTGACTGTACACTATACAGATATCTGCCTACACTGCTGATAGTGAGTGCGCACACACTTTCACATTTGCCCGACATCATTCCATCCCCGATTGTGATATTTAGGAAGCTTATAAAACCTAATCAAACGATACAATGTGCTTTGGAATGATAAAACATAACCTTGGGAGTGTACACACTAATGCAATATCTGACCAAACGGTCATTTATTGTGTGAACTGCACAATAATTGGGTGAAAAACCTGTAACATGTACTGGAAAAGCATAAACTCACAGCGCAAAGCTGTTTCATAATGTTGCAAGAATACTTTTGCGTAAATGCACCTGGGTATATGGAAAAGTGCCTGGGGATTTTTTAGGCCAAGACTGTAAAATCAGCAAAAGTTTGTTCTGTCCAATAGGAGGAGTTGGATGTTTCAGGGGCATTCCTTGCTGAGTACAGATTAGGCACTGAGCGCTTCTACTTTTGCACCAGCTTGATCAGATTATTTAAATGAGATAAAGGGGTGGATATGGTGCGTTCACAGGGGAGTTTCTTGACTTGATTTTTCAAGGTACCAGAAATCAGGTCTCCTACTTTGAAGTTTCGTTCTTTTCACCATGCATATTTATTTAATACTTTATTAACAATTATTTATGTAGCACCAGGCCAGCATTTTTCTTAGGGCTTTACAATTAGTAACAAATACAGTACTAAAATGACACTTGGGGGTATATTTACTAAACTGCAGGTTTGAAAAAGTGGAGATGTTGCCGATAGCCACCAATCAGAATCTAGCTGTCGGTTTATAGAGTGCACTTTTTAAACCCACAGTTTAGTAAATATACCCCTTGGTATTAACAGACGAAGAGGTAAGAGGGTCCTTCTCGCAAGCTTACAATCTGTAGGAAAATAAAAGTTTGATACACGAGGGTAAATGTCACATAGTACATATTTTTCCATCCAGATTGCATTGGTTAAAAGTGCTTAGAGGGCTATATGATCCAGTAACAGAACAATGTTGATCTTGGGGGTCAGAGGGTTGATTAAGTATAGAAAGAGAACACATGTAAGTTTTCTGTGAACTGTTAGGGGGGGTTAATCATGTAGAATAGAAGAGGGTTGTTAGTAGGGTAGAATTACCTAGGGAGGTTAAGGGGGTGGTTCAGGAACTTGAAGCCTGCCTGAAGAGGTGAGTTTTCAAGGAAAGCTTGAAGGGTTGCAGACTAGAGGATAGTCTTGTGTGTGGTACTCCAACTGAAATGAAGTGGAGAGGAGGTGGATCCAGGGGGAACAAACACTGAAAGAGTAATTTGATAAGTAGGATGAGAACCAGGATAGGACAGTGTGCTGAAGACATGCAGTGATTGTAAAACAGTGCTGCAGCTTTGGGGGTGAACAGAATAAGCCCCACTTGTTGAATGACATGGTTGTTGGCAGGTTATAAACTCTGTTATTTCAATATTGTGTTTGGCTAAGATTTGTTTCAAATTATTTCAAATTATTCTGTAAGAAATGTATTGCTTATATTACTAATGGGCATGATCATTCTTACAGAAACTGGTATTATGTTGGCATATTTCAGGTTAAAAGAAAAGTGTGAAGCATAACTAAATAATACACTTGCAGTCTGTGCCATTTTATTCCTTATACTACTGTAAAGCTGATCTGATAATGGCACACCCTGCTGAGATGGAAGAAATGAACCGGGAGACTGCTGGGATAGATGAGACCTAGGAATTCAATGAATAAATGTATTTCTATAGCATGTGAACGGATGGGTGATGTTTAAAAATAAAAAATTCTCATAAAACCTTAAAACTGAACCCTGTTAAACTTCTAATGTTTTACATTTCTTTCATTATTTTGGGTAAATTTATTCCGTTTTTTTATCTGGAAACATATACATTACTCTATTCTCTGACTAGCTGAATTGCAATAGCAAATTGACTTTTTCAGATACAAATGTGTGGCTCTTGTTAATACCTCATGTATTAGTCAAAGGAAACTGTGTTAGATCTCCCGGAAACTGTGTTAGATCTCCCTTGTTCATTAAATATTTTGCTATTCACCTCCAAACATCAAACATGGAAAGAACTTAAATCTTTGCAAGACATAAATCGAAGGGAGATATATCAGAGCAGGGTGGCAGAACAGACTAAGGATATTTGGTTACTGTTTCCATGGCAATGCTCACTGATGTTTTGTTACATTGCATGTTTTGTATTAATTGGGTTCCAAAGAACCTTAAATACGAAGATATGAAACTTAGGGAGAGAAATAATGAATGCATATATTATCTAATTAATACAATATTCTCAGAGACAGGTAATAGAACACTGGCAAACACTTTGCAGATGGATCTGCACTATATCTGGAGAACCATAACTAAAATGTTTAGTGGATGTTAATATTAATAGGATTTGCAGCCAACACAATGGGCTGCGAGATATAGGTGCATAAATATCATAGGGCGTAAAGCCACACATTTTCACTGGCAATAGGGCTTTACCGTATACAGTCATGGCCAAAAGTTTTGAGAATGACACAAGTATTGATTATCACAAAGTTTGCTGCTTCAGTGTTTTTAGACCTTATTGTCAGATGTTGCTATGGTATAATGAAGTAAAATTACAAGCATTTCATAAGTGTCAAATGCTTTTATTGACAATTACATTAAGTTTATGCAAAGAGTAGATATTTACAGTGTTGACCCTTCTTTGCAATTCGCCCTGGCCTGCTGTCAATCAACTTCTGGGCCACATACTGACTGATGGCCACTGGCTCATTCTTGCCTAATCAATACTTGAAGTTTGTCACAATTTGTGGGTTTTTGTATGTTCACCCGCCTCTTGAGGATTGACCACGAGTTCTCAATGGGAGTAAGGTCTGGGGAGTTTCCTGGCCCTGAACCCAAAATTTTGATGTTTTGATCCCAGAGCCACTTAGTTATCACCTTTGCCTTATGGCAAGGTGCTCCATCATGCTGGAAAAGGCATTGTTCGTGACCAAACTGTTCTAGGATGGTTGGGAGAAGTTGCTCTTGGAGGATGTTTTGGTACCATTCTTTATTCAGGGCTGCGTTCTTAGGCAAAATAAGCTAAAATTTGCCAGCCCTCCCCTGGGCATTGGTGTAAGGGAGAAGGGTGGGTTGAGTGTGATTACTGGTTCACTGAATATCAAATTCCAGGATCTTTCCTGACTAGAAAATGTCTTTTTCAAGCCTTTTTGGTTCAAACCAAAATCCAGACTACTAACTTATAAGGTTATCTTCAACAAAAATGAATAGCAATTTAATGTATAACATGTAATATATACAGGATAATGTATACGATTATAATGATCTTAGAAGTAACTGAAGCTTTCCGTGACCACATTGAACATTTACCATACAAGTCATATATCCCCAAGGTGATTGCTAATATCTACCATCTACATACTAAGGGAAAGTGGTAAAGTTGCAGCGAGGGGAGAGTAATTACTCAGGACAGGAGCTTGCAATACACATTTGATTCATGCTGTCTCGCTATGCTTCACTACTACCCTCACACCAAGTAACAAGATATTTGAAAAGGAGTAATATCCAGTAAAGACTTATTTGCTACAGTGCCATAGGCCTGTCATTTGCATCTAATCTTCCTCTAGTGTTGCATCACTGCTTTATACCACCAATCACACAACCTTGCTCCTACAGCCCTCCAATGCCCACCAGCCTCACTACTTTATACCTTCTCATGTTTCCACTCAACTCCTATTGCAGCACTTAGCTCCATAGACTACTACCCCACTAGAACAGGGTGATAGAGACAGCTTGTAAAAGTGACTTACAGTTACACTTAGCACAGTACATTCAGCTGTGCATGCACTCGGTAAACTTCATGCTGCTGTTAGGGCTAAAAGCTATTAGATAATCTTTTAGAACCAGACTGATGGAGGTCTTCACCTATAGCAGCTGCTTTTTCCCATAGAACTGAACTTGTTCGGAGGTACTTGAATGCCCCCAGGACTTAACTCTAGGGTAGTAAAAGCTTATCAGAATTAACCACAGCACAGGGTGGAGGTTTACCAGAGTACAGAAGGAAGATACCAGAGACAGGCCAAAATTCGTAGGTCAGCGGCAAATGAGGTAACTGTGGACAGGCCAGAGGTCAGAGCAGGTTGAAGACAGGAGTAATCCAGTAAACAGACAGAGGTCGGGCAATGAGTGTTCAAGAAGGGTCAAAGTCAAAGCCAAACAGGAATCAGGTCAGAAGCAGCGAATCCACAGGACAGCAGAGAACTGATCTGGTCAGCAATTGTGTAGTATACAGACACTATAGCCATTCCTGCTGGCCTGTAAACATACCATGAGCCACCGCAGCTCATAAAAGCTGCTTGCCTTCCTCAGCATTAACTGTCCTCTGTCCTGCCATCTACCACCAATGATTGTGCTATTTGCCACCAGTAGCTGTAGCTGCGTAACCATGTTGAACCACAAGTTGGGTAGTTCCTTGGCTGGTGCTGTGCTGCTACTTTAGAAAGCGACTTTGACCTTCTCACCAAGGATTAGCAGCATGACTCTGGGACAACTCTACTAACAGCTCAGCAGTGTCGAGCTGCTACTTTAGCCTTTTACTGGTAGTTCTGGAATCGCTATGATTAGTTACGGAATTACACAGGGCCATCTTAGGCTCTGTGGGGCCTAAAAAATAAACTCACCTCTACCACCGCACCCTAGGGAGATTCTTCCCAGCAAACTCTTAAGTTGGGAATAGATACAAATATGGAACCACAAGCATTAAAAAAAATGCACTGCAGTGCAATGCAAGTTAAACACACAAAAAAACACAAATATGTATGGTTTAATTTTGTTCAATGATTTTTATTTTGACAGATGTCTACATGAGCTCAATTTGCATTAGAAACACATCTTAATACAGAAATTAAATGTCAGTGTGTGCACAGTGTCTTTGAATTAATGATCGCTTCAAATATTCCTGATCATATTATCAATCAATTCAGACATCTACATTTGATCACGTTTAATCTATTGTTACCCACACATATACCTAAAAACAATCAGATCTTAAGCTCAGGAACATGAAAGGCCAGCATTAGTCATTCAACGACCAGGTTACATTTCCTAATAATTAGAGATGAGTGGTTTGTATTCGAAAAAATATGACAGAATCAAATTATGGGGTACCGAGTCGAACTGAGGCAAAACGTAATTTTTGGGTAAATGTCTGATCTCGCAAGTTTTATTTTGTATATATAGCTCTATATATTCCCCTGTTCTCAGATGCCATTTCAGAAGTGGTTGCATGTGGGTAGCACACTTGCTGTAATTCTGTGCTCAGAAAATCACTTGTTGAGGGTTGTACAGGGTGAAAGGCAATGAATTGCAATAGCTGGGATTTTACTACAGTTTATTTAGAGATCAGTCTGCTAAACCTGTGTGCTGATCAATTGGGTGTGAGAAAGTGAAGAGTAGACAAGTAGACAAGTGGCTACTGGCTGTTATAATAGTGTTACGGTTGGCTTACAGGAAATTGATCCCTAGGCTCTGCTGAACATGTCTAAGCCCACCCACGGGCGCGGAGTCTAACAGACAGGTGGTTTTCACCAGGAACCCTCGCAAGGAGGTGTGGTCTTAGCTGCACCAAGTCTGCAGGTCGCGGTCCCGTGAGTGGGTGAATAGCAGAACGATGTGGGGGAACCAGGTGAAGTGGATGGAGACGATGGAGTTCACAGATGAGTGGTATAAATACAGGCACAACAATAATATAGGCTGATGGTCAGCAGCCAATGAGTCACTTGAAGAATAGGTGCTCTATGGTATACAACGAGAGGACAGAGGCTGTCACTATGAAGTACTCTGGAGATAGTAATGGAAGTACTGGAGCAGCAATAGTTCAACACAGCCAGAGGCTGCATTCTGACTGGAGTAGTGGAGGTAACTTGTAGTAACAGCTGATGAGTCCCAGATGAAATAGCAGCTCTGAACGGTAGTGATGAGAGAACTGGAGCTGTCACAATAGAGTACACTGGAGATGGTAATAGAGGTACTGGAACAGCGCTAGTTCAACACGGTCAGAGACTGAGAGCAGGCTGGAGTAACGGAGGTAACCCGTGGTAACAGCTGATGAGTCACAGATGTAGTAGCGGCTCTGAGTGGTAGTGATGTGAGAACTGAAGTTGTCACGATGAAGTACACTGGAGATGGTAATAGAGGTACTGGAGCAGCGATAGTTCAACACGGCCAGAGACTGAGAGCAGGCTGGAGTAACGGAGGTAACCTGTGGTAACAGCTGATGAGTCACAGATGTAGTAGCGGCTCTGAGTGGTAGTGATGTGAGAACTGAAGCTGTCATGATGAAGTACACTGAAAATGGTAAGTGAGGTACTGGAGCAGCGAAGGTTCAACACAGCCAGAGACTGAGAGCAGGCTGGAGTAGCGGAGGTAACTCGTGATAGCAGCTGAGGAGTCACAGGTGTAATAGCGGCTCTGAGTGGTAGGGATGAGAGAACCGGAGCTGTCACGATGAAGTACACTGGAGATGGTAAGAGAGGTACTGGAACAGCGATGGTTTAGCACAAACCACGAACTGAGAGCAGGCTGGAACACAGGCAAACCACAAGGAGAACAGGAACCAGAACCACAGGTTGCAGGAAGTGAGCTTGAAGAACAGGCATCAGACAGGTGAATCCAGGAGGTTTATATAGTGCTCCAGAAGTGCTTAGCCAATGAAAAAGAGGAAGGAGGTCGTGAAGTGCAATAGGCTTGCACCTGCACAGATCTGAATATAGCTGAATGAATGAAGAGGAGAATGTCTGATGGTGGGACATGGCAGTTTCCAGATGAATGGACTGCAGGTAACGAGACAGGTACTATCTGTGGGACCGGAGCATTACAAATAGTATATTGTAGTATATATACTATAGACATCTGAATTATTTATTGGAGAAAATTCAGTATGCTGTGTGACTCTGAGCAGCACACCCCATAAAACAAATATATTCCTTGCTTTTAAAATCCCAAGTGTTTAAATTTGAAAACAATTGATGAGGGTCAGTATCAGTGATAACTGAACTATTTAGTGGACAAAATACAGGGTGCTGTTTGACAGTGAGCACCACACCACCCAAATATATATATATATATATTTTTTTTGCTTTTAAAATACCAAGTGTTTCAATATGAAAGACATTGTGTGAGGAACAGTATCAGGGACATCTCAACTATTTAGTGGACAAAAACAGGGTGCTGCTTGACTGTGAACAGCACCACTCAAACAAATATATATATGTATATATATATATATATATATATATATATATATATATATGTGTGTGTGTGTGTGTCAGAATCTGAAATGTCAGACGCATGTATAGCACTCATGGACACCCTTTGACTCTGCTCAGGAGTCTGTGAATGCCCAATTTGTTCTTCAGCCTCAGTGTTCTTTTCATGCACTGATGTGTCTGTTTTGGAGGTGACTGACCTACACTCAGAGTGCGAAGGTGGTACATGAAAAGTTACAATAGATGCATGACCATGTTCAAATGGCATTTTAGTATGTGTAACAGGACCACTACTAGCAAAAAGTGGGTATGGTCTGAGCCTTTTCTTGCCACTGCATGTGAATGAAATATTAGCTATTTTAATTTTTTTAGACAAATCACCACATTCATCAGTAACTTTTCCCTTAATACTTGGTTAAATTTGTCAAATTATTAAAATTGGATGAAAGATCAATCTGAATCAATCTATATTTGTGCTTATGTTATATCGTATACGATGCAATCGTAATTAAACACACACAGTTGCAGTTAGTTGCTATCATATCTTGCACTGTTGCCATCACATCTGATTTATTAATATTATTATTTTATCGTGTATAAAATCAGACTATTATAACATTACACTAAATACACTTATGTAACTTTTTAATGGCAGGAGTCTGAGAGAAAATACGTGTGTACCCAGAATCTGGTGGGTGGCTGAGGGGGATAAGTAGTTGGTAACATACACAGTTACCATGGAGAAAGACCCAAGCCTCAAGAATAAAGAACTTAAGAGCTGACCTATAGTGAAGTGTGTTGTTGGACTATCCCTGGCTTTTGACCTACAGGGAAGTGACCAGTGTAACTGTGACTGAAACTCCTGTTATACAATTGACCCCCCTGCATCCTCATATGCACAAATAAGTCAGCTCTGCCCTTTGGACAGCAGAGCATTCTGATAGAAGCTTCATGTTGGTACAAGCCGCACTTGCGCACTATATTGATGGTACTTTTAAACTTACATCAAATGCTGATGTTTTTTATTTGAGATTGACAAATGTTTTTTGGATTTGGAGCGCCCCTTCATACACTTTCTCCGCACATGACCTATTTTACTTGTAGAGGTTGAAAAGAATTACTACTAACAGTACTAGTACTGGGAAGCTCCTGATCTATAGATTGATCCCTAATTGACAACAAGAGAAAAGTTACTTGAAGTTGGAGCAACTTATAGCTGCCACCACACAACTTGAATGTCCAATGGGAGAGGAGGGACTGTTACATTGCAATGTAGACACTACTCCACAATATCATTCAAATTAATACAACTAGTTCATTAAAGAAAATATTCGGTTTTATTTGGGTTGTGCTGTCAATCAAAGTGTCTTGTCTTTTGACCGCTTAATATTACAGATATTATACTGCCCCTAATACAATTGCCTTCACAGTCAAACACTTGGATTTAAAAATCAAGAAATATTTTTTTTGAAAGGGTGTGCTGCTCAAAGTCAAACATAGACAAGCTAATCTCTGTTTTGCTGGCTTCACTAAGAAGCATACCGGTGTCAATCTGTTGGAAAAACTTAGGAATGTCATAGCAAGATGGTTCTACTCACTAAGAGTCTCCCCAGGATTCCGATAATAGTGCAAACATAGTGTGTGCATTACGACTGGGTGAATTCCAAAATTTACCATACTTTGCACACAAAACTTGTTTTTTCATAATTTCTTAACAAATGAGAGGTTGGTACAGAAGTTTCTGTCTGTGGCCCATAAACTTTCTAGGCATTTTCGGCACTTAGCAACCGCATGTAGATCATTTCAGTAGCTACTAAAAAAATGACCTGCCATGCCACCAAATGAAGCAAGAGTCTACGAGGTTGACAGCTAGACATTAATTTGGTCGACATTCATAAAGTCGACAACATTAGGTTGACAACTCAAGTGTTGACAATATTATTAGGTCGACAAGTCACATGGTCAACTGCATTATTAAGTCGACAATTCAAATGTTGATGGTATCATTAGGTTGGCAATTGGGTTGATAATTCACATGGTTGACAGTATTATTAGGTCGACAATTTAAATGTAGACAGTATTATATGGTTAGGGTTAGGGATAGGGATATTACTGTCTACATTTGAACTATCGACCTAATAATACTGTCTATATTTCCATTGCCCACCAAACAATACTGGCAAAGTCAACCCTGAAATAAAATGTAACAGTTTTTTTAAAAAGGCGCTCTCAGAAAGGTATGCAGCTATTATTCCTTCTGACATGTAATACCCAAAAACCATGTAAAACAGTAAATAACTAAGTAATATGAAACACTGAAGGAACACTATAGCGCTTCCCTTACACAGTCATACATATCAATATTAATATACTCTCAATTGATATAATAGAAACGTTGAACTTATTGAGTCTTTATAATGGAAGTCCTTTTCAATATATGATTCTTGCAGAAAGCAGTAATTTTGTCAATAAACTTCTCCGTAACTTGTGTTTAGCATCACCAAATGACTCTCCCTCCCATCGCCTCCCGTGCACAGAATCCTTATGGAGTTTCTTCAATATATCTTCTATTATAAGACCGAAACATAGAAAACTCCTATACACGTCCTCATCGGCGATCATATGTGAAACAGAGAGAGAGGATAGACATAGCGTGCTACCATTTAAATCACCAAGGAAGACTCGTGAGTAGTATAATTTAAACTTACATTTAATAAACAGTAAATAAAACTTAAAATTCTCACACAGTGAGAGTAAACTCCTACCAGATCTCAGTTGGTAATAGGCATTCACCACAAAAAGCCTGACACATCCGGATTGCAGCTTCTCCGTAAATTGTCCGGATCTTGGCAACAGTGGTCAGCCGACAAGAGCAGCTGCTGCTAGGGGAGGGAAGTCTGCACCGATTCCCATGTAAGTGCGCTCCGATCCGAGCACTGCTTGTCGTCCTAAGTGGATGCTTTCTCCTCCAAGACTTACAGCGTAACAATTGAGTCAGTGGGATCTTGAATGTGGTACGGGCTTTCTTCTCCAAAGAGGAAACTGTGAATCAAGCGGCTTCCTAACGGCAGGCAGTGAGAAGTGCAGGGTAGCTCTCTGCTGCTGTGTCAACCCTGTCTATTTTATGATGTCGACCATATGTTGATCATGTAACTGTCAAACATATGTATCACACCCAGCAAGGGGTAGTAACGAGGTGGAATGCCACACTTTATATGCTTCAGCGATTTTCTTGAACAATTTCAGCTATGGGGTGGCAGTTGTGAAAAGATCATTAGAAAATAGATGGTAAATCAGCGGTTCCCAACCGCTGATTTACCAACCACTGGTACACGTACACCCGGGGGTACGTGCAGGGCGATTCAGGGGTACGTCCAAAAAAAAAAAATGGCGGATTAGAGAGAGGACACTTTAGCTTGCAAGAATTCGAGAGGTCCCGCCCTCTGATATTCTGTCTCTGTTTGGGGGAAATAAAAAGTTTGGCTGAGTGTCGACAGTGAGTAGTGAGAAGGAGCATTCAAAACGGTCTTATTCTACCCAAGCTATAGCCGACTGATTACTGTTCTAGTTGATTTGTATTAAACAGTGGTGGCCACCGGGCAGTGTTCATTATCCTTTGTGCCCAAATGTGGGAGACCCTGACATAAAATGGACACTGGCTAAGCTAATTTAGTCTATCACATAGCCGTTCACTTCAAGCCTTGTGATACCAGTCCAAACACGTCAGGATTGCATGAGGAATGACTGGCATTATTTGAGGTAGGACAATACCAACTTTCAGGATTTATTAAACCAGCGGATCCTTTTTGAAGCTATAACAGGTAGGTAGATAAAAGATGCTTTATTCAAATTGCTGTATATCTTGATTGGAATCTCTGTTCCTCACAGATCTATAATTCATGTGTATTCCATGAATCGTACGGGCGAAGATGGTGCAGGGGGATGTGTGAGAGGGGCAGAGAAGAAGATGGTGCAGGGAGAGATGTGAGAGGGACAGAGAAATCATATATGTAGTTATTTAATAATGAACAATAAACTTTGTGTTTTTCACTTTTTGGGGGTTTTTTTATGATTGATTTGGGCTTGTTTATCACTAAGTGGTTGCTTGTTTTAAATTTCAGAGTTGGCAACCCTGCAAAACGTTTCTGGCAGGGATTTTGGCATACACAGCCCAGCAGGCGACATGGACCAAGCCTCCATCCCTATCACTAGCGCAAGTCATTTAACATAGCTGGAAGTACCCCTGACAGAAACACGAGTCAGTCTGCAATACAGAGTGTCAGTTATGGATCAGTGGTTGAAAACACGAACGAATAAAAAAGCAAAACTTGATGTAGATTGTAATCTGTCGCCAAGAGTACTTCTCAACACGTATCCACAGCTACGAGTACACCCACACCAGGAGATAGTAAAAAGGAGTGTGTCTTAGATACTACACAGAAGAAAAGGAAATACTATGAAGACTATATTAAATATGGGTTTTCATTTTAAGGGATGATGACTCTCCTAAGCCTTTGTGTGTTGTATGTGGGGAAGAATTAGCCAACGGTTGCATGGAGCCCTCTCTACTCATGCGACATTTAGAAACTAAACATCTGATGTTAAAAAACAAAGAAATACTTTACTTTAAGTGATTATAAAAGCGTCCAAATCTAACTTCATACATGACGTCAGCAAAGAAAGACAATGAGAATGCGGTTGAGGCTTCCTACCGTATTGCTTATCGCATAGCTAAATGTGGCAAAAACCACACCATAGCTGAAGATTTAATTTCTCCTTGTATTAAGGATGCTGTTTTTTGTATGTTTGGGGAAGAGCATGTCAGCAAAGTCAATACTATCTCTTTTTCAAACAATACAATGTCTCGAAGAATTCAGGATATGTCTGACGATGTTGAAGCTACAGTCAGGACCGCCATCGGGGGGTATGGCCAGTACAGCGGTGAGGGGCCCTGACAGACAAGTGGGCCCAGACCACTCACTGGACTGTCCGGGCCTCTCAGTCTGGCTGACTGTGCTGCCCCTTCTTCTCCGCGATGCTGAAGCTCTGCCTCCCAGGCTCTGATAGGCTGGGAGCGCTGTGCGGTGACATCATCACTGCACGCCGCGTTTCCAGTGTATCAGTGACCGGGAGCTGCAGCATCACAAAGGAGAAGGTAAGTTAATTAGGTATTCATTTTATAGGAAAGGGGCAGATAAAAGAGAGGACATTAACTGTGCCTGGGGGGGAGGTGGGCATTAACTGTGCTTGGGGGGAGGAGAGAGGGGGACATTGACTGTGCCTGGGGGGAAGGGGGGACATTCACTGTGATTGGGGGGGACATTCACTGTGATTGGGGGGGGACCTTAACTGTGATGGGGGGACATTAACTGTGGAGTGGGGGAGGGGAACATTTACTGTGATGAGGGAGTGGGGGGAATGTATGGTGAAGAGGGAGGAGGGCACATGTATGGGGAGGGGGGGGCCCTGCCAGATTAATTAGTACTGGGCCCCACAGTTTCTGATGGCAGCCCTGGCTACAGTAGTAGATAGAATTAAAAAAAGTACATTATTTTCCATCCAGGTTGATGAAAGTGTAGATGTTGCTAATTTTGCTCGTCATCGCGAGGTACTTGAGTGAAAACAAAATTTAGGAAAACCCGTTGCTTTGTTCACTAAGCGTACCACAGGCGAAGATATTTATAATGTAATCAATGGTTATTTCATTGAAAAGGACATTAGTTGGTGGAATTGTTGTGGTGTATGCACTGATGGTGGCAAGTCTATGTCAGGTTACTTTATAGGCCTACGCGTCCGAGTTAAAGAAGTAGCTTCCCATGTACCATGGAGTCACTGCTGCATTCATAGACAAAGTCTTGCATCCAAGCCTCTTCCTTCTGAACTGAAAGACGTTCTTGATGAGGCTGTCATAGTTGTAAATTTTATTGAGTTTTCAACCACTAAACTCTAGCTGTTTGAACTTAGACATGAAGTCCAGGTGTCGTGAACATAGAGAACTTACAGTTATTTATAAGGGTTAACCCATCACATAATTGTGGGGAATAAGGGATAAATCATAACTGTAGTGTAAATATGTTATATCAAATGAATCCATTGATAAATTGAGCTATTAAAGTGTAAAATGGGAAGACAGAAAGTCAGTTGTATGCTCCAATGTGAGAAGATAGGAGTGTCATCTGTGGCAGCTTCAAAGATATAGCCTGGCCTGGGATTGAGCTTGACACCTGAATAGACTTTTAGGAACCACTCTGCATGGTGTCTGGATCACACAGCCCATTTGCTAACTTGGCTATACTTTATATAGACAAATAAAATTCAGTTTTAAAATATGCCACTTAAAATCAATAAAAGTAGTGATCAACCACATATTCCTCCATAGCATGATGAAGGGCAGCTCGTATGTCAAATTCAGAATTCTGCCCCACAGAGAAGTTAAGGAAATGAGTATACGCCCTACAATTACACTGGATCTGGGCGTGTTTGATATTAAAAAAATGGACAAGTTCATAGGGAATTTATTAATAATAAAATTGGATCTGTGTGATGCGCCACAGAAAAGTTAGGTCAAATAGTAGAATTGGTTAGTAAATCAGGCAACATGCAAATGGTGATTGAAAAATTGTCACAGGCCACAACCCCTGGGGGTAGGAAGAGGTGTGGAAGTGTCTTTAAAAAGCTGAGACCAGGTACAGCAATTTGTCATACTTTGGGAAATCAATTCACATTGATAAGCTGTCCATCTTTCAAGCCAATTTCCCTTGGCCAAAATATACCACTTCGATGTAAGTTATACTCTGAATCTAATCCTTTTAATTTTAAACTGTTTTGCTTGTGTATGTTATGTCAACCTATTAATTGTTTATTAATTATTATTTATATCTGAATGCCCTTTACTTTTGTATATTAAATCTATAATTTAATATGTTGCGTCCTTGATACTCTAACGAATCCATTAGCCTGTTAAGAAGAAATAGCTTGACCAACTTAACCCTTTGAATGCCAGTGTGTGATTTGTTGATACATTTGATTAACAAGCTTAGTGTGTACTTGCATTTACATTTGTTTAACAGTCTGGAGGTGTGAAGAGTTAACCCTTTGTTTGTTGGTGTGGGTCTTGGTATTCTGTGAGCAGCTAGAAGCCTTGTGTGCCAGTGTGGGACAATATATTGGGGTCCTATTGCCCATATTCAATAGGTGGTGGCAAACCTGAAGTGTGTGGGGGTGTGAGTGCTGTTTGGGGGCGATTCAGTAGGTATATAACCTGTATGATAGGTAGAGAGAGAGACTGCGGGCTGGAATCGTGTGCGACCTCATACAGCAAACACCCCAAAGTCACGGCAGCTGGGAGCGTGTTCGTGACACCAGGTATTTTTTGAAGACTATCGTTTCCGACTTGCTCCAAAGTTTCATGACAGTGATTGGCTTCAAATTCTTGCATATTTATCAGATATTATTCTAGAAATAAACAAACTCAACTTGGTACTTCAAAACAGCTCATTCACTAAGTAACTGACATAATTGAGTCAATGATTCTAAAAATTCACTTTTGGAAAGAGTGTATTGAAAGAGGTCGGCCTGAAGTTTTTAAAACTCTGCACGACTTCTTATCTGAGAATGACTTGCATCTATCCCAAAATGCAGGGCCATCTTTTCCATTGGGCACAATGGGCAGGTGCCCGGGGGCCCCACGGGCAAGGGGGCTCCATAAGCAAGGCTCTTAATAAGAATAAATAATCCTGCAAAAAAAAAAAATCTGCAAAAGAAAAACTTCAAGGGTCACTGAGCGAGTACATTTAAAAAAAGCAGTGCATCGGGCCTATATATATATATATATATATATATATATATATATAAATATATTATAGGGGCCCCGATGCACTGCTTTGCCCGGGGGCCCGTAATGTTGTTAAGATGGCCCTGCCAAAACGTGAAAGAATATTTTAAGCCACTTCGAAGGTCTCAAAGTGTCCTTTCATAAGTACTTTCCTCAACGTGGAAAAGAAAACAACTGGATTGCAGATCCCTTCAATGAAGAATTCTTGAAAGAATCTAAATTATCATTCAATGAAAAAGAGCAGTTTATCGAACTATCAACCAATTGTTCTTCACATTCTGATTTTAAAAGAAAACATCTTATTGATGACAGTGAGGAATACGAACATCTCAGTGAGAAGGCAGTCAAATACCTCTTGCCATTTACTAATACTAAACTAGTGGAGAGAGCATTTTCATCCTACGCCTTCATAAAAAATAAGTACTTCCACAAGCTTAATGCATATCCGGATTTAAGACTGTATCTTGCATCTTTTGAGGTTGATTTCCAGAAACTAAGTGCATCAAAACAAAGTCAACGATCACACTAACAATCGGCTAGTGATCAGTAGTACAGTTATTACAGACTTCTCAGGTAAGACAGCTAAATATTATTATTAATAATAAATTAAAACTTTGTGAAATACTTGTTTTACGAATATTGTCAAATTAAATCTATGGTTTGTACTTTTAGTGTAGTAATTTTCCTTTTCCAACTTATTTCCTCATTTACACTATCATACATTAAGATAGGCAGTGAACAAAAGTACCGGTATTTAAAAACAGCTTATTTTAAAAACAAGGATTACAATATATAGAAATGGGTTCAAAAGGGGTACACAAGTCGAAAAAGGTTGTGAACCTCTGCTGTAAACGAATGTTAATGCTATAACTAGTCATGTAGAAACAAATATAACTCAATATCACCTGATTTACCTATTTTTCACAATTTTCATTTAAATTCAGATTCAAAACTAAAATCAAATCATAAAGATTTTTTTGCCAAAGCCAAAACATGAAAGTAGTTTTAGGACCAAAACCAAAACACTGAGGGACTCCTATGACTGTGCACTACTACACGACTGGAGAAGCTCATTTGAAAATGTCAACCGCACTTAACAGCCTTTTTATCTAATTGTGCCATTTTCATTACAAACAAAAAATCCAGGTTTACAATGGCTTTAATTTCGGGGATTTTTGTTTTTTTTATAGTGGACTCGTTATGCAGTCTCTACCATTCCCATAGATTATAAGCTTGCGAGCAGGGCCTTCTCACCTCTTTGTCTCTTTTACCCAGTTTGTTTATTAGTTTACTATGTTTGTCCCCAATTGTAAAGCGCTACGGAATATGTTGGCGCTATATAAATAAATGATGATGATAATGATTAGTGCTACTTTACTGATACCGTATCCAATACCCAACTCACAGTGCAAGTATGGAAAGCCCCCAACCTGATAAAATTCGTCCCGGGACAGTTGCAGTGAAAATCAGGTACATTATGTTTTCGGGAGAGTTACCCTTTAAGTACAGCACTTCTCTGCATCCTTTCATTGTTCAGTTTTTCTTGTAAAATTGTTTCAATAAAAAGTTAATGAATATAGATTAGTACTATAAATACCTGTTACCACCGCTGTTGCGATACGGGAAGTCTATAATTGAAATGTGTGTTGAAAAACACAATATCAGGAACATATAACAGAAGTGATAAATAATGTATGATCTCCACCTAGAGCTGAATCTGTGAACTGCATGCAAAACTAACTTCCAAACTCTAATCCACTAAATTCATTTGGAGAGTGTATTTTTGTATTATAAACAACACTGATTTTTTTAAGGAACGGAACGTGTGCAACAGTGTAGTAACTGTGATAAACCTTGCTGATCAAGCGCAATGTTAAATGCTGAAATAATGACTAGTTGCTAAAGTGTTCCTGTTGCCTACAGTCGACTTTTGTAGGCTGATCTATTATTCATAATTCACTCCTGAATACTTGATGATGATGTACCTCAATGGTTCCTAGTAAATTTTTGGCTGGTTCATTTAAATCAATGCAATCAGTGATGTTACTATAATTCTGATAAATTAAACATAAATAATTGTGTGAAGTTCACAATTTGACTCTGAAAACTGAAATGCATCAATATAATAAATGTACATACTTGGCTTGTTTGCAGACAAATTCCAAGAACATTTGGTTTTTAGGCAGATGAATATGTACACCTTGTGTAGAAAACATTCCATGCATTTATACAACATTACATCAACCCATGTTGTGTCAACCCAAGACTGCTGAACATCATAGTATAATTATATGCTTATCTTTAACATTTTAACTTGTACATAGAGAGGAACAAAATATTTTGGCAATTTGTGAGTTTCTACAAATACCAGTGTTTCTAGCCCAGCAGATCTGCTCAAGAAGGCCATACTAAATACATTGTTAGTTCTGGACCAAGCAGTCCTTTAAAATTTGAATCTGAGGGACTATATATTAGAGTAACAAATAACCAATTGAACAAATGTACTTTAAAAACAATGTGTATATATATACAAGGTTCAGCAATTATAGGTCTATATTAAAACCCCTTCCTGCCTGCCATCAATACATTTACTTCTGAGGCTGGTGGACCTTGGGTTTAAAATGGCTTAAGCGGAAATAAATTTAAGCCAACTCAATAAGATGGCCACATGAGGCAGTGCATGTACTAAATCATGGAGCTCTGTTGTTTATCTGAAAACCTTGCTTCTTCTTCAACTGAAACAAGGTTGTGACCTGTCACAATGGGGGCATGTAATAATGAGGGGTAGGGTACATAAAGCAATTACAATCATTACACCTTTCAACAAACAAATAGAAATACTGTGAATTGTAGTCTGGTCAGAAACATATAATATGCCTAGAGTAAAGAAGGGGTAAATACATTTTTACTACTGAACCATTAATAAAAGATTTGTCAATTGATTTGCTAAAAATAGAAATATTGACCTAATGTTGCATATCACCCCATGACCCCAACCACAGGAAATTTGCTCATTTACTCTTATACAGGGTAAAAACACAGGATACATGAAACATTTTTGCTTTAGTGATCAATTTAGACATTTAGTAGAGGAACACATTATGTAGGTGGATAAGGCACTCTAAAGTTCTGGTCTTTGCACATTTGGCCACTGCCTTTGTCCCCTTGTACAGTATTCTTAGTATCATAAAGGTGACTATTTAATACAGGCCAACAATTCATTTGTCCATATACCCAATGAATTTCAGTGTTTCTATAAAAAAAAAGATGGGTTGAAAAAGACTTGGAAGGTGGATGGTTTATTGTCAAATATTTGTGGACAAAGAGAGACTTTGAATGATAGGAATGGAGCCAAGCCTGACTTTCATATTCGTCAGCTAGAGGGGTATCAAGTTTCAAACCTCTCTTTGGAATATTTCCATAACTCCATCAAACCTTGTTTTGAACTAGCATGATTATTGGAGAATGTAGTTCCAAGTCACCTTTTGAATGGTGCAATGAAATGAAAGTAGACTTAATGTTTTTGAGTATATAAGACCTATTGTTTGAATCAGTTTCTTATCCTTGATAAAGACTCCAGGATACGGAGTTGAAACGTGTCGGAGAAGTAGACTGACTCAGGACGTTAAACTTACTTTGAAGGGACATTTGGTGATATCAATGTAAGAAATCCCTGGGGATTTCATTTAAGTTCTTTCTTCATGCTTTATCACAAGAGACTCTCCGGTATCAGTAAATCATTCATAACCATTTGAGAATCATTGTATATTATTTTACTATGTGAAGACGCAGAACTCGCGGGAGTTGAAGAGACCGGAGGTTAATACATTTACCCCTAGGTGTTTTATGAGCTTTAAAGTGATTTACTACACTATATATTCTCTCTTCCTGTATGAGTTTTTACTTCAGTACTTTTGGATTAAGAAAAGTGTATACCAGGTGCGGGCTGGCAGGTTTCAGGTAATATTAAGCTATTATTGCATCCACGGGGGGGGACTGGGAGAGGCGGCTACAGCCGCTAGACTGAGCGCCCCAGGGGCCCGCTGCCCCCCTGCCCCCCGGTCCAGCCCGCCCCTTGTGTATGCCATCTGCTTCCAAATATGTGCCTGTGAAGAATCCTCCTTTTCCGGTTCTATGAATTCATGTGAGTGCTTGATGTTTATACATTCTATTATTTGATTTTGATGACATGTAGAAACATAGTGGAGTTCCAAGTATAGACTACAGGCAGCACACTAATACAGTAGCACCACCCTATATCCGTTTTATTTTTATAGACTTAAAAATGCTCCCAGTCAAATGAGATTAGGCTGTCAAAAAAACTAGGTTAATGACTATGAAAAATTTACATTTTGAAGATGAACAATTGAACATATCTGTCTTTCTAACAGCTATTGTACTAATTGGTAGTTAATATTAATAATGTATAAATATATTTTTATAGTAAAAATAAACAATGAACCTGGGGTTGGCCAACCCCTGAAACATTGACAAAAATGAACAAAGGATTGGGTACGGCTTAGCGAATACGACAATTCCAACAAGTGCTGTACCTACCAAAAAAAAACTATGGCAGAAAAACACTGAACTGATTAGAAGCAGACTTATCTGAAAGACGAAGAGGCAGATGTCCGATGGAGTCTTTGTATATCTACAGTCACTGTTACAACTGTCGTAATACAAGATACCAAAAGCGAGAAAAAGTGGCTCCAAGCCCTATAGCAGTGCTTTGCCTTTTGTCACTCATGAAAATTTTTGTCCTTGCGCCCCTGACAGAAGGGTACAATCATTGTTATACTTTGTTAAAGAAGAACAAGAGTCTGATGCCCCACATGGTATGGGAGCTGACAGCTTCCAGCACCTTTGACAGCTGCATCTCCAGGTATAAAATCCTGGGAGTTTGAAAGGTGTCAGGCAGAATTTAACAGTTGTCCATGCAGCTGATTGGACAAGCCATGGCAGTCTTCCAATCAGCTGCATTGACAACCATTCAGGGCAAACTGTGTACATTGACACTAGTAGAAGTGAGTAAGGGAGTTTATTCAAATATTTTTTTTTCCTGGAGATCTAGTTAACCATTATTTATTGTGAGTTCTCTACTCCTTCAAGTTCACAATCAGAAGTATACCTGAAATACCTGGTACGAGATAAAGGAGAAAGCAGTGAAATGGAACTTCCATTGGTTAATTAATATATGTAGTAAGATTTATGTTAAATAAAACATTTTTACCTTGTTAGTGTATACTAGCCACATACTTGGATGGACTATATTAAAATGTTCAATATTATTAACAACAGCTTAACACTATTATATCCGCACTAAGATTAACATTTTTGTACTTTATTTTTACATTATGTTTATATAAGTATTGTACATGTATGTAACTTCTGTCAAGCTGTATGGCCTGCACCACAAGGAACACAAACACAGAAATATTTTAATATGCATCATTATTGGTTGTTGTATCCAAGTTAATCAGGACTTATGGAGACTGGAGCTAGAAATAACAATTTGGCTGGTAAATAAAAATCCGGACACTAGTACTAGAGTCCAGGACATAGCCTATCTGTGGTCAAACACTTTCACCAAACATACATACACCAATCACAAAACACCTTCCGCTTCCAACCACACCATGAAAACAAAAATATATATATATTTTAATGTGTTGTCTCCACCCCCATTGTACAGATACCCCCAGATAAATGACCTCTTACCGTCTAGTCAGTGGTCGATCTAGTATTGGTGTAGCAGGTTCGATGCACTGGGGCCCATGGAGATAATGGGGCTTGCTACACGGTGAACTAGTCCCGATGCAGGGCCCACAGCTCGCTAGTCATTGTTTTTTGTCCTCATCTCATTAGTATCCCCTTTTCCAGCAAATGTTTTGTCTAATTTTGGCTGATATTCCTGTGGCCAGTCCAGAAGAGATTCAGGGGTATATTTACTAAGTGTCACCGATTCTCTGCGCCTTGCCGTAATTTTTTAAAATAGCAATTTTATTAAAGACAAAGCCCATTGGGTTTTGTCTTAATAAAATTGGCGTTTTAAAAAAATTACAGCAAAGCGTAGAGATCGGCAGTTCTTCGGAACTGCTGCTTAGTAAATCTTGCTCTCTGAGTTCCCTGCTACCTAAAATGCCTGTTTGGCTCAGTAGCTGTAGCATAATATGCCTTGGTGTAATTGTGAGGTAGCTTGTGGTGTACCTATTTTCAAGTGTTAGTGACTTTTGAGCAGTGGCGGATCCAGGGGGGGCCCTAGCAGGGGCTTGCTGCCGACAGCTGCACACTGTGCATGTCCGTTCAGCAGTGACAGTGTGCTGCCCGGCTGCTCGGATTGTTTTAAACACAATCAGAGCAGCCGGGCAGCACACTGTCACTGCCGAGCGGACCTGCACATAGTGTGCAGCCGCCGGCAGCCTTAGAAATCAGAAAGGGGAGGGGCCTAAATCGCCTTCCCCTAAAATCGCCCCGGGTAAAGCAATTGTCTAGATCCGCCCCTGCTTTTGAGTTTTAGGCTTCTATTTTTTTGAGATCCCTATTTAATAAGATTATCAATCATTGCTCATCACAGTGATGTAAAAAAACATTTTGTTGAAAGAAACGTTCACCAGAGCAGTGAAGCTGAGCTTCCAGTTACTGATTCTATAAAATATATTTTAAAATAGAAAAAAAAATAGGAAAGTGATTTATTTTAATAATAAAACATCTTTTTCTGTGTGCATCCCCGCCAACGCCATCCTGAGATCACTGATGTCCTTGGTAAATAGGCTTGTCCATGGAGGCCCCCAGCAATGGCTACTACCTGCAATAGCTGGCAATAGTCTTCACCAGCCAGGGGCTTTGGTAATTAGGTTAATTCTTAGCTTATCTCCCTTTGACAAATAGAAGTCATCATCTGATCCCACATAATCTATGATGTTATCCTCAACAGTGTCCATTGTTTGGCACTACATTTGCCTAAAATGGAATCTCTACATCTAATGACATGATAAAACATAAAGCAGCATTTCAGCCACTATAATAATTTGCTCCCCTCATCAAGGGTTCACATAAAGAGGAGAATAGACAACAAGGTGGCAGTGTCCTACATAGCAAAAACAAAGGGAGACCAACAGACTAACCTCACTGCAGGAAGTAGAGCCATTTATATAACATGGTCAATGCAGCAAATTCTGAATCTGTCAGCAGAATTCAGCTGACATTCAGGCAGGAATACTGAGTTGTTAACTCCTGGATCACAAGGAATGGTCTTTGAATCAGCATTGCTTTCATCAGATCACCAAGGCTCAAAGGATTCCAGGGCTGGATCATATGAGGACACTCATAAGTATGAAGCTTCTATGATTTTCATCAATATCCTGTTGTCAGGAAGTGGAGGGAAAATATGAGCTATTAATAACCTGGACATTTTTTTCAACTTTATAAATTCCTTTCATTTTCAGAGTCATGCAGAAGATTCAGAGGTTGCTGGTGAAATGTAATGCAATACTACCATTTTGAACACTAAGGCCTTGGTGCCCATTACTGTAGGCATTGAAGGCAGATTCTCCTAGTTCCTTGCCTCAGTTACCAGACCTTATAGAATAGGTCACTTATCAACACCGAGATCTGAAGACTATGTAATGGCCAGGAAATGTAGAGCAAGATATGTATGGCATTAAGAATGTCTGACAGTTGCAGATACCTTATTGAAAGCTAGGAAAGGTCCACTAATTACTCCTGCTTTAGGATTTGGAAAAATATTTTCCTTATATCCAAAGAGTCTGATTTCAGTCCTTGATTATCCAGTTTAATGAAGCAGTTCAAAATTAGACCTCCAGTGTTTTTCCTACAAACTGAGATCTGCCTACAGTCCTTGAAATTTTCTCCATTTGAGCTTATCCTATACTCATTATTATGGACTCTAGAAGGTAGTCTTCTGGTCACCATAGCTTCAACCATACTAGTGTCAGATATCCAGTCCTTGAAATAACAATTTTTGCTTTTTTTTCTCCAAGATAAGAGAATTAAAACCTGCCAATTAACTAATAGATACTTCAGGTATAAATTAATACCTTAATAATGATAATTCCACAAACCGTTTCAGGAAGTTTAACAGATGGTACATAATCCTAATGGATTTAAAAAATAAATCAAACCAAAAAACAGCAGCTAACTGGGGCATTCTCCAAACAAGCAATCTCTTAAGGTGGTGTATAAAGCTGTTAATTGGGGCACATCAACACCTTAATCCGCCATAGCAAAATAGGAACACTTGTTTCCCATGACAACTGCACTGGGAGAGAAATAAAATAAAGATCTATTTCTAATTTTTCGCATATATTTTTAAAGTATCATTGTTATTTACTATAATGTTCCTGTCATGGTGATCCCGGTGGCATCATAAGTTCCCCATCCTTAGTTATTATGCTGAGTGGCTAGTTGGCATAAGAATTTGTCTGAGTTGGGAAAGGAGACAGCCCCTTTGGGGACCACCAGGAGAGGAAAATTACAGTAAAAATCTGATAACAAGTTTTGCTTATATTTGAAGCCTGTCCAGGACTCCAGAGAGGTAAGATACTACTGCTCCTAAATTCTTTCATACCCTATTTTGCATCTCAACCTTAAACCTCTCTCCCTTGTGATGCATTATTAAATGACACCTTTGTTGATGTTGGTTGTCTGACACTTTTTGCCCAAGCTATCTCAAAAGTGCTATAAAGATGAACTGGTAGTTCTCAAACAGTACTTTTTGTATCTAATAGGAACACATTCTTTGTAATAATATTGTGTGTAGGATAGATTACATGTATTCTAGGGCTCAGCAAATACCAAGTTGTTTATGTGAGATTCTGCCTACTTAAGAGCCTAATACATAAACACATTTTTATATTAATAATAAACATGACCTTTAACAATAAAATCATATTTGTAATATTAGCTCTAATAAGCTATGTTCTGAATGCTAAAATCACAAGAAAACCAGTTGAAGAGTAGAAACCTTGCAAAAAGTCTTGAGTATCCATCCCCATTCTAAACTGAATCCTGGATTTGGTACAATCATTACAATCATTTGGTACAATGTCATGTCTTCCATAAGACATATTTGGTTGAATCTATAATATCCTTATATATGCTGCCTCAATTTAATGACCAAAATAAAATAGGTTGACAAGAATGACTCCACTATTCATGTGCCATGTCATTCAGCTCTATGGTTCTAGTCGTTCCCCCCCCCTAACTAAAGCTAACACAGAGCAGAATCTGACCTTTAAAATTACAGAGCCTCTTACTAGCGGAAACTTACGTCTTGAGTGATAACGTTTCGTAAACACATACAGGCAATGCAATTTTCTATGAATGTTTTCCATTTTATTTCATCGATTAATTTGTATACGAGAGGTATGTAATTGAGAGGTTGTAAAATTCTTATTTAGAGTGGTCTTTCAGTCTTCTGTAATTGTACATAGTTATTATCCTCCGATAGCAATCTTTGTTCAAATGTCAGGATGTAAAAATAGCACCAAAACTTCAATATTTTCTCTTTATCTATTTTTTTCTTTTTTTTTGTTAACAAAAAATTACAACAAACACTAGGAATGTATGATTGTAGCAGAGTTGCAGCAAAAAACAGCTATGCTATTTGGCATTGCTTTGCAGCTCACTTTTATACTACAACTGTGCCACTGGTAATGAAACAAGCCCCATTGTGCTTACAACACGTTAAATAGAAAAACACCACAAGTTCAGTTCAAGATTGCACGGGATTCAGGGCGAGCATGGTTACATGGCTACTAGAAAGGATGTAAGGGGAGAGGGGGTATTTAATGTTTAGAAAGGGATTGGACTGTTCTATTCATCTTGTTTCCGTTTTGGCTTCTTTGGATTTCGAGATCGGCTCTTTGCTTTGCAGAGTGGGCAGATGGGTGCATTGCGGTGGATTTGCTGATGGCAAGACAAGCAGGCCTAGGAAAGAAAGGACACTTGTCACATTTGTTTACCAGAAAAGAATACAAAATATATTATACATACATATACACACACAAAAACACTGCAATAATATTTTTGGGCAGGTACGTTTGTCCCAGGTTTCTGACCCACATATTTAAAAAACTTGAGGAAAATCTTTGTCTATATTTAAACAGCTTGCTAAGGGCTCTTGGCCTTTGGTAAAAACTAATAGAGACTTTCCCCCACACCAAGCCGTCACTAACATGAGTATAAATTCTGTAATTCTGACATATCACACCATATGACACATCTCGGTTTGTGTACCCACACATTATAAATCACATCCAAATAAAAAAGGAGAAAGTAAATGTGTTCCAATTGGGGCGCTCCATGATCCATATACTGTACAAAAATTATCTTATTTTAAATATGCATAGAACTTACTCATTCTCCATTTGTTAGCGAAATAGTTAAAAACAAAAATAGTGACTATGGTGCAATATGTCACATAAAATAGCAATAATCAATTGCTATGCCTCGCTTTGTTTATTAAACTTAAGTTTAATATGATCTAATATTGGTCATCAGTACTTGTTTCCTGTATAATCCCCTGCTCACATACAGTGATTTTCAACTGCAATGTAGGGGAACACTATTCCAAGTATTATGCATTTCCCTCTTTGAGAGGTCTCTTAAAACATCTCCATTAGAGGTGATCCTTCATAAATTATAAGCAATCATTTTGTCACACCTGAGGATCTCTTTGTATGCAGACTGGGTGGTGTCTGTGGAGTTAGGCTGGTGACTACGTACACAAAGCTTGGTAGCCCGATTATGTTCCTTTGCATGTAAATGAAAGGACTGGTACAGGTGGTGATAGACTAGCAGAGGAACCAGTCAGGAACTGGATTGCTGAACCGGAATGCTGGAACTAGAATGGAACCGGACTGAAGCCAGAATGCAGACTGCACTGTGAGCTGAAACAATAGAAAAAAGACTGCAAACTGCTGGGAACCGGGTTGACGTTTGAAAATACAACATTGCACTGGTAACTGGTAAGGGCTCCAGGAAGTCCTTTTATACTAATTGTTGGTTCCTGATTGGAGACTTCAGTCAGCTGGGCTAAAGCAGCACTCTGAGTTGCTGGGCTGGATCAGGTGACTAGGTCCAAGATGGCAGCACCCATACACTGATTCTGGAGGGATCTCTGGAGTGGAGAATGAGTGGACAGCATCTTGCAGAGAGATCTGAAAGCAGCAGAGCCTGATGACTGCAGGGTCAGCTTAGAGAGACAGTGGAGGGGTAAGAGACAGAATCTGAGAGCCTGGTGTGCGACACCTTTAATATAAAGTGAGGTCAGATATATCAGATTTAAGTTCAATGGATATATTAATCAATGCACTCGCTTTAGGGAATAGCCCTTTTAGCCATTCTTATGTTAAGTTTCATACTTTCCTCAACTGTAAAACACTACGGAATTTGCTGGCGCTATATAATTAAATGTTAAGGATGATGATAATAATCAACCAAAGCATATCAAAGTTGTTAGGTTACTTTGTAACCAGTATGTAACTTGCGAATCAGGAAACCCTCATCAAGGGATTTGCATATGTGTCATATCCTCCTTTTCATGCATTCACTTAGTTCACCATTCATACATTGCAGCCTCTCTATATATTGCTACAGACATACAATAAGGAGTCCAAAGTTCTATATCTGCACAGGTTTTTTTGCATAGCGAGGCGAACGCCGGCACGTTTTTTGCTAACTCTCTTTTTCAAGGCAATCCGATTTGGTGTAATGATTGGTTATTTTTAGTGTTGAGTACAACCCAAGTGTGTGACATTTCAGTCAGTATCCCAAAAAATATTTTCATGTATTTGACACGTTATACATAATTGATGGTCTGATCAACCTATCAGTTCAATGTGAGATCTTAAAGCCACCCCTCCTAAACCAAAACGAACCAAATCCTAGATTTCTCCAGCATTCGCACTGTTGTCGCGGAATACCATTGGAACAGGAAAAGCAGTTAAATTTATTAAATGGTGAAATACAATGCTCATCATGAAATGCAGACGCCATCTCTGGATGGCATTAAGCACCTCTTACCTGTATTTTCAGGCCTGCCGAACAGGGTTACCCAGTGTACTAAAAACATGGAGCATGTGCGGAATTAGCACTGCACATCCACAATGACAGAACACGGAAATCAAGTAATTGAGGAATGACATTTAACAGGCAATTTTTGTGATTTATGAAAAGTAGGCCCAATAGTCACTATACACTCCCAAGTAAGGAATGGCAATGGAGAGGACAATTTTGGGAATGATGGGATTGCAAGCAGCAGGATACTAAGCTGCTTGACTGTGGATTTTATAGAGGTCCGTCACTTCTAGGTTACAAAGACTAATGATTTGCCTGAAAACAATATCTTATTTGTCATCAAAATTCAGCGAGAAGTAAACAATGCCAACATGTTACCTTCATGGGAGGCGGCTGCTGCCGGAATGTGGCTGTCTGTCTGGTATCCTGCTTTCTGGCTACTTGTAGCTGCTGCGCTGCTGCTGCCGCTGCCGCCAGGGATTCCGGTATAGGTGGCTCCTGAGGTTCTGTTTGCCACTCCGCTTTCTGTTTTTCAAAGTAGCTGGAACAAAAATAAAAAATGACTGATCATTTCCATTAAAATATTTTTACTAAAAACATTGGCTATCTGTAGAATAAATTAATTACTGCCAGAAACTAAGGATTTATGGTAATATATATTGTAATTAAAATAGTCTGGTGAGTTGTTTTGGGGTCTTTTAAGGATTTGGAGGATGTGTGTGGTTATTACTGAGAAATTGCTGACACTGTCCAAAAACTTATTTTAACGGAGATCGTGATTATTCCACTCTTACAAATTGGTTATTAAGAGTCTGTATATTGCCCTGCTGTTATGTACTGTGCATATCATTAACATGTGCAATACTATGAGCTCTATTAAGCCTAATCAGCTGCTCCTGAAGTATGAAATATACAAAAATAAGATTTCAAGTTGAATGACTTCTATTAACAAAACAGAGCTGTCCTGGGAAAACTAGGTCATATGGGAGACTTCCATGTTGTGCTTTGTATGTGGAGAAAGACATGACATGCAGCCCCGGCTTACCGCTGATTCTATCTCCGATTAATTAATATTGGAAGTATCTGCATGACTGCATCTCATTTTATTTTTCTGGTTGACAAATGTCCTATGTATCCTCCTCACAATATACTGTTGCTGTGAGCTGCACTCCACATTCACCAGTTTTGGCGTTTACAGGGGCTTGCGTGGAAAAGGGACAGTCACCATTGCGGAAGATATGGCCTCCACATTGTGGTCCATTTCCGTTCTGTGTGATCCGTTCAGAGCTCACTGAAGCACTAATCCCACACTCCCATGTGCTGGTGTGAAAGACCTGGCTGTTTGGGTTATTATTCCTCTGCAATGCGCAGTTTTGTTTTGTTGTGGGTGGTGAAGATTATGATTTTTAATGTAAGATTATTTTCATTTTTATTTTCAAAGGAACTCCAAATTTTATTTTCATGCAGGTTTCTATATAAGCAGGGGCATCCTGGGCTAATGGGCATGTGCCCCCCCGAGCAAGTCCCAGAGTGGGCTACCTTGGGTTGGGTCACTGGGCCACCTGCATTTTGTTTCCTTTAAAATGTTCCCAATAGGCTGCGGAGTAAAGTCTTGCCCCCCGGGCTAAAATTTGCCAGCCCTCCCTGTATGTAAGGACTAGCTAGAGACCGAACCATAGTTTCTAATGTGATATTCACATTTTAAGTAGTTCACAAGCAAAATTTCTTTCAGTTATAGTATATCCAGCATGGTAAGATACTGACAACCTACAACATCCAGAAGTTGCAGAGTGATGAAACTGAATAGATACATTCTAAATAGTGAAGAATAATGCAATAGAAAAGGGCATAGACCCTACATAGTATAAACAGAAATAAAGGGTATTCCGTAAAGTCTACACAACTTACTCCAGAGACAGCTTTTCCTCCTCTTCACACAAGTCTGGCAGCCTCTGCAGTCCTAGGGTCATTCTCAAAGCATCTACATGCTCTTTCAGTGGCTTGTACTCCTCATGCAGTCGGCGAGTAGACTCCAACAGTTTGTTTAAGTCACTCTCTGACTGTTTGATAGTATTTTCCATCTGCAGTAGTGAAATAGTGTAAAGAAGATGGAATATTACTGGAGGTAAACACATTGACTATACACTAAGACGAGTCACAAATTATACCATTATCATTTATATGCATTTTTTTAACCATATATTGAGCTTTATACTCTTATTTAAAAAGTGCCGACAGATCACACAGCTCTGTATATTGCTTGATTGATAACACTAGCAAAATTACATACAGTGACATGAAATAGAAGGTAAACATGGCCCTGCCCATAAGAGCTTACAATCCATGTGTGTGTGTTAGACCACCAGTCTGACCAGTCCTGGCAGGTGTGGGCAATAACTTCCAACATTTTTTATTATCATTGCAAAGTATTAAAACAGCCCCCACCCAGCTGGCAAAATTTTCTGGGGAGAACACTGCAATCTAAGAGGCATAGGGAACAATTGAGACATAAGGTACTGGAATAACAATTGTGACTGCTGGTGGGAAAGTGTGTGTGGCTACAGTAAGGCAGCAGCATTATTAGACAATGAAGCAGTCATTGACAACTGGTGTTTGAGCTTTAAACAAATGTAACTCTGTACTGAACATGAGAAACTGAACACCTTGCCTCAGGTGGCGAGCTGAAATCCAGCGAGAAATGTACCATAATAACGGTATTTACTTGCACTTTTACCGTAATGACGGTAATAGTGCGCGCGGCACGTTAATTTTGGCTATAACGCCAACAATTGAATATGCCCCAAAGAACTACAGAACATTATTTTACAGACTAGATTGGTTGTGCTCGTTCACTATTGCTACACTGTAACACTAAAGTCTCCAGCAGAGGGGACCTTAATATCAATGAGTACAAAGGACTGCTGTACCTGGAAAATACCAGTTCTCTGCAAGAGTAAAGATCTGCAGCTCCCTACTGAACAAATCTTGCAAACTGACCAAGGAGACAGAACACTCACATCTAGAAATGCAAAACCAATCTTTTTGGGTTAAAAAAAAAAAAAGTTTTAGATTTTCCAAAGAAAAGCACAAAAAAAATAACACAAGTGAGGAATGACAGAGTAAATATACCTATGTATGAACAATCAAAGGTCAAGTGGTATTTAAAAGCATCTGGTATTGTTAATAAATTCAAAAACATATCAGACCACAAGAACAGAGACAGGGGTACAGTACAAGCTAAAGGATAAAAGTGGGGAGGGTGTGAGGAGGTATAAGGGATGGAGTCAACTTCTGGAGCTGTTAGCAAAAACAATCTTTCACAAATTGTGTATGTCAATATATTCATTGCAATATTAAGAACATATTTAAAAAGGGCTGTCTAATTATGCTACATTCTGTTAACATTAAATTAAAATACATACAATGGAAATTTGCAGTTGCTAAATCTGATTATTTTTCCTGACCGTTCCTTTAATAAACAGAGCACTATGGATCAGTGAATTCCCTATAGAGGAGAAGAATATTCATTCATTAGGTGTTTTATGATCAGTTTTATTAGGCATTCCCTGAACAACTGACAGCTTATAAGAAAAAGATTTATAATGCCTTCCTCAACCTGAGCACATTGATCTGGATGACCAGGAATAGCGTTGGAGAAAGTATTTATAAGATGGTCTTGGGCTTCATGCTTGGGAGCAGACACAAATGTGTATCAGTTGAATCGCGCACAAATACATTTTTATTTTTTTGAAAGCTTTATAAATATCTTTCAGCAGAGCGTTCCAATGCTGCTTATGTACTTTGTACATCCTTGTTGAAGATGGCATTTAGTCAGAGATAGTATTTTGTGTTCTTCTGCAAGTACCACATATGCACCTCATTTTTGGGGTCATTTTTCCAAAGCACCAAAGCAAGGTATTCTTAAGATTTTTTTATTGCACTGTGCCAGCAAAAGAAAGAAGTGACTGATACACAGTCTTGCACCACTTTCAGATTGCCACCCTGGCAATATGCCGGGAATATGAACCCGGAATATTGCCGTGGGACAGATCCTCAGACCCTGACAAATACCCAGGTAGACAGTGTTCACACTGAACACGGGTCTATGCAGGGATCCCCTTTCACACTGAGCCTAGACCAGGTTTGTCAGGGCTCGTCCTGACAAACACCCAGGTCTTTTAAGCAGTGTGAAAGGGGTATAAATTGCAACACAATTTCGGCAATATCACCAGTGGATGCAACACCCCTCCTCCTCCTCCAACCCCATTTAAAAAATAAACGATATAGTTAAACATCTGATACACTGTACAACTTGTGTTGAGCTTGTGGCCAACCATCAGGTAAGTGTGTACATTTGAATTTGAATTTAAAATACCCCAATATGTGTAAATAATACATTGTAAACAATGAAATCAAAGTAAGTTTAACTCACATCTTATAGAGAGTGAGGGGACAGTCATCTAAGGATATGACAAAGCTGGAAACTGCCTTTATAGACTATCCAGACATTGATAAGGCAAAACAAAATATGTGGGACAGATGTATCAAAGAGCATACAGTAACAGTAGATATCTGAACTTAATAAATGTTACAAACAGGCAAAATAGTTACAACACTGTACCTTTAGAGAAACTAGTATACATTTACCTCTCCATAACTATATAATGTGACAAAGTCACTGGATTAGTATTGAATGGCAGAAGTATATGTCCCAGGCTTTCTGCCTTCTATACATTAAAACACCAGGGAATTTCTTTGTGTCTGGGAAAAGCTTCCCAAAGTGTGAGTCTCTCAGCTGTAACAAAATATGTTATGGGTCTCTGGTGTTATGGATGAAGAGAGAGGGAGGGGCTCCATCCATGAGGCCTATAAACTGGGTCTTCCAGGTTACCTATGAACCCACTGGCAATCAGGAGTTGCACCTAAATGGTGCTTGTGAAAGGCTGGATACCTTCTGAGAAACTCTGTTAATGGTGAGCAAATATCTTTATGTTTGGTATGTGTTTGGGACACAAGGTCCCACATTTGACAGAAGGTGTTGCTGAATGTATAGTTTGTACTGGGCAGGCAAGGCCTTTTATTTGAATATGCTTAATAAAACTGGCTGAGATCAATGTGACTTCATTGCTGCCGTTCCCTACCATCTACACCAAGGGATGGCCTGGAATGCCAGGTCCCTGCACCCCTGGGGCTCCTGCTATGCTGTCAAAAGACCTTAATGCAACATACAAATGGTCCCTTCCATTCTGTTCCACAAATCCATATTAGTCAACCATAATCTTATTTAACCAGATGTCATGTGAAGATTTCAGAGTTTTGGAGTATATTGGTCAATCTACGTATACTCTTGTATCGGCTAATTACCTTAGATAAACTTCTGGAACCAATTAAACAAATTACTAACTCCTTGTTGCATTAACAGGTTTTGGATTTATTGCAGGCATAACGTGTTCTGGCACTATACTTTAGGCCACTGTGGTGGTGAACTTTTAGGAAGGGAATGATCCTCAAGATTGCAGAGCTTTCAGCCCATCTTTCGCCTTAATATGGATAGCAAGATATTTACTAAGGTTTTAGCCAGACAACATGGTATATACAGAATGTCTAAACTGGTTTTGTCCGAGGCTTCATGCAACTCTAGATGGACATATTAATATTATTCACTATATAAAAAATTATCTGTGGCCCATAGAGTATTAGTTAGATTTGTTACAAAAATGTTCCACCATGTTGTTTTGAAAAAAAACTGTGGCCCCATATTCAACTGGTAAGAAACTCACAGCCAACTTAAATGACAACACTATAAAGATTGGTCACCCCGGTTCACCAATACAGGTCTCCAAGAATTAGGTAATTTCTTGGGCAAAATGTGAGAGATCTCATTGGCGATTGGTACGGAGATCATACCGAAGGTACAAGGTTCTGTAACAAAACCCCTTCTAGGCTAATAATGCACAGCCACAATACTGCACTGAATTTGGGTGTTTAATGTTCCAATTATTATGGCATGTGCAAAAACTAAATGTTAGAAATACATTTAAAGAATTTTTGATATCTGTTCACATGCTCTGAGTTACTTTTATAAAATAAATAAACTTTCTACATTAATAAATTCTGTTCTTACCAAGTAAATATTTGACAAGATTTCAAAACCTTTTTAGGGCCCGATTCATGCTTTGACGCAACTTGTACGCAAACAGACAGAACAAACTGAAGCATAAGTGCAATAAGATCACATCAGAACAAAATATATTCTATTGTAAAATAAATGGACAACTATTAACAGTATAATCATTGATATATATATATCGATTTTCAAATAAATAAAATATATACATTTTTTAATTCACTAAATAAATCAAAATGCTGTCAATGAGTACTGTACATACAATGTATTTTTATAGTCTACCTTATTTGTATATGCAAGTTCAGTGCTAGCGAGTGGCACACATACATGTAGTTTTAAAACAAAGTCTCTGCTGTGCCAGTCATCACTATCAGCTGGAACTTGCACCTGCCCTGTAGCGAGTGCAAGGCATATGGCTGAAACCAGTCATACTTATTACAAACCCAGCACTTATCGGCCACATCTGCATCGGAACGCCCTCAGCACGCCCTTACTGTTCATGGCCTATGTTAGTCTGCCCCTTCACTCTCCCGTTCCACCCCTCAAGTCATAGGCTGTCCTAAGTGTCATTGCATTCATTGGCGTAAAGCCCATTTATGAGCGTTCACAGAGCCATTTACACACGCAATATAAGATACGCAAAAGGACGTACGTCCGAACATAAATCAGGCCCAATATGTGCAAGTGCTATAGAAGTTTCTATGCTACTTAGGAACTAAATGGTTGCGGAATTATCAGCTGTAACTGGCAGAAAGAAAGGAATCTGTTTTTCTTTGGAGGAGTTTCTATAAATAGTTAAATCAACATGCAAGATTACCAGTACACTATTGATTCAGGGAGAGTCCGCATTACATTTCCTGGTATTAGGAGGATCTCAGCCTTTCCCCTGTGACTATATCCTTCAGGTTTTTTTATGCTTATTTACTTGGCGAATATTAAATAGAACTATGTTTCACAGTTCCTTCCCTTATGTTTCCTCTTGATTATTACCACAGTAATATGTCCTATGCTAGTTAATAATATACGAATAACAGGACTAGGTCACAGAGTACATTTTTAATTTCCAAACAAAGCATTTTTTAAAAATTCATGTTTTGAATCCCTATCTTTTTACATGTTGTGGGACATGTAGCCCTTACAAGACAAGAACAAGTTTATAGAAATATCTTTGATTATAGTAATTTTTATTTTTTTTTAATCTTAGATATACAATTTTTGCTCTTACTGTCTAGATTTGCAATTGGCAAAATACCCTCCTTAGGGCTTGAATTCATGGGTAGTTTAACATTCACCTGTGGTGGGGTGCCATGTGTTGGTGAGCGCATGAGTAGACCTAAAAAATAGGGATCAGTAAATAAACTGAGAGGAACACATTTTTCAAACTCTAGATTGATCTTGAATGCAGCTAATAGGATATTTTTAATTCTGACCATAATTCAAGGGGAATCTATAAAACACTGCTTTTAAAGGCGACTCAAGCTATGTTCCTCATCTATTAAATATAGCACAGGGACAGATGCAAAATCACTTAAGCCCCAAGAAACACTACAACATTAAAGGCTGTTTGAAGATTGACATGCAGAACCAGTTTATTACATCCCTATATTGCATATATTGCTGTACTGTATCTCACACTGCGTTCTTAGGTATGATATTCACTTTGCGCATCATTGAGGATGTAAGGACTAATCCATCCAAGAACATAAGTACTGTTCCGTGCCGTATCTTGTGTGAAATTTCTCTGCGCATGCTCACAAATGGACTTTACGCCATTGAACGCAAGGGCATGCAATCCATCTGTGATCAAATGGCAATTCCGTACTGGGGGCGATGTACAGTAAGGGTGTGCCAAGGTTGAGCAAATGAGACATTCAACAGATTCGAGCTCTGGGCATTTCTCAGTTACATAATTTTTAGCCATATCACTTGCACCAGCTACAGAGCAGGTGCAGACTGATAGTGATGACGTGTACGCATGCCACAATGTTTGCAATTAACAGCAACTGTAAAAATGCATTGTATATACAGTAGGCATTAATAACATCCTGTATTTCATGTAAAAAAAAAAAAATGTAAATGTATTTTTTATTATTGATTATAGTATTAACAGGTGTTAATATATTTATTTTTTTATCCTTGCATTCTGATGGGACTCATGCATATGCATTGTGCTATCCTGCAGTGTGTTGCAGCTGTGCGCATACAGCAAGCATCATAGCCTGACACCCATATTCAAATTGAACCTCTTGTACTTGAATACGGGTGTACGTGCCTGCAATTATTGTCCGTTTTTAAAAAACGCAAATTGCTTTCACTTTTGGGGTCCTTGATGTATCAGGCCCATGGTGTCCAAGGTGACTAATAACAGTTTTTAGGCTTGATGTATTCTGGAAAAACATCCAGACATTTCTGAATTATGCCATAATGAAAGTGTTGACATTTTCTTAATTGGGACAACAAATGTTATAAGGACAACTGAAAAGATAACTGAACATAAGAGTCAATTTCCACCAACATAATGCACTTTACAATTTTGTCATTTAATATCTCAAAAGAAAAAAAACAAACAAACAAACAGATAGTTAGTCATATACTGTGCTATAAACGTCTATACTCACAGCATACCCATTTGTAGCATTCTGACTAGCCAGTTTGCTGCTTACCATCATATACCACTAATTGCCTAGTGAGAATTCTGTAGCCAGGTATAGTGATTTGCATAAGCATTAATGGCATAGTGTGAGTAACACAGATTTTGCATTTGACATATTGTAAAATGACCACATTGAAAAATACTGTATTATTTTCCTGTAACTAAATCTATATTTAATTTTTTATATTTTGTGGTAACAATCATGAAAATATGAAAATCAGGATTAGAGGACAGCTACAATTGTACTACATACAGGCAGAAATCAGAAATAGGTGACATCACTGTCTCTCGGTGATGTCACCTAGTACTAATAAATTGATTGGCTACAACCGCATGATGATTGGTCCAGCCCGCAGAATGTACCTACTGCATGTATGCGGCAGGTGTATTTTCATTCTAATGGTACATACCACATTAATGTCAGCGTGGATAAGTCTCAGCTCTTCCACATGGGCCATCTTCTCCTGAAGCAAAAGGTCCATTTCTTGTTTGTACTCCTTCAGGTGTCGCTCCTCAGACTCCAAGGAATCAAACTCTGCTTTCAGGCGAGCCTTTATCTTCTCCATCTGAAGAGTCTTATTCCTGGCAGAAACAACATGGCTGCAATTATCACATGTAACCACAAATCTTAATGGGTGAATTGTAGACGGAGATCAGTGCTTCTTGTCTCCATTTTCAGTAACCAAGCACATGGTATACCTTTATCTCCTCACTAACTGAGCTTGAACTCAGTTAACAAAGGAGAATACAAGGAGCCTATTCTACAACGTTTCTGGTCTTGCCAGAGGTTGTTACCCTACTTGAAACAGTATGATGCCAGTTTAGTCACTTCTGAACACATATGTAAATGTAACCTCTAAAGGTCGTAGGAAAGAATAAAGAAACCATTCACAAAATAACAGATGTGACCGAAACTACAAGTTGTACATTTTTAAAGATTCCCTTCACTGCTGAGATGATATCCTGTTATTAGTGTAGATGTTGTTTTCCCATGGTCAAGCTGTCAGTCATTCAATCTTATTTCTATATCATCTAATGAGAGAAATAAGGGCTTCAGTACTCTAGCTGTGTGAGAGCCACATGATTCAGAATGAGCCATGATATCCCATTTAGCCCACCAAGTATTATAGCAATGTGTTTCAGCAACAGCTGTAGCAACGCAGTTTACCAAATAGCCTAAAATTTGTGAAATCAACATATATTCCCACAAAGCTTGCATCATCATAAAATAGTCTTTCTACTACACATTGTTATATCAGGCACAGTTTGAGCAGTAAGGGTTGAAATAAAAAAAAACCAAATCTAGGAAATAAAGATCTAGTTATAGCTATTAAAACACACAGTGCATGTACTGACCACACACATATTGTACACACTGTCACGTAGTGGAACAGACTAGGTTATTGACAGCAACATTTAGGTTGCTAAAAAGAATCCCAAGCTAATTTATATGTACATTTTGTGGACAAATGAAGCACGCTGCAAATACATCTGAAGACTAAACATGTACTTAAACCATGGACACTAATCTAATAGCTCTAGAATAAAAATATTAAAATATTTTCCCAAGAGACAAGGGAATCATCATCCAGATCAGTTTTCTCAGTGAGCGACAGTGGTTCACCACTACAGGAAATGCTTTTTGATTTGCTTAGTGTCAAAGTACTAAAATTCAATGCCATATACTCATCATCATTTATATAGCACCACTAATTCCGCAGCGCTGTACAGAGAACTCACATCCATCCCTGCCCCAATAGAGCTTACAGTCTAAATTCACACACACTGACAGACTAGGGTCAATTTAATAGCAGCAAGTTAACCTACTAGTAGGTTTTTGGATTAAATATTACTTCTTGTGACACCCATTTTTCTCACCCAAGGTAACATAACAATTGCAAAGTGTTGTTTGAAAGGAAATATTGTGATATTACATGTTGAGATTTTTGCTAAAAAGAATAATTGTGTAAGTTAACAAAATCATTGATTATGTAAATAAGTATTCAGCACTGTGTAAGAAGCACACTCAATTAATGGAAGCCATGAAAAAAATATCTCTGCTCTGACTACCTTATATAACTTATTTTGCTCTTACAATATAAAATGTAATATTAATAAGTACCACCATCAAAATTATGGCTTAAGAATATACATAATATATACAAAGGATAAACATTATTTTCCACCAATATATGTTACAAATACAATTATGCATAGAGCAGCTTTTGTAAACATTAGATTTAGGAACCAATACAAGTTTTAGGTCACATGATACTACTATTCATGCAGTCTCCTTAATTAAGTTCTGCATGTTGTGAATGGTTATAGAAAAAGAAGCAGTAAGATAATAGAAATTGAATTACCAATGTGTAGATGGTTGTTGTAGTATGTGCCCGAGGCTACCTCATGTTAATTTGCACCACTGCCTTAAACAGCAGCATAATATCACATAGAATCTATCTTGTAATTTGCTTCTTTGAAACACTACTATAATTCACATTTAAATAGATTTAATGTTAAATGTACAACATTTCTTAGTAAGCAAAGTACTTCAAGCTGCATTAAATCAAGTGCATATTGCCAATACAGTATAGTTGCTGAAAACATTAAGCCACACAATACAAATTATTTTCCAATACACAGCTACACACTATAGGAAAGTTCATTTAAAACTAAGATATCCAATAAATGGTCACAGTTTGCCAATTACTCTCTGCATAGATTTTACAATAAAGAGAGTTTTTGTTTGTTAGAAAAATAACCAAAACGGTTTAAGAACTAGACCCCAAAATGTATTAACTCATAAAAAGATTGCACTTTTTCATATACGCAAAAGTTACAAAAAAATTGGTAGCGTATACGGAGGAAAAGTAACATTCACTCTGCATTGGCTTGAAAATTGCATCATTTATTTCTATGAAGAGTACAAAATACAAACACATGGAAAATGAAGGATATGCAAGGAGAAATTGTACATCTTTTTGGTCTATGGTCAAAGTTCAACTTTTGCAAAAATGAAAGGAACAAAATGTTCCATTCATACACACGTACATTGAAAAATAATACCAATTAAAAGCGTAAACAAAACCTTATACTTTGTTTTTGCTTTAAAAATGCATGGATTGACCCATATCAAAGCTTCTCTGCGACCTAGCGCACTTTGTTCATAATGAGCATTACCACAAAACTCCATTCTATTTTACCGAGCGTTAACACTTGTGAACGCTGCAGGAACTGCGGAAATTGACCCAAAGCGAATGCTTGTCAGAAAGTGTGTGTGTACAGGTTCATGCTCATACATTACTTTTAATGCAAAATGCATTTAATATGCTTTAAGAAAGTGTAAGACACTTACACTTAGGGGGGTATTCAATTGCTAGCGAGACGGGTGAAAATCCTGCGCTCGAAAAAAACAAAAAAAACCTGCGCTCATTTTTTCCTGTTCGAGCGCTCGTTTTAAGAAAAAAACCGCTCAATTCAATTATTAACATTGCATCCACCCCCTCGCGCTCTATTATTGGTCCTAGCGAGTTTGAAATGAGGAGTGGTTAAGGCAGTCATTTTAGTATAAAAAAAATAAAAGAAAATTAATGCAATCAAGAAGGGCCCCAGCACTGCACAAGATAATGGCCCCCCACACTGCAATCAAGAAGGGCCCCAGCACTGCACAAGAGAATGGCCCCCCACACTGCAATCAAGAAGGGCCCCAGCACTGCAAGCAACAATGCCCCCCCTCCCCCTCCCATTTGTGTAAATGAGTGTGTGTAGGTAAAGCATCAGAAAATTGAGGATTTCGTCTATGGTGAGTATTTTGTTTTTTTTTGTTTTTAATAAAAATCTATGGTGTACATGAGGGTGTTTACTGTATTTCTTGGGGTTTTATTATTTTTAATAAAGATTTGTGGTTGGAATGAGGGTGTTGTGCTTTTATTTAACATTTTGCTTCGTGGAACTACAGATCACAGCCAGCCGTGGGTGTAAGAGCATTTTGGCACTTGTGGTTCTACAAGTGTAAACATGCCCTGGGTGCCATGGGTACGCTGGTGCTTGTAGTTAGACAAGTAGCAGCATGCCCACACTATTTAGGCCAACATGGTTGGCTGGGACAAAATCCCCATTTATTACCCTACTACCCACAGCCCAGGGGTAGTAGGAAGAGCCCTAGTGCTATCGGCACTGGGCTGGGTGTCCCTAGGGGGGTGGCCCGCTTACATTTTTCAGCGGACCACACTCCCTAGGGAATCCAGGCCAGCGCTGAACAGTCTGTGGGTGTTTAGTCATTATGGCCGTGGGACCCAAACTGCGTTTCCCCCTCCTGCTATAGTGCCTATCACCCCGGCTGGTTTGCCTAGTGCTGGTTCAATGAAAATAGGGGGAACCCTACGCAAAATTTTTCAAAGATTTAAACACACACAGCAATACCCTGCCAGCACTAGGGTTAAGACTAAAGTATAGAGTGGGGAGCAAACGCTTTTGGTTTTAAAAAATAAATAACATGCTACTTTTCACAATTTTGATGAGAGCTGACTGAGGTCAAGGGGGAACTTTTAAAAAAAAAAAAATTATTACACTGTTATTTTTTAAAAAAAATAGTACTTTTCAGTCTTCAGGTTATTTTAATGAACTTTTACACCTATTTTTTCAGCTTAATTTAGATTTTTCTTAACTTAAAAATTTTTTTTTTTCTTTGAGCAGACCAAGGAGGTGCGAGATGAAACAGCAGATTTGCCTGTTTCACCCACAGCGTTAAAAAACAATTGAATAGCTTTTTCCGCTGAGGGTTCGCATCCAGCCTATACTTTAACATTGACAAACGGTTGGAGCGCAATAAGACCGTTTCGGTAAAAAAAAAAAAAAAAAAAAAAAAGATTAGAATTGCAGGAGAAGTTTCCGCGCTCGAAAATAATAAAAAAATACTTAACTCGCTCGAAATTACAAACTCGCTAACAATTGAATACCCCCCTTAATGTCCATGTGTAAGAGGCCCCAATATAGCCATTATTAATGCATATATATCTTTAAAAGTATTAAAATACACTATTATTAAAACAACAACATTAGCTATATAGATTTTGTTACTGGAGGCTAGAGGAAGGTAGATTTTAGGGCTGGGCATAGAGGCAACCTGAAGAAACAAAGATGTTCTTTGGCTCCAGTGTAATTATCACAATGGATAAGTGGATCTTAGCAAGTTAAAACATATGCATTTACTGCTACTTTCTCCCATTGTCCACAGATGGAGTAACACTTGACTCTCATAGGAAATGCTTCAAGCTATTGTGTAGTACACAACAGGATTATAAATGCCAGTGAATGGGGTGAGAATCACTTCACTAACACCAATGAATATGCACCCCCTCTACTCTAACCATACTGCTGTAATTGTTATTAACTTCTTTATCTGAAGGATCCTGCCAATATAAAGAAACTCCTCTACACAACAAGGAATTGTGTATTATCTACAATGATTTTTACATATGTTACATTAATCACATCTACAAGTGTATTATTTATTCTCCCAATATTGATAAACATTTCCACAATCCCCACGGGCACGTACAGTTTCATGCACAATAAGCAGTTCGTGATGTGACGATGGGCAACAATTACATACATAGGTTATGGGGATGGCTACACTGCACCAGCAATACATCTATATGCCAGGGACATTTACTTGACCATAAAAATCCTGCAGTTGGTGTAAATGTGAAACGTTCTTTCTATAATGGAAGGATAAATATGATTCTTATTAGAATTGTTTAGTAGTAATTATTGTGTCCGACCGCCTCAAAAATGTGCTGCTGTCTAAATAAAACAACAATAGTCTTTGCAGAATGCATGCTAGAGTCAGAAAAAAATTCCAAGAACAACAATGCAGTTTAGTTTCCATACCTGATCTCTTTGATGCTCTCCAGCTTACACATAATTTCTTGTTCATCGCCCATACTCTACACCCTGCAAAAAAATGTCCAGGGAAATATGTAGGAAAAAAAAAAGCAAGCAAACCAATACAATAGATATAAATGTAAGCACAGCTCCGATCCAGCAAAGTGACGCTCCGTGGTGCTGCTGGGAAATACAGTCCGTAGTAAAGTCTTCTTATAGCCCGTGTAATCCATAAAGACTACATCTCCCAGAAGACAAAGTGTGTCTCATTCACCTTCACTTCCTGCAAGCTCCACAGCCCCAACCTTTTGCAGAACATCTCGTTTGCTCCCAGTCTTAATCAATTTGCCAGAGCTAATGATGTGAGAGGCTGTCAGGAGAGGGAAGGCAGCGCTTTGTATCCAGATTAATGGTAGACAGAATATCATAATATATTACTCTTCCTAATGAGTATGTGTGGTCCTGCTGGGGAGGATGTTAATATCCTCATCTCCGCCTGACTGCATCTCCCATTCATCAATGGCTTATTAGTGTGAGGAATGAAATTTATGGGTTTAGACTATTAGTGGAATGGAGGTGTCTTTTTGGTATCATTCAATCATTGCTTCTATATAAAACAAGACCTCGCATATAAAACATCAAGTGACTGCAAAAGAACTATGGTTTATTGCACCCAATGGAGTACATACAAAAGCACAGTTTCTAAGCTTTATAAATATGTGTAACAGGTCATTGGTTTATAATCCTTGTTAATATATGCTTTACGCAAAAATCCTTAAAGAACAATTACCATATTTTTACATGAAAAAGGAATCTTAATTGTTTGAGGTAAATGGTGCAAGCCTTTATTTAGTACCATATAGCTGGGCACAGTTTAGAAGGATGTCATATTTTAACATACCTTTTAAATACCATAGAGAGATATTTCAGATGTTCATACATTTGCACAGGGTCTTGTTTGCATACACATGCGGTATCAAAACAATAAATAGATAAAAATGTAGTTACAAAAAAAGCACAATACACTGGCTTTTTTGGGAGGGTGAGTCCCTCCAAAAAATAAATAAGTGATTTTTTTTAAAGAAATTGAAGGTCCAACTGGCAATGTACAAGGTGGAAAGAGTGAAAATATTACTCCACAGCCAACCCTACTACCACTTCAGTGAGGTCAAACCGATTTTATAAAAAATAAATAAATAATAGATCATTTAGATAGTGAGTTGATAGATTTATATTAAATCCGACTTCATCAATCTACATTTCATCGGTCAAACTTGAATATCACACTATCTCATCAATTCTATAATCTACATTTTTATAACATCAACTCACTTATATCTAAGTAATCTATTCTGTTTATATCATCATCATCATCATTTACTTATATAGCGCCACTATTTCCGCAGCGCTGTACAGAGAACTCATTCACATCAGTCCCTGCCCCATTGGCGCTTACAGTCTAAATTCCCTAATATAGACACACACTAACAGAGAGGGAAACAGACAGAGAGAGACTAAGGTCAATTTTTGATAGCAGCCAATTAACCTACCAGTATGTTTTTGGAGTGTGGGAGGAAACCGGAGCACCCGGAGGAAACCCACGCAAACACAGGGAGAACATACAAACTCCACACAGATAAGGCCATGGTCGGGAATCGAACTCATGACCCTAGTGCTGTGAGGCAGAAGTGCTAACCACTAGGCCACTGTGCTGCACTTTTGTGAGAGCAGTTTCAGTGGAATGCTGGGGGTGGAAGTCTGATTGCAGAGAGTCGAGAATGGAGTGAGAGGAGAGAAAGTGCTCAAGTAGTTTGGAGGCAAAGGGGAGGAGAGAAATAGGGCGGTAGTTAGAGAGAGGCTGAATTTTTGAGAGATAGTTTCTTTAGAATTTGTAGGCTGAGCGCATGTGGAGGATGGAAATGTAGAGACAGGTTGAAGAGGTGGGCATGCAGTGGAGGAGAGGAAGCAGAGAAGTTGGTAGAGAATAGGGTCCAGGGGACAGGTTGTAGGATGATGCGATGAGTGCAGAGACCTCGTATTCAGTTAATGGAGAGAATTAATTAAGGGTGGATTGGGGAGTGTAAGTAAAGATAAAAATAAAAATAAAATACAGGCAAATAATTGTCAGGCGCCTTCTCTCTTACCGGAAGCGGCATCTGGTCGCCAGGACGCTATACTGAGTCCCGGGGCCGGTTGCTGACGTCAACGCCGCTGGTAAACTCCGTTCTCCCTGCATTCTTTAAGAAAGACTCTGGCACCATTAGGGTGCCAGAGTATTAGGTCTAACCCTGTCTCCAGGCAATTATGTTAATGTGTTCCTTTTGGTCTGTCTCCATGCTTCCTGACTTGGCTTGTTTGACTCTCCTTCGGGATTTTCCCTTTGGTACTGCAAGATCTTCTGCTATTTCACCTTGGCTTGTTTGACTACCCTTTTGGATCCTCCTTGTGTACTGTGCAGTCCGCACGGCCTGACTATCCGTTCACCTTCATTTATCTCGCCAAATGCCCTCCTGGAGAACCCTGTCCCAGGCGAAGGCCAGAAGCACGTTAGACTCCATGCCTCAAGATAGGGCTGTGCTAATATCAGCAGATAGCTTCAGTAACCTGACACTAATGAGCAGAGCAGCAATTGTAACAGTTTTTGTGAAGGAAATTCGTCTAGCCCCTGCATTCTAAATGGATTGAAGGGGTGAAAATCAGGTTATGGGAAAACCAGTAATTGCAATAGTCAAAGTAGGTTATTATGAGTGCATGAATTAAAAATTTAGCAGTGTCTTGTGTAAGATATATGCTTATGCTAAAGAGGTGTCTTAGATATATGTAAGAATGTGATTACAGATTGGATGGTGGGAACAAAGGACAGTTCTGAGTCAAGGAGGACATCTAGGCAGCGAGCATGAGGAGTAGGGTTTATTGTAGAGATGAGCGCACTCGGATTTCTGAAATCCGAGCCCACCCGAACATTGCCGATCCGAGTCGGATCCGAGACAGATCCGGGTATTGGCGCCAAATTCAAATCTGAAACTGAGGCTCTGACCCATAATCCTGTTGTCGGATCTCGCGATACTCGGATCCTATAAATTCCCCGCTAGTCGCCGCCATCTTCACTCGGGCATTGATCAGGGTAGAGGGAGGGTGTGTTAGGTGGTCCTCTGTCCTGCTATATCTTGTGTTGTTCAGTTCTGTGCTGTGCTGTGCTGTGCTCAGTCCAGTGGTGCTGTGTCCTGTGCTCTGTCCTTTTGAGGTCAGTGGTGCTGCTGGGTCCTGTGCTGTGTCCTGTTCAGTCCAGTGGTGCTGTGTCCTGTGCTCTGTGCTTCTAAGGGCATAGTTATTTCCCCAATATTCCCAAGTGTTTAAAAAAATAAAAAAAAGTTATTTTAAAAAATACAAAAAACTAATTTAATTTTTTTTAATTACAACAAAATTTGCACAACCAATCCTGCAGTATAAGCCCATTGGTACTGCAATATTACCAAGTTCACACATTCAGCAGTAAAAGTCCAGTGGTACTGCAATATTACAAAGTTCACACATTCTGCAGTATCAGTCCAGTGGTGCTGTGTCCTGCTGAGTTCAGTAGTGCTGCTGGGTCCTGTGCTGTGTCCTGTTCAGTCCAATGGTGCTGTGTCCTGTGCTCTGTGCTTCTAAGGGCATAGTTATTTCCCCATTATTCCCATGTTTTTAAAAAATTAAAATAAAAAATTAAAAAAAATAATAATTATAACCAAATTTGCAAAACCAATCCAGCAGTATAAGTCCATTGGTACTGCAATATTACCAAGTTCACACATTCTGAGTATCTTGTGCTACATATAATGGAGACCAAAAATTTGGAGGATAAAGTAGGGAAAGATCAAGACCCACTTCCTCCTAATGCTGAAGCTGCTGCCACTAGTCATAACATAGACGATGAAATGCCATCAACGTCGTCTTCCAAGCCCGATGCCCAATCTCGTAGTACCGGGCATGTAAAATCCAAAATGCCCAAGTTAAGAAAAAGTAGCAAAAAGAGAAACTTAAAATCATCTGCGGAGAAACGTAAAGTTGCCAATATGCCATTTACGACACGGAGTGGCAAGGAACGGCTTAGGCCCTGGCCCGTGTTCATGACTAGTGGTTCAGCTTCACCCACGGATCTTAGCCCTCCTCCTCCTCCCCCCCCTACAAAAAATTGAAGAGAGTTATGCTGTCAGGCATAAGGCGAGTCCAAGGGTGTTGGTGGTTGTCAAGCCTGACCTTCCCATCACTGTACGGGAAGAGGTGGATCGGGAGGAGCCTATTGATGATGTAGCTGGCGCTGTGGAGGAACTTGATGATGAGGATGGTGATGTGGTTATTGTAAATGAGGCACCAGGGGGGGAAACAGCTGATGTCCATGGGATGAAAAAGCCCATCGTCATGCCTGGTCAGAAGACCAAAAAATGCACCTCTTCGGTCTGGAGTTATTTTTATCCAAATCTAGACAACCAATGTATGGCCATATGTAGCTTATGTAAAGCTCAAATAAGCAGGGGTAAGGATCTTGCCCACCTAGAAACATCCTCCCTTATACGTCACCTGAATAACCTTCATAGTTCAGTGGTTAGTTCAGGAACTGGGGCTAGGACCCTCATCGGTACAGGGACACCTAAATCCCGTGGTCCAGTTGGATACACACCAGCAACACCCTCCTCGTCAACTTCCTCCACGATCTCCATCAGATTCAGTCCTGCAGCCCAAGTCAGCAGCCAGACTGAGTCCTCCTCAATACGGGATTCATCCGAGGAATCCTGCAGCGGTACGCCTACTACTGCCACTGCTGCTGTTGCTGCTGTTAGTCTGTCATCTTCCCAGAGGGGAAGTCGTAAGACCGCTAAGTCTTTCACAAAACAATTGACCGTCTAAAAAGTCGTTTGCCATGACCACAAAATACAATAGTAGTCACCCTATTGCAAAGCGTATAACTGCGGCTGTAACTGCAATGTTGGTGTTAGACGTGCGCCCGGTGTCCGCCATCAGTGGAGTGGGATTTAGAGGGTTGATGGAGGTATTGTGTCCCCGGTACCAAATCCCGTCGAGATTCCACTTCACTAGGCAGGCGATACCAAAAATGTACAGAGAAGTACGATCAAGTGTCCTCAGTGCTCTAAAAAATGCGGTTGTACCCACTGTCCACTTAACCACGGACATGTGGACAAGTGGTTCTGGGCAAACGAAGGACTATATGACTGTGACAGCCCACTGGGTAGATGCATCCCCTTCCGCAGCAACAGCTGCATCAGTAGCATCTACAAAATGGCTGCTCGTGAAAAGGCAGGCAACATTGTGTATTACAGGCTTTATTAAGAGGCACAACGCTGACAACATATTAGAGAAACTGAGGGAAATTATCTCCCAGTGGCTTACCCCACTTAGACTCTCATGGGGATTTGTGGTGTCAGACAATGCCAGTAACATTGTGCGGGCATTAAATATGGGCAATTTCCAGCACATCCCATGTTTTGCCCACACCATTAATTTGGTGGTGCAGCATTACCTCAAGAGTGACAGGGGTGTGCAGGAGATGCTTGCGGTGGCGCGCAAAATTGCTGGACACTTTCGGCATTCAGCCAGTGCCTACCGCAGACTAGAGGCACATCAAAAAAGCATGAACCTGCCCTGCCATCACCTCAAACAAGAGGTTGTGACGCGCTGGAACTCCACCCTCTATATGCTGCAGAGGATGGAGGAGCAGCAAAAGGCCAGTCAGGCCTACACAGCCACCTACGACATAGGCAAAGGAGTGGGGATGCGCCTCAGTCAAGCGCAGTGGAGAATGATTTCCGTGTTGTGCAAGGTTCTGCAGCCATTTGAACTTGCCACACGAGAAGTCAGTTCCGACACTGCCAGCTTGAGTCAGGTGATTCCCCTGATCAGGCTATTGCAAAAGCAGCTGGAGAAAGTGAGGGAGGAGCTGGTAAGCCATTGCGATTACACCAAGCTTGTAGCTCTTGTGGATGTAGCCCTTCGTACGCTTTGCCAGGATCCGAGGGTGGTCACTCTTTTAAAGTCAGAGGAATACATTCTGGCCACCGTGCTCGATCCTCGGTTTAAAGCGTATGTTGTGTCTCTGTTTCCGGCGGACACAAGTCTACAGCGGTGCAAAGACCTGCTGGTCAAGAGATTGTCCTCTGAAGTGGACCATGACATGCCAACAGCTCCACCCTCATTTTCTTCCACATCTATGGCTGCGAGGAAAAAGCTCCGTTTTCCTAAAAGAGGTGCTGGCGGGGATGCTGATAACATCTGGTCCGGACTGAAGGACCTGCCAACCATTGCAGACATGTCTACTCTCGCTGCATTGGATGCTGTCACAATTGAAAAAATTGTGGAGGATTACTTTGCTGACACCATCCAAGTAGACATGTCAGACAGTCCATATTGTTACTGGCAGGAAAAAAAGGCAGTTTGGAAGCCCCTGTACAAACTGGCTCTATTTTACCTGAGTTGTCCCCCCCCTCCAGTGTGTACTCGGAAAGAGTTTTTAGTGCAGCGGGGAACCTGGTCAGTGAGCGGCGAAGGAGGTTGCTTCCTCATAACGTTGAAAAAATTATGTTTATAAAAATGAATAATCAATTCCTCAATGAAGTACAGCACTGCCTTACAGATAGTACAGAGGGACCTGTGGTTGTGGAGTCCAGCGGGGATGAATTGATAATGTGTGATGAGGAGGAAGTACACACTGTAGGGGGAGAGGAATTTGAGGATGAGGATGACATCTTGCCTCAGTAGAGCCTGTTTAGTCTGTACAGGGAGAGATGAATAGCTTTTTTGGTGTGGGGGCCCAAACAAACCAATCATTTCAGCCAAAGTTGTTTGGTAGGCCCTGTCGCTGAAATGATTGGTTTGTTAAAGTGTGCATGTCCTATTTCAACAACATAAGGGTGGGTGTGAGGGCCCAAGGACAATTCCATCTTGGAACTTTTTTTTTTGCATTATATGACCAATTAACAGTCGTTTGCCATGTTCAAAAAGTAAAACCAAATTTAAACAAATTCAAGAAATTAAACCAAAAGTAAAATGCCCTGTCATAATTTAAAACAAGAGGTATTGACGTGCTCTAAAACTACTGTATTGTTGTTTATATTTTATAAACACTACACTTGAAAGCTTGAGTCTTTCAGTGAAAAAGTAACTCTCCATTGCACGAATATTTGCAACAGGGACAATTTTAGGGTTAAGAAAGTCAACAAATAACACTTCGACGCTGTCTGTCTTTATAAACACTACACTTGGAAGTTGGAGGAGGTATTGTGGCCCCGGCACCAAATTTACTACCGGGGCCACTCCACTGTGCAGTCCATATTTAGGTGTATCAGATATTAAACAATGGTGACAGTTGATGCCCAAATTTTTAATTATATTGTTGGCGCTGTAAAAAATTGTGTTCCGGGCACACCACACTACGCAGTCCATACCCTTTTTTGGTGGAATTCTGACCCGTGGAGGGTTTTTTCATTATATTGTGGCCTCGGTACCAAATTGTGCACCGGGGCCACCACACTACGCAGTCAAGAAAGATAGATGCGTATCATAGATAAAGTACATTCAGTGTTGTGGGGCAAATTGAAAAATATTCAAAATGCACTGACATTATCAAAAACAAGAGGTTTTCACACGCTGAAACTCCAACATGTATATGATGGAGAGGATGGAGGAGCAGCTGTATGTGCAGTGTAATGCAGACCTGTTGAAGGTTTTTTATATATTTTATTGTGGTGGCCAGTGCCCACTACTCTACGCAGTCCAGATACTATTTTTGAGTGTAATGCAGACCTGTTGAAAGTTTTCTATATATTATATTGTGGTGGCCAGTGGCCAGTCCTCTACGCAGTCCAGATACTATTTTTGGGTGTAATGCAGACCTGTTGAAGGTTTTCTATATATTTTTTAATGTGGTGCCCAGTGCCCACTACTCTACGCAGTCCAGATACTATTTGTGGGTGTAATTTAGACCTGTTGAAGGTTTTCTATATATTTTTTATTGTGGTGCCCAGTGCCCACTTCTCTACGAAGTCCAGATACTATTTTTGGGTGTAATGCAGACCTGTTGAAGGTTTTCTATATATTATATTGTGGTGCCCAGTGCCCACTACTCTACGCAGTCCAGATACTACTTTTGGGTGTAATTCAGACCTGTTGAAGGTTTTCTATATATTTTATTGTGGTGCCCAGTGCCCACTACTCTACGCAGTCCAGATACTATTTGTGGGTGTAATTCAGACCTGTTGAAGGTTTTCTATATATTTTTTATTGTGGTGCCCAGTGCCCACTACTCTACGCAGTCCAGATACTATTTTTGGGTGTAATGCAGACCTGTTGAAGGTTTTCTATATATTATATTGTGGTGGCCAGTGGCCAGTCATCTACGCAGTCCAGATACTATTTTTGGGTGTAATTCAGACCAGTTGATGGGTTTTTAATTATATTGTGGGGAACACTCCTCTACACAGTCCAGAAAGATACCTCGTTGCAACGTTTTGTACTAAAAAAAAAAAAAAATATTGTGAGGTGTTAGGTGTTCAGAATAGCCTTTAAATTAGTGGAAATTATTGTTATTGAATGTTATTGAGGTTAATAATAGCGTAGGAGTGAAAATAAGCCCAAAAACTTGATTTTTACACTTTTTAGTTTTTTTCCAAAAAAATCCGAATCCAAAACCTTAAATCCGAACCAAAACCTTTCGGCAGGTGTTTTGCGAAACAAATCCGAACCCAAAACATCGCGAAAATCCGGATACAAAACACAAAACACAAGACCTCAAAAGTCGCCGGTGCACATCCCTAGTTTTTTGTTGTGTTGCCAACAGAAATACAGATGTCCGTTATGCAGCTTCAACTGACGTTTGGGAAGATTTGAAACAAGGAGTTTGAAGTGGCGAGAGCGGATCCAAGATGGCATAAAGATATTTAGTAACACGGGCCAACATAGCTGGCGAGAGATCAGAAGATTAATTAATGTGGTATAATTTGCATATAGGTGATATTGAATCCAAAGAAGCTAGTTTTCCAAGAGAAGTCATATAAAAAGTTGTCTGAAAGCTTGTCGGTAGAGATTCCAAAAGGTTGGGTGAGTCTACCGACATACCTGTCCACACTCCTAGGGGCCAGGTCAGTAAAATCTGTATCACCGGAGTCTACTACAGTTGAATGCTCTTGAATCTGTCAATACCAACATTTAACTTTTTAGATGTACCCCCAACCCTCTGCTCCTTTTCCATATGTAACTCTCTTTAACTTTGAAAAAGTCAACAATTTATAATGGATGGACACTTCTAGTAGGTTGGGGAACCTTGAGATCCCTGGCGCCTGCTTAACTTCTGCATTGTCACAAGGGTTCAGGTAGCCCTAGGCTAAAACACTCGTAACGTCCATTGCCTTCCACGCCTGGCTAATACACAATAGGTAAAAACAAACGGATGTTAATGTTTAATAAATTTTATATAACACAATAAAGATGACACGCCCATTTAAGTATAAATAGACCACACCCCTATGACTGATTAATTGGCCACACCCATGTGTCACACCCAGACCACACCCATGTGATGTCATAAAGGACACAGTAGTCTCAGGGTATAAAAGAGGGGGTTGGGAGGCCACAAGTCAACTACTAAAGCTGGAAAGCTACAATTAGTAAATGATGAGAAAGATTCAACTTCTGATTGCTGGAGGGCGCCAAGTGCTAATTGCTGGAGGATGTCAACTAATCCTGGCGGGAGTGCTCCATCTGCTCCTAGCAGGAGTGCTTCAAGTGTTCCATCTGCTAATGGCTTGGGGGCTCCTACTACTCCTGACTAAGGGGTCCTACTGCTGCTGGCTGGGGGCATCCAACTGTTACTGACTAGGGAGATCAAACAGCACCTGACTAGGGGGATCCATCAACTCTTGGCTGAGGCCCTCCATCAGCTCCTTCTTATAGCCCTCCTACAACTCCTGGCTGATGGTCACCAACATATACCAGAGGAGGGCCTCCAATATCTCTACCAAAAACTACTGAGTGAGGGGCCCCAACAGTTCCTGAGTGAGGGGCTGGAGGTCCTAGAACCGCTCCTGGAGAACGGGGTTCCGCAGCTCCTCGGTGAGGATCTTCCATGGCTCCTGAAAGAAGACCTTGCAAAGCTCGTGGAAGACAGTGATCAAAACTTCCTGGTAGAGATTATATATCAACTACTGGTAGAGGCTATACATCAGTTAATGGAAGGTCTTTATGTGCTCAGTGCTAAACGCAAATTGGACATTACCAGTTTTGTTATTGCAGCCAATGGCCATGGTAAAGACAAAATTGCAAATAAAATTGCAATATTAAATAAAATAAAAATAAACAGAATTTGGTCTCCTGTGATCTTTTAAGCATTAATGTGTGTGTGTGTGTGTATATATGTGTGCGTATATATATGTAAATACACACACATATACACACACAATATATATATATATATATACACACACACACATATATATATATATATATATACACATATATATACACACACACACATATATATATATATATATATATACATACACACACACATATATATATATATATATATACATACACACAATGTTTGTGTATATGTGTGTGTGTGCGCACACACACACATATATATATACACATATACACACACACACACGTATATATATTTATATATACACACACATGTATAATATACACGCACACATATATACAGTGTCGGACTGAGGCATGAAGGGCCCCCCAGGGACTGCAACGCTAGGGGCCCACCAGAGAGGGTGTGGCCAGCCATTATAGAGGCGAGACCAGACTAAAGGGGGAGTGGTCAGCCCACGAAGGACAGCTAGCACCATAGTGCAGTATATAAAGAATGCAGTGTGCTCATCCTTCTCATTTAAAATGACAGACTGACTGCGCACTTAGTTACGAACCTGTGCAAAGAAATGGTTCCTGCGTCCATCCTTCATGCTCCTCTGGGCGGTTGGATATCCGGAACTCCTACTCCATGGGCGTCTCTTCTCATCTGCCCTGCTCAAAGTGAATAACACACTACCGCGCAGAGAGCCCAGACGCGGCTCTGTGCACCTGTGTGGTAGTGTGTTTAACGGGAGTGTTTGGCGAAAACAGGCGGGAAGAGTTGCGCTCTACTCCTATTATTGCAAGAGCAGAATTAACACAGGGTATCCCTTCCTACGAACTAATAATATACTGAAAGTTAAGCGCTCATTGACTTATGTATTATTCCAAGTGTAATAATACTAATAATAAAATTTGTATTCTTTTATCTTGAATACAATTCGTATATTTCTATATCTTGTATTAGGCTGTGACCAAGAGGCTCGGTTCAATTAGTGGGATAACATTTAATGTTAGTTTTATCACAATTTATTGAATCCTGGTTAAAATACATAAAAATACATTAATATAGACAAATAAAATACTCCTATTAAACCACAGTATCTATATTAAGAGACATTGGTTTCTATATACATACATATGGTATGGAATCAATTGAACATACATTAAATATCAGACAACCCTAGGTATATAGACCTGGACTAGTCCAGTTACTGGGAGGCAAAGGGCAGTGGGTATAAATGCTGTATTGATGCAGATATAACACAGTCACTGATATCTCAATAAAATAATGTTCATAGCATACAAGTCCAGTAGATGGGAATTGGTATTCTTTTAAGTCTCTGTTAGTGCGATATAAATATTCAGATCACTGTCCACATATATCACATGGTTATTGCTGCGATGCTTTGAAATTTAAACTTTGTTTACTTGCAGTTTATATGTATATAGAAATGGTGGCCGGGTACCCAGTGTACTGAAATCAGAGAATGTTTCTAGTAGTCCGTGCTTGTTACTGTTGGAGAGGAAGGCGTCTGCGTTCCACTGTGGAACACATCCATCCCTTCCTGTTCTCGCGTATGTCCAATAGATGAATTGTAGGCAAGTTGGGAGTCAGCTGTTTTCTAAGCTCCTCCATAACAATGGAGAGGGCGGAGCTATAACGCGGCAGGGCCTACCGGTGGCCTACCAATGTGTTTTTGGAGTGTGGGAGGAAACCGGAGCACCCGGAGGAAACCCATGCAAACACAGGGAGAACATACAAACTCCACACAGATAAGGCCATGGTCAGGAATCGATCATATGACCCCAGTGCTGTGAGGCAGAAATGCTAACCACTAGGCCACTGTTTACATATTTGGGAGAATGCTATGACTTGTCAAAAACAAACTTGCTCTGATGGTCTTACCTGCCGGTATTGGCGCTGCTAAGCTAGTAGGCGCGGAGTCTTCACCAGGGACTCCCGCAAGGGGATTTGGGGTTCGCTGCAGAGGCGTACAGGTCGCGGTCCTCCCAGTTAGCTACCAGCAAGGTATAGGTGATTAGCGTAGTTGTGGAATCCAAAGGTCAAACCGAGTGGGCAAATGAGGCACCGAAGGAATAGGCAGAACAACACTCTGCAAACCAAGAGATCAAACCAGGAAATCAGAGAGGTCCAAAGGAATATCCAAAAGAGTAGTCAAACAGAACCGGGTCAAAACCGGGTCAAAATCCAAGGAATAAAGTAGGCTCAGCAAACAAGTGTTGGAGTCTAGGGACCTAGATACTCTGGCACCCTAGTGGTGCCAGTCAGGTATAAATACATGCTGTCTCGAACTTCTGAAGAAGCCGGCGCGACCTGACGACGTGACTGAGAAGCGCAACGCTGCCACCGGCGCTGTCAAGAGGGCAATGCAAGCATGCAGCAATGGACAATGTACTGTACAAAGCATTGTACATTGTCCATGGGCGCACACCTACACTACCCCCCCAACAGCACCGACAACAGGGTCGCGCCTCCCAGTGACACCAGCAAGTCGCTCCTGCTTCTTCATTTATCGCAAGTGCTTGCAGTCGGTGGGCACATCGGTCGTCCTGCAGCCACGTCGGGAAGAAGCCCTTCGTGTGAAAACGTCGGGGTAAGTCTTGTTGGAGTAGTCAGCATCGATATGCTGACTACCACTGTTTCCCGTCTTACCTAAGGTCTCACAGCTGGTATTACGGGAGCACTGTCCGCTGTCCCAACTCGGCAACTCCGTTCTACACAAGATCTGCGTCTCTCATCCACCCTCATTACATCCTCCCATTCCCGGTTACAGGACTTTTTTCGGGCTGCACCCACTCTATGGAATTCTCTCCTGCTCACAATAAGACTCTCCTCTGGTCTACAAACTTTCAAGCATTCTCTGAAAACCTACCTCTTCAGACAAGCTTATAATATTCCTCAACCACCCTCTTAACCTCACTACCTTACCCTATTACCACCCGTTACACAAATTCACACAAGACAACTATCCCCTGACCAACATTGTTGTGTGACAGGATCATTTAGCTTATGAGTCACTTTTACCTTTGCAGTCTGGCTGGGCCAAAATGCAAAATGTAGACTTAACCTCATGTGTCAATCTCCCATTGTCCCATAGATTGTAAGCTTGCGAGCAGGGCCTTCTCACCTCTCTGTCTGTTTTACCCAGTTTGTTTATTAGTTTACTATGTTTGTCCCCAATTGTAAAGCGCTACGGAATATGTTGGTGCTATATAAATAAATGATGATGATGATCATAATGTCCTTGTCCAGGGAGGAGAGCTGCTCGTCGGATTTGGTAAGCTTTCCTATACTGCTACATGGTGAAAGGCGAGGAGACTCTCACCTGTAGGACTGACTCCCACCAGATAACCGGCGATGTGCGTAACAGTTCACTTCAAAGTCCTGGACGTGCATGCCGATTCATGTGTACACAATGTACACGTTTGACATGATTTACTGTTAGATCTGTGGTCTTCATCTGTCATAACCATTGGCTGAAAAGATGGTGACTCAGCACACTCCATAGAGATCTATGGACACTGCCAGTTCTGAGTGCATACACACTGCAGGATTGGAACAACATCGTTCCATCGTTGAATGAGATTTTTAGCTTGGTTTAAAAATCAAATCAAATGATACGATGAGCTTTGGAATAGCCATCATTCATTGTTGCAGGGTACACACGAATGTGACATCTCGCTGACCAGTCATTTAACATCTGATTGACCCGATAATCAGCTGAAAACACTGTAATGGAACTAGATAAACTTTCCAGATATAACACCCCGAATGAGGTGTCCATTGTGTCAACCATAATCTTAATGTCAGCTTAAATGCTCGACTCCCTCTCTCAAGTCAATGCCAGAGTCAGAATTCTCTATGTCGAGAGGATGGGACCTGCAGTTCTAATATTTGGGTGGAAGGATCAGTAGGATTGAAATACAACGCAATAATTGGCACTGAGAACAGTGCTGAGAATAGAGCTTCTTTATAAGTAATGGCAAGAGGATATCTTCATTAGCATCAGTCTACTGGCTGGACAAGCACACAGTAACATGTATTGCAGTGCAGGATATATCATATATATATATATATATATATATATATATATATATATATATATATATATACATATAACATCTGAGGTCTATGCAAATAAAGTTGAAACATCCTTGCTAGATGGTTCACAAGATGACACTTGGCTGAGATTTGCAATATGCAGCCGAAGTAGCATTTTCTAAAATTAAACTAATGCTTTACAAGACCAGAAGTGACAGGAGGCTACAGTGATGGGACATCAGACTAACTTCTCCTTGTGGAAGGGCCTAGTAATTAGTGGTTTGGACGTGATAAAGTGTAGCTATCACAGAGACACAGTGATGAACCAATCTTCATGAAAACGTAGCCTATCGCTACACTACCAGCCGGTGAAATCACGGAGGCGCTTGTGGCCTGCAGACGGTGGGGAAGCCATTTTTCGTGAGCTGATTCACTATTAATGAGAATGAAAACGTAAGTAGAACATGGTAATGCCAGGGTCAGTGTTAGACATTAATGGGCCTGTTTACGAAGCTGCGGTATACCAATACTTCGGAGAAAGGCTCTGTTATCACTTTGGATAATTTGTCAAAGGATTAAGCCGGAGAAATCACAGGGCGAAAAGAGCCCATTTAACAAGCGACGAAAAGCGATGCTTGCCTTCCAGCGCCTGAACAGTTAACGCCATCTGTGCCGCTAACCGTGGTTTCAGTGAATTCTAGACCCGCTGGAGAGGAGAATCTCAGACCAGTAATTTCTTTTTGATTCTTCTCAGTCTTCCTGGATGCTCCTTCCCCTCCTTCCCCTCACAGTAATCTAAGTTAACTTAAATGAATAAATTCAATTGAACTAAATTACCTTTAATGAATGGATCGGTCTATTAACTTAAATGAATGAATGAAATAAGAGGATTTATGTACTTACGTTAAATCCGTTTCTCTGATTCCGTCTGGGGGACACTGCTTACCATGGGCCGTGGAGGGGAGCCTGGGAGCCGGCACCCAACCAGCCAAACTCCAGCACTGCTGGCAGACCCCTCCCCTCCACAAACCCCCCGCCTCTTCCCGTTCAGTTAGTCCTAAAAAGCCCAAGGATAAAAAGGGCAGTCAAACAGAAGAAAACAGAAGGGAGGGATCGCAGTGTCCCCCAGACGGAATCAGAGAAACGGATTTAACGTAAGTAAATAAATCCTCTTTTCTCTTTCATCCGGTCTGGGGAACACTGCTTACCATGGGGACGTTCTAAAGCAGCCCCCCAAGGGTGGGACTACTCTGAAAATCCCGCTCGTAAAGCACTACGAGCGAAATCTGCATCAGCTGATGCAAAAACATTAAACTGATAAAATTTTGTAAAGGTGTGGACAGAGGACCAGGTGGCTGCCCTGCAAAGCTGGTCTGCAGAAGCTCCATTCCTTGCTGCCCACGAAGCCCCTACCGATCTGGTGGAATGGGCTGTAAGTCTCTCCGGCACAGGACGGTTAGCCTTTACATATGCTTGTCTGATGGTAGACGTAATCCATCTAGCGATGGATTGTTTTGAGGCTGGCCAGCCTCTCTTATTAGCATCATAAAGGACAAACAGAGAGTCAGTACGTCTAATCTGGGAAGTTCTTTTGACATATATGCGGAGAGCCCTAACCACATCTAACTTATCCATAGATTGTTTATCTGAATGAGAAGCAGATGAGAAAACTGGAACTACAATTTCCTGGTTAAGATGGAAAGCTGACACTACTTTCGGGACAAAAGAAGGAAGGGTCCTTAACACCGCTCTGTCCTCGTGGAAAACCAAATAAGGTTCTCAACAGGACAAGGCTCCTAATTCAGAAACCCTACGAGCTGATGAGATAGCCAAAAGAAAGAGGACCTTCCAAGTCAACCACTTTAAATCTGCCCTGCTTAAAGGCTCAAATGGAGGCCCCTTGAGCATATCCAGTACCATGTTGAGATCCCATGGAGCTGTGGGAGGTACATAAGGAGGCTGTATGTGCAAGACTCCCTGAAGAAAAGTTCTAATATCCGGCAAATCAGCTAATTTCATATGGAAAAATACTGAAAGTGCCGATACCTGTACCTTTAGGGAACCTAATCTGAGACCTGCTTCCAGGCCCCCCTGAAGAAAAGCTAACAAGCGGGGAATACGAAAAGCGGACGAATTGCACGTCCTGTTTTCGCACCACCTAATGTAGGCCTTCCAAATCCTGTGATAGATGCGAGATTAAACAGGTTTCCTAGCTAACATCAGAGTGTTAACTACACTGGAAGAAAAACCTCTAGACCTCCAGAGGCTGGCTTCAACAGCCATGCCGTTAAACTGAGCTGAGGTAAACTCTGGTGCTGGAATGGACCCTGCAGAAGAAGGTCGTCTCGATGCGGAAGGTGGACCCCTGGTCCATCCGCCATAGACAATATGTCTGCGTACCACACTCGGCGCGGCCAAGAGGGAGCTACTAATATTACTGGCAGACCGCCCTGCCTTACTCGTTTGAGGACACGAGGCAGCATGGGAATTGGAGGAAACAGGTATCCCATCCTGAACTCCCATGACATAGTCATGACATCTACTGCCACCGCTAGGGGATCTCTTGCCCTTGCGCAAAACCTTGGAACTTTCCTGTTGTGTCTGGAGGCCATAAGATCTATGTCCGGAAGACCCCACTTCCGAACCAGAGACTGGAAGACCTCCGGGTGGAGTGACCACTCCCCCGGCGTCATCTGGATTCGCCTTAGATAGTCTGCCTCCCAGTTTTCTATTCCTGGAATGAAAACTGCTGATATTGCCGGAACATATAGCTCTGCCCAAACCAATATTTGAGCAGCTACATCCATGGCAGCTGCACTCCTGGTTCCTCCTTGTCTGTTAACATATGCTACGGCCGTGGCATTGTCGGACTGAATTCTGACCGGGTGGCCCTGAAGAAGGGACTGTGCTCCCCTGAGGGCCAAGAGAATGGCCTTCAATTCTAATACATTTATTGATAGGGCTGATTCCTGAACCGACCAACGTCCTTGGAGTCGGAGATGCAGGATTACGCCCCCTAACCTTTCAAGCTGGCGTCCGTCGTGGCTATGATCCACGACCATGGAGTGAAGGATCTGCCCACTTTCAGGTGATCCTGAAACAGCCACCACTGAAGAGATTCTCTCGCCCTCGGAGATAGGGAGATCTTCTGAAGTTCCAGGTGTAGGTGTGATCCCGACCACTTTGACAATAGATCCCACTGGAAACATCGAGAATGGGCTCGACCGAAGGGAATGGTCTCGAAGGAGGCCACCATCTTTCCGAGTAGCCTCATGCATAAATGCATTGAGGGGCTTGGGGAAGACAAAACCTGAGTAGTTACAGTCTGAATAGAGCTGATCTTCTCTACTGGAAGAAACACTCTTTGTTTGCTGGTGTCCATGATGAGTCCCAGGAAAACCATGCGCTGACACGGAACCATCTGGGATTTCTTTGAATTTATCAACCACTGTGGCCCTCGAGAAACGCCCGGGTGAGGGATAAGTGATGAAGTAGGCAATTCTCTAATGAAGCCTTGATGAGTAGGTCGTCCAAATAAGGAATGACCTGAACTCCCTGCAGGTGAAGACATGCTGCCAAAATTGACATAATCTTCGTGAAGACCCTTGGCGCTGTTGAGAGGCCGAAGGGGAGGGCCCGAAACTGGTAGTGGAATGATCCCACCGAGAATCTGAGAAGGGACTGATGGTGGATCCAAATGGGAACATGGAGGTATGCGTCCTTTATATCTATGGACACCATATACTGATCCTTCTCTAGGCCGTTTATCACTGACCTCAGAGATTCCATCCGAAATCTGTCCACCCTTAAGTTAACATTGAGGCCCTTTAAGTTTAGAATGGGACGAAAGGAGCCGTCCGGCTTCCTGACTAGGAACAGGTTGGAATAGAAACCCCGACCTTTCTGGCAATCTGGAACTCTGCAGATGACCTTCTGAAGCAGAAGAGAAGCGACACAATCCTGTATAGCCTGTCTTCTTAATGGATCCCGGGGTAGCGGGGTCTGGAAGTAACGCTGTGGAGCCAGGCCCAACAGGTCTATCCTGTACCCTTCTGAAATAATTCCCCGGATCCAAGGATCTTGGGAAGACGCTGCCCACTGTTCCCAAAACAGTGATAGTCTATGCATATATATTCTTTTATGTCTTTGATCTTTTCACTACCCTTTATCTCTCTTTGCATTTCAACTACAATTTATTTATAATTATATTTATTTCATTGTATTTATATTTATTTTTATAATTTTTATTTATTATATTTGTATTTTTTATATTATTTATTATAATTGTATTTTTATTTTTGTTATACTTTTTTCATTTTAGTTTTAATTGTTTTTATAAGCATCTTAGTTATAATTATTTTTACCTATTTATATTCTTATTTTTTAATATCATTATTTATATTTGATTTTATTTTAAATTTATTGTTGTATGTTTGTACACCAAACTAGAGCTTAGAACAAATGAGAGCTATAAACATTGAGCTATAGACATTGACCTAACTGGTTCCACTGCTGGAACATACCGAAAAAAAGAGAGTCATGCTATAAACCTCATAAGAGCTTATAAATGCAAAAGATCTGATTTCACAAACAATCTGTGCTATAACATGTTTCCTGCTCACCAAAGCCACAGTCAGCACTATAACCTGTACGAAGGAGCTATATTCATTATGTACAAATAGAAAACTGTATACGTACCAACCAGGTATTTTGTAAACAACAGGAGAAAAGGTGAGCTCTCCTCTCTCTCCCTTCTTCCACACTATTCTCCAATCCCCCAACCCACAGATTCCCAAAAGTAACAGAAGAACTTAATAAAGAAAAGTGAATCTCAACAACACCAATCCCCACCTATAGAACAACAACTGACCCCACGAAAGAAAACAAAAATAAGGTAAGCAAACTTAAGTTTGCACGACAGCAACAATACTTTACTCCATCACTCCAACCTGCACTGCGCCACGGGAAACTTCAAAAGATTCAAAAAAAGAACAGTGCCTCCACTAATGAGGCCCAGATTTGTGGAAGGGCATCATAATCCTAAATCTAGGGTGGCAGAAAGCCTGCTGTTTATTGTTTCCTTACGTTACAATTCCTTAATTATTCACTACCAGCTACAATTTTTATTCCATTACCTTATGTTTCAGTTGCCCCCCACACCTCTTAGATTGTCAGCTCATGTTGGGCCAACTTTATCTTCTGTTTTATGTTATTTATTGATCCCCTCCATGTACATCTCGATGTAATAGATTTACAAATAAAGGACAAAAATAATAATCTTATCACATTTTTTCTTATGAATGCCTGTAAATATAAAAGAAAATAATCAAACATTATTTTGAATTACCAGTAAAAAAATGTATTACTTGTATACAGTTAGGATGTGGTGTGAGATGAAGCCATGGAGATGTTCATCGATGGGGTGTTCAAGGGGAAGTAGCAACAAAAGTGTTATATCAGAGTCTTCCAATATGAAGGGGTAACCTGTTTGATATTTTGTCATTTTATTTTCTACTTGCTGGACTTTAATCCAAGTCATCATGAGATCTAGGGGTAAATGCATGTTTCTGGGGGGTTTGAAAAGTGGAGATGTTGCCTATAGCAACCAGTCAGAATCTAGACATCATTTTGTAGAATGTACTAAATAAATGATAACTAGAATCTGATTGGTTGCTACAGGCAACATCTCAACTTTTCAATCCCACCACAAACTCGCAGCTTGATACATTTACCCCCTACTGTAGAACAATTCAGAAGATACAGATAGTAGTTCCTCTATCCTGTACAAACTATGTAATTCACCTGTTTAATTCTGTCTAACCTTGCATTGTCTACAGATCACATACTCCAACATCAGGTAAGAACAATATATTTAAGGGTTTAAAGCCAAATCAGATTATATTTGACAGATAGTGAAAGTGATAGTAGAATTCAGCAAGAAGAAGGCCGAAGATTAATAAAAAAAGGGAAAACAGGGCTAGCGAAGCAGGCCAAGAGGTACAGAGGGTGAAGGAACAGTAGAAGGAGCATACAAGGAAAGAGGGCCCTGCTCATGAGAGCTAACAACCTAAAGGGAAGGGGGAGACACATAAAGGGTGGTACTATCTAATTTTGCTGCCTATGTGAGAAGCATGGTGGTTCATTGGTTAGCATTGCTGCCTAACAGCACTCAAGTTCAATTCTGACCAGGGGCACTATCTATCAGCAGCAGCAGCAGCTATTTATATAGCGCCACTAATTCCACAGCACTATACAGAGAACTCACATCAGTCCCTGCCCCATTGGAGCTTACAGTCTAAATTCCCTAACATACACACACACAGATCAAGAAAGTCTGCTGTGCAGCAGAAGTGCTAACCACTAATCCTCTGTGCTGCTCAATCTATTTGGAACTTGTATGTTCTTCCTGTGAATGCACGAGTTTTCTCCAGGTACTCCAGTGTCCTACCACAGTCCAAAAACATACTGGCAGGTTAATTGGCTTTTGACAAAGTGTTTGTCAGGGAATTTCGATTGTAAGCTCTAATGGGCAGGGGCTGATCTGAATGAGTCTATGTTCTCTTTACAGGGCTGAGTAATATGAAATAAATGATAATATGTATGTGACGAAATGCAAATTAAAATATGACTCCCAACTTTAATGTTAAAAAGAAAAGTATTGGGTAGCAAAATCACACCTGTAAATCAACATACAAGTCATTTTAAAATACATTATACTATTTTCTCTTTAAAAGCTGCATTTTGTTATATAAAAATCTCAACATTCTCCAGAATTGAATTATGGCTAGTGCAGTACAGTGCTGTGATTAGTGAACTTGGAAAGGCTTGTTTGTTGTCCTTGAAAGCTGAACTTGGACCACCCTGCTCTAATGACATGGGTAGAACAGCTTCCTCCATTTATTGGCTATTTTTTGTCTAACAAAAGCTGGTGAACACTAGACTAATAGGAATCTGCTGTACACAGTGGGAAGCATTACATAGTCATCCTCAGCTTCCCCTTCAATTATAAAAACAATGGCAAGTACAGGAAGTCACTCAAATGTGAAAAGGCCTGTTCTTTACGTAGTCAAAATGAAGCTGTTCCAGGTGTACAGAATAGAGAATACCTTATTCAGAGATGGAAAGTGTCATATGACTAAAACAAAGATAACTGTTTTCTGAATGTAATATAGTGTATATTCAATGCTAGCATTGATTTACATTAATCCATTCAAGGCCAATGAAATAGAAATAATAGTAATAAAGACCACATATTTTTTGTTAGTAACAAAACATAAAAGTAAACATAAAAGGCGAGAAAGATTTGGTAAGACCAGAGGTTTTGGGAGTTGCTGCTCTGGAAAAGCTTACACATAAGTTTACATTCCCTCAAGTACAAGTACGGCCGGACTGGGACTAAAAATCAGCCCTGGCATTTAAAGCATACAGGCCCACCTCTGTTCCAGATAATAATAATATTAATATTAATAATTACAATACTTTTTGCAAAGGTCATTGTTTTATGGTGTCTCGTGAGATACAAATGTAATTATGACCTCCCCAGCCCACTGTACTTATCTATGCATCTGGTGCTGCTGACATCCATCAGAGTGAGAACTTCCTGAAGAGTGAGCGGGGAAGCTCTTTGTCTCACAAGATTACCAAATCTTGTGATAGTTAGAGCTCTTCGGCTTGCTCTGCAGGCTGTGTCCTGTCCGGGGACTGGGAGCAGCTATCAGCTCCCTTCCCCTAACCAGGGCTGGATTAAGGCTCAGGGGGCCCAGGGTATTTAAGACAGCAGGGTCCCTATTATGTAACATGGTTATCATTTTAGACAAATACACAGGCAATACTGTGTGCACTACTGTTAGATGTACACAGCTCTGCCTTCATAAGCAGTACGTTGTGAAGCGGAACATACCTCCCAACTGTCCTTGCAGTCGGACCAAATCCTGACTAAGCAAGACAGTCACCCAAATTCGGGACTGCCCCACCAGATTCAGGGCAGTTGGCAGACTGTCCTGCTCTCTCCTACCTGTCTTGTCACTTTCACCACTTGTGGCAGCTGGTTTCTTTAGCTGAGTTCCTTCTTGTCTTGATACTGGAATGTTGAATGCCCTAGTACATGAGATTTAAAAAACTCCAACCAGCCTCAGTGTTAAATTAATAGCACTCACGTTTTATAATTAGGCCTCCCTCCATTCCCAACAAAAATAATATTCACATTTAATAAATAGACCTATTTCCCTCCAACCAGCCCCAACATTAAATTAACAGTATATTAATTTAATCAAAACCTATTTCCCTCCCTCCAAACAGTCCCAGCAATAAATTAAATAGCATTTACATTTAATAAATATAACCATTTTCCACAACCATCCACCACATTAAATAATTTATATTCACATTTAATAAATAGCCCTTCTCCCCAAAATCAGCCATATATTTAATAAATAGTCCCAAACCATCCCAGCATTAAATTAAAGGTTCTGTCACCTCACCTTAAATAATTAGCCCCCACCTACACTCCACCATTAAATAGCCTACCTCCCACACTATATTAAGATCCCCCCTTCCCTCACATATTCTATTAACATACTGCGCCCAGACACACACTATACTAAAATACTGCACCCACACACACTATATTAACATACTGCGTCCACACACACACACACACTATATTAACATACTGCGCACACACACACACACACATACTATATTAACATAACACACACACAATACTAACATACTGCACCCACACAAACACACACACACTATATTAACATAACTTACACACACTATATTAACATAGTGCGCCCACACACACTGTATTAACATAACGCACACACTATATTAACATACTGCGCCCGCACACACACTATATTAACATACTGCGCCCGCACACACTATATTAACATACTGCGCCCACACACACTATATTAACATACTGCGCCCACACACACTATATTAACATACTGCGCCCACACACACTATATTAACATACTGCGCCCGCGCACACACACCCCCTATATTAACAGACTGCACCCACACACCCTATATTAACATACTGCGCCCACACACACACACACACTGTATTAACATACTGCGCCTACACACACACTATATTAAAATACTGCGCCCACACACATGGACCTTTATATGACTTCTTCCTCAGGTGCCATGCCCCCCGAAACATAATTATTTCACTCCTTCCTGCAGCTTTAAAAATACACACATCAATGTGATCTTTATATAGCTATGTTATTTGTGGGAAGCTGGAGACTCAGAATCTCATTCCTCATCCCCATGCGTCAACTACTATAAGTAGTGTAAGCACGCTGATATTACCATAAGAGGGTTTGATAAGAAAACATGAGCAACCCGTGTCGGTCTGGGGCATGAAGAGCCCATAGGGGGAATACAATGGCTGGGGCCCAAGTGGCGGTGCACATCTGAAAGGCTGTGTCCAACTTACGGAGAGGGGGTGGCCAGCCATGTGGTCAGCACACAGAGGATATGGCTAGAGCCATAGTGCAGTGCAATGTACAATGATAAAAGGGGATGTTTTAGGGGAATATAAAAAGCAGACATCCACTGTGCACAAAGGTTTTTTTTAAACTCGTGGGTAGGACCACACAGTAAAATCCTCTGAGGTTCTCAACGTACCCTTGTCCAAGACTTAAATTGTGGGTATGACTACAGAACTTTCCTCGGTTCATAAAATACTTCTTTCATGATCCCAAATAATTTAATGCCATCATAAGAACATATCCTCCCTTAGTCTCTTAATTTGGCTGCATCACAGGTTTATTAAAAGGCATGACTGTAAATCAGTGATAGACAACCTCAAACACTTCAGTGAGGAAATGATGTGGTTATCTGACCTTCACAAGGGCCTCACATTACCCTTAATCTCAGTAATAGTTAAAATATCTATTGTTATAACATATCAGTAGGAATTTTAAATAAGTGTTACAAGTTCTAAATAAATATCTGACAGTAAACCAGGAAGGAGCTGGGGACCAGAAGGCTCAGAGGGATGCATGTGGCCCTAGGGCCACCTATTGATCATCACTGCGGTAAATAGTCACACATCACTGCACAGATGTCATGCCTCACATGGGAGACCAGAGTCTGCAAAAGACTCAGATTTTCCCCACAAATAGTGAGGAGAGCTACCATATTGAAGCCAGGACCCCGGAAGATAGGTGTGTGGTCACGGGTCCCCGGCAGATGGGTGTGTATGGCGGGTGCAGTAGAAGCACATTTTTTTTACCCCGTTAGGGGGTGTTGAGACCTCCAAATAACAAGAAGAGTGTTTCCCATAGTGTGGGGGAGGCCACAATATGTAAACTGGCAATAACACAGGCCAGTGTGGAGCAGAAAGAGGGTAAAAGCCTGAAGTACTTACAGCTAAGGGCCACCTTTATGGTACCCCAGTAGTAATAAATACATAGTAAACACAGTGTTGGCACCACAGGATAAAAGGCAGAGTGTAAGAAAAGTGAGTGCTCCTATCAGGTACCCCATGGAGTAGTCCCCTTGGAAAGACCACCATACTGTGAGTGGTGGGTCACTGCACGGTTCAGCGTGGGTAATTGGGAGTGCAGCTGTGAGGGAGGAAGAGACTATAAAGCAGAGAAGTCTCTGGATGAGGGGATGTTGTGCCTCATGAAAGGAGAGAGTCCCTGGCTATTGGGTGAGCTGAAATAAGTGAGAGGCCTGTGTGATGCAACCTGTGTCTACCTGTGGAACTACTGCTCCCAGCTACTACAGCTGGTATGTAATGTGCTGTCAGCATATACGTACTGTGCAGGAGTGAGATGGAATAAAGTGATAGCATTAACATCTGCTGGAAAAAAAAATATAGGAGGAAAAGGTGTTTAAATATATATGCAACCGTTCTGCTTTTCTGTGCTGGAGGAAAAAAGAGTTAAATAAAGATCATGGGCCTGATTCAAATCTGAACTGCGCATGTCTAGAACTGGTACATATGCTACTAAACGCATCAATGTTCAATTCATCTTCATACGCAAAGGACGCTTACTATAGATTTCTGGGAGAGAACAGGGTGGGAAGGGGCATTCGCCCCTAGATAAATGTACAGTAAGGGTGTGCCAAACTTGAGCACATGCAGCCACGTCCAATTAAAGCTTTGGGCATCTCAAAGTACTTGTGTTTCTGCCATATCACTTGCTCCAGGTACAGGGCTAGTGTTAGTCCTCATTACTAGTAAAGACAGTCGGCATGGTATGCAGACTATAACGTGTTTGCAATCAGAAGCAACCTAATAAATGTATTTTATGGGGGGTATAAAAATAAATAAATATATTAACTGTTTTATCATTAATCCCAGTTTTCTTTGAGTTCTTCTACGAATTGATATTCCACATAGGTATCGGACGTATCTGGTAGTGTTTAGAGCTGAGCAGTACATCTGAATTAATCAGCACACATATCTTCAGATCCGCTCCTTGTTGAATTCGGGCGTGCAAATGCCTTAATTCTGTGCGCTTTAAAACAAACACGTGTTGTGCTCTGTATGCGTGTCTATGTTTCTGTTTTGAACCGAGATGGCCTGGCGCCCAATATTATTGTTATTGCACCACGCACACACTCCACATTATGACTGTGTTAAACACTTGTGTATTCGGAGTTGAAGAGGGGTCCTTTGGTATTGGTTGCCCACACCCACCAGCTAGCCGGGGTAGAAATTACCACTTGTAATTGCAGCTAAGGCCACAGGGGCCACCCTTTCTCAGCTACATACAGATTTTCTCATTCTCCCGGCCCATGCTGCATACACTCGGGCAGCCTGATCACTTTAGGACCAGGCCTCTCCACAATGGCCAGGCTGACTGTGGAAAAGAGGTCACTGTCCAGAACCTATTAGCCTAAACCTATTCACAGTGATATTTTTCTGCTTTTCCTGTTTGCACCTTTTTTTCAATTGCAATAACGTTTGCCAAACAAATTGGTGTTAAAAGCAACTTTATAATTTTTTAATACAGCCCAATTTATTGCAAATGTAAAATTAATGGGTAAAATAAGGACAGAATATTACTGAATACCAATTAAGTAGTTGAGCCCAGGTTAAATGATAAAATAAGTGGGAAAAGCAACATTCGAGAATTATTTCTATAAAGTAGTTCAGGTTGATAGATAAAACAATTCAGGCTGCAAATCTGACCAGGCCGTGCAGCTGTACCCCCAATACGGAACTGGCGCTGTGCGGCATGTAGTGGCCAAAGCTTGGCAGTAGGGCCAATCAGGGATTTCCCCGGTAGACCAAGCCAGTCAGAAAGGAAAGAATGGTTGTGTTTGTTAGGGTCTGAACTGCTTAATTGGTAATTTATTATACAATCACTGCCATAGTCTGATGATTATAGCCTATAACAGAGATGGGTAACCTTCCTGATCAGAGTCATTTTCCCTATTTAGTGAAACAAACTATGGCTATTTAGATCCAGTCAATAGCTGTAGACGCTCTGGATAAATGACCCATAACACCAGCATCAGTAGTCCATGAGACTGATTTTGCCAAAGACTGAAAGTCCAGATAAGCATTCTGATTCAGATCTGTGTTTTTCATCTCTCATAACCATCTGCTCAAATGATTTTGAATCCATAAAAACTCTACAAATATCTGCCATTCCTGCAGATATATGCAGGGATGCAAATCTCATTTATGGTCTGAACCTCAGCACACACAAACACACACACACACAAACATCTAGGAACGGGAAATACAATCATTGCCATTCATTGCATTTGGTTAATTCCCTTCATAACTGTATATAAGGTAGTTTTTTTTTCATCAATCATTTTTATTGAAGTTTATCGAGTATATGAGATACAGGAATAAAATGGGAAATGGAAAATAAATAGGGGGTACAGAAAGGGGAGAAGGAACACACATGTTCATAGTCAGCAATTTACCTGTTATCTAGACACAGCAATGATCAATTAGAATTACATTTGCATGGGATCTGCCTAAAATTGGAGAGTACCGGCGACGTCCCCCTGTGAGGACTGAGGGGATTCAGTAAGGTTAAAAGCCAAACTATCAGCATTATCAGGGTCTGCTGAACTCGGCACGGTGTTGATACCGGAGCGCCTGCACCCTCTGTTATATACACATACCAACTCATCCATGTTACCAGTGGTGGGCACGGGGCTGTGGAGTAAGGCATGCCCAAGGGCTCCATCATAAAGCTAACTTGTACCTTACCTATAACCTTTTTTAAGGTAGGGGGGAGGGCAGCCTTCCACGCTTGGGCTATGGCAGCTCTGGCTGCAATTAGGATATGATTGTATACATATTTAGAGTGGGTCGGAAAGGTCACCAGATAGTGGTGTAAGAGGGCAACTGCCTGCGTGAGAGGGAGAGTTTGTTTGGTAACTTTATTGTTAAGATTGAAGATTTGCGCCCAAAATTATTGTAAGATTGGACAGCTCCAAAAAATATGAAACATATCCCCCACCCTAGAGCACTGATGCCAACAAAGCTTTGATTGGGATGGCCATATTTTGTGAAGTCTGGCCGGAGTGAGATATAAGTGGTTGACCAATTTGATGAACATTGCCATATGGTTTAAACATTTTGACTTACGGTGGGAGTTTAAAAAGATGGCGTCCCACTGTTCTTCAGATAGGGTCAGCTGAATGTCAGTTTTCCATTGTAGTTGACTATTTGATTTAAGGGGAGATATCATGAGGTCTCATACCAAAAGGTAATGCCGGCTTTATTGTCCCCCTTTGTCAGCTTTGAAAGATGTAGGGAGGGATGGGAAGTGGCAAAGGTCCATCTCTTGTTTTGGAAGGGCATTAATCCAATGTCTGGTTTGTAAATATTTATCAAATTCCCTAGCGGGAAGTTGAAATTGTGTCTGTAACTGTAAGAAGGAGAGAAGGCCTTGAGAGTCGAAAAGGGCACTAAAGGAGTTAATACCTCTATCTCTCCATAGGGCCAGATTCATATACGAGATAAGTCTGGCCAGAGCCGTCGTTCTAGGCATGACGCTGTGGGTGGTCTCAAGCTCCTGAGTACCCAAAGTAAATCCTCTAGAGGAAAGGAGGGATTGTATAGTTTGGCATAAAATTTGGCAAATAGGTTTGCTATATCCCTGGCGGTTGAAGACTTTCTGGACTTACTTGCCAATTAGGAATTTAATTCTATTTCTAGCTCTCTGGCTTCTTAATTTTCTAGCTAATAATTTACTCGCTCTATTACCTGCAACATACAACTTTTGTCTTAGTCTATTGAGGGCTAGTTGGGTGTGACTAATAATCAATTTCTGTAATTGGCCCCTAACCTTTGTTAACTCCAGCTTCGGGGACGGGTGGGTTTGATTCTGAGCTTCAAGTGCCTACAACTTGGTTTCCAGTGTAGTTGGAAATGTGCATTAGCCCGCTTCAATCTAGCGCCTGTCTGTATAGCAACTCCTCGGACTACCGCTTTCAGGTGTCGAAGTCAAATAATTGGATGTAGTCGTTTCAATCTAAAATCCATCAATCTGGTTGTCTTTGCCTGAAAATATGCGAATAGCATGCTACGGCGTGGAAGGGTGTTTTTAACCACAACACATACAAACACTTCTACACACATATACATTTATACATTCACTTGTAAATAGTTCACCTTAAAATAGTTCCAACACACATTCGTTTATAACCAAATTTAATAGAGTTTATAGTTAAATATAATAATAATGTTAAATGTACTCTAGTGAGATCTAAGGTTCAGGATACAGGGAACAAATCATGTTTGGTATTATTCTAATCCCCTATTTAACCTAAGACGTCCATTCCTATCGGTCAAGAGATCTCACCTTGCGTATGCGAGTTATGGATGATTGGGAATTAATGATCAGAATGCTATTGTGTGTATAATGCAAATAGACCAGTTTGAACTAGCTTTTCGGTGGGAAGATATGTATGCAGCTGTTGGAGAGCTGACCCCCATCCTTGGAGGGCATCGTTTGAACTGACCTATGTCCTGTATTATACCAGACTGTCCTGAAGCCTGAACCAATGGAAACATGCCAAGTCATCTCTACTGTTTTCAATGTAATACCAACTGTATATAAACTGAGCTGTGGGACTATCATACAGTCTTCTTGACCACAGACTTCAGGATTGAATGACTATGCTGGATCCAGAGCGTCTGCATATGTAATCGACTGTACTTTTATTTTATTAATTGTTACTCTTTTGCTTTTTGCTATTAAGTCACTTTGTGAGTTGGAACCACACTATTCAAAGTGGACAATTTTCATTGAATAGCAACTAGGCGAACATAAAAATTTGGGGGCTCTTCAGCGGAGATCACGGTACCAGAAGATTCGCAAAGCCTATGGATTTCGGTTCTTCAACAAAGGGTGGAGACGCGTCATATATGGGTAAGAACGCAATGTGTTGTGAAACCGAATGTCTGTTTTTGTGTAATCCAAGGAGCGCTGATTAGAACCTAAGGACAAGAAAGAAAAACTGTTTCTTTTTATTGTCACTGTGCGATTTAATGTGATTTATTTTGCATAGTGTATGCGTACTTCCTGTATTTCGTATGCGTACTTCCTCTATTGTTGCCAAATGTTTAATCAGTCGTTTTGATAGATAGTCCTGTCATATTGTATCAATTGTTAAAGCCTCTGAAAAGTTTTTACAATTATTTGGGAAAGTATTTTTCTGCGCGGAAAACAAAGGTGTATATGTATGTGAATTATGTGATTGTGAAGAGAAAGTTGATTTATTGTTGAAAGAGACAGGGAATGTCGGTTGCTGTTTGAAGAGACAGGTAGGACAGCCAAGGATTGGTATACACAGCAGGTATACTGGAAACTAAAACAAGGGTTTTTCGTTGCACTCCCAATAGTAATTGCAAAGTTTATTGATAGTATCTCTAAGCAGTGCGATCGGACCGCGTGCAACCGTGATTGTGACTTGGGAGTTGTGTGAGGAAATATACTGGCAAGGCTGGTATTAGTAAATACCAAGTGCTACCAGTTGTAAACTACTCGGCAGGTGTGCTGGAAAGGCAGGAAATTGCGAGTTGATATTTTTGTTCTCCCAATTTCTGTGTTAGTGACCTCGGTTGGGTACGCTGACAATCGCGGGTGTTGTGCAGTTGTACACAATTGAGACGAAGTGAGTGGGCACAGCTTGCGTAATTCGTCCACGGCCAATAAAAAATCTCTAGTGGTAGTTGTGTGCTGCGAAGCGTTGGAAAAGTCCGTTTCCACATGGTCGATGAGGTGCTGCTTAAGGAAAGGCCGATTGGTTCGGCAAGATATCTTATGCGTGTGAATTATGGTGCGTATGCAACGGCGTACTGTGACAAATGGGTCAAGATGACCAGGAAATATGTGAGACCCTTTCCCAAGGTTGGTAGTTTGGATTTAGAGGTATTAAATACTGTTAGAGATAAAATATGTTTGATTAAATCACTGAAAAAGAGAATTAAAACAATGACTGCTTAAATCTGTGGCAACAAGAAGGGAACACGTGGCAAGGTAGCGCGTGCGTACCGGAAGGAAGCATTACAAAGCAAGGAGAAGGGAGCGCAAGCGCGCCCCTGACGTCATATCTGGTGGGGGGGGAAGTACAGCCGATACCAAAAATGTTAAAAATGAAATAAGTAATTTATATCCTGTGCTAAGCCATTTTAACGGTAATGTTTCTGAAGAAGATTATGAACCCACTGTTATTTCAGCCATTGCCCATGCTATTAACGTGCAAGAGGTACCACGCAGGCAAGGAAAGGGAGCAGTCCCACCAGCAGGTCAGCGGCTAAAATTGGTGAGAGTAGTGGAGAAAGTAATAGGCGGGAAAACATTCATTGTACCAAAACAGTAATTCCAGTAATTAATCCTGGATGTAGCGATTTGGTAGGTTTACATGCTGTCCGCACAATAGCAGTTCCCAATGGGAAAGTGGAGAAAGATGGTGTAGTTCCCATAAAACATGTAGCAATGCATTGTCCATGGACTAGATCTGAGCTACATTTAATTATGTCTCATTTCCCAGATCCTAGTAAAGAGTTGGCCAAATGTCAGAAATTTGTTAAAGATTTAGGTAATGCGCATGAGCCAACTAATAAAGATTGGCAAGTGGTGTTGAGGGCCTGTCTTCTTCCCAATATTGATATACAAAAGTTTATCAAGGATTGTATATTGTAGGAAGATAGATCCTTAACAGATGATGATAATCAAGAAAATATTAAACAAATAATCTCACAGTTGGCCATATACAGTCAAGTCCATAAATATTGGGACGTCGATACAATTCTCATATTTTGGGCTCTATACACCACCACAATGGATTTGAAATGAAACAAACAAGATGTGCTTTAACTGCAGACTTTCAGCTTTAATTTGAAGGTATTTACATCCAAATCAGGTGAACGGTGTTGGAATTACAACGGTTTCTATATGTGCCTCCAACTTTTTAAGGGACCAAAATAATGGGACAATCGACTCAAAAACGATGTCATGGACATGTGTGGGCTATTCCCTTGTTATTTCATCATCAATTAAGCAGGTAAAAGGTCTGGAGATGATTCTAGGTGTGACATTTGCATTTGGAATCTGTTGCTGTCGACTCTCAATATGAGATCCAAAGAGCTGTCACTATCAGTGAAGCAAGCCATCATTAGGCTGAAAAATCAAAACAAACCCATCAGAGAGATAGCAAAAACATAAGGTGTGGCCAAATCAACTGTTTGGAACATTCTTAAAAAGAAAGAAAGAACGCTTCGGAGAGCTCAGCAACAGCAAAAGACCTGGAAGAGTACGGAAAACAACTGTGGTGGATGACAGAAGAATTTTTTCCCTGGTGAAGAAAAAACCCTTCACAACAGTTGGCCAAATCAAGAACACTCTCCAGGAGGTAGGTGTATATGTGTCAAAGTCAACAATCAAGACTTCACAAGAGTGAATATAGAGGGTTCACCACAAGATGTAAACCATTTGTGAGCCACAAAAACAGGAAGACCAGATTAGAGTTTGGCAAACAACATCTAAAAAAGCCCTTACAGTTCTGGAACAACATCCTATGGAGAGATGAGACAAAGATCAACTTGTGCCAGAGTGATGAGAAGAGAAGAGTATGGAGAAGCAAAGAAACTGCTCATGATCCAAAACATACCACCTCATCAGTGAAGCATGGTGTCGGTAGTGTCATGGCATGGGCATGTATGGCTGCCAGTGGACCTGGTTCCCTTGTATTTATTGATGATGTGACTGCTGACAAAAGCAGCAGGATGAATTCTAAAGTGTTTTGGGCAATATTATCTGCTCATATTCAGTCAAATGCTTCAAAACTCATTGGACGGCACTTCACAGTGCAGATGGACAATGACCCGAAGCATACTGCAAAAGCAACCAAAGCGTTTTTTAAGGCTAACAAGTGGAATGTTATGCAATGGCCAAGTCAATCACTTGACCTGAATCCGATTGAGCATGCATTTCACTTGATGAAGACAAAACTGAAGGGAAAATGCCCCAAGAACAAACAGGAACTGAAGACATTTGCAGTAGAGGCCTGGCAGAGCATCACCAGGGATGAAACCCAGCGTCTGGTGATGTCTATGCATTCCAGACTTCAGGCTGTAATTGACTGCAAAGGATTTGCAACAAAGTATTAAAAAGTGAAAGTTTGATGTAGGATTGTTTAGTTTGTCCCATTACTTTTGGTCCCTTAAAAAGTGGGAGGCACATGTAAAAACCATTGTAATTCCTACACTGTTCATCTGATTTGGATGTAAATAACCTCAAATTAAAGCTGAAAGTCTGCAGTTAAAGCACATCTTGTTTGTTTCATTTCAAATCTATTGTGGTGGTGTATAGAGCCCAAAATATGAGAATTGTGTCTATGTCCCAATATTTATGGACTTGACTGTACTTTCCAGTGGTTGTGAACTGGAGCAAAATTTTTACCTTCAAACAAAAAGATAGTGAGACTGCAGCAGATTATTTTGCCAGAGCTCTGTCAGCAATGACCCAGTACACAGGGATATCCGATATAAAGGATGATGTGCATCACAGGGAAGTAGCTGTTATGGTGCTAATGGATGGTCTTAAAGAAAATCTGAAGACCAGGGTACAAACCTCTTTACCTAACTGGAGAGAAATCACGGTAGATGCACTTAGAGAGTCTGCCATGGAGCATGATAAAAATACATGTTAGAAAGAGAAGAGGAAAAAAGAAGAAAGAGGTGCAAAGTGATAGGCTAATGATGGTAAGTATCCAGGCTTTAGAAGGACTACACACACAACCACAAACTTACAACACATACAGAAAATGAGGTGTGACCGTCAAGTGTTATAATTGCCATAAAGAGGGACACATAAGGAAGTACTGTATGTGGTTATGGGGCACCTAAGAGTGAATCACTTAGATACCCACAGAGAAGACATACACAAGTTTCAGAAAATTCCCAACAGTTACCTGCACAGATCATAGCAGCAAATGCTTCGCGGGAGAGTGATAGCCATCACTAGAGGTCAGGTCATACTTCTGTATTCTACAGCCAGATAGGTTAACTGAGACGCTTAGGGAAGAACCTACAATGACAGTTGAAATATCTGGTTCAAAACAAACCTTTTTTGTAGATACAGAGGCGGCCAGGTCAGTGATAACTTCTCCTCTAAATCCACAGGTTACTAACAAAACTGTTCCAGCTATGTGAGTAACGGGGAGAGTGCTACATTACCCTTTGACTAAACCCGCAGGGGTTACTATTGGGCCCCTGTACACCAAGCACGGATTTCTCTTGGCTGCAGCGGCTCCTACTAACTTACTGGGCAGGGATTTGTTATGTAAAATGGGATGTGTCATTTACTATACCCCTGATGGTGTATTCCTAAACACACCAGGGAAGGTTGCACATGAGGTACATGACATATTGAACACCCCACAAAGGTTAATGCTGCACTCTGCTGTTCTAGAACAAAGTCCATCTCAGGTAAAGGAGATGTTATTGCAAATACAGGCTTCCCTATGGACCAAAGATGGACAGGACACTGGATTGATGGCGAATGTAGCTCCTGTAATGGTTAATCTGACAAGTGGCAGGCAAGCTCCAAAAATCCCACAGTACCCATTAAAACCGGAGGTGGAATTAAGGGTGTATCCTGGAATTGAGAGGCTGCTGTAACAAGGGATCTTGATTCGTACATCCAGCAAAGCCAATAGTCCCATTTTCCCAGTGAAGAAGAGTGGGGGGAGGGGCTATAAATAAGTCCAGAACCTAAGGGGAATTAACAAAGTAATTGAAAGCCAATTTCCCGTAGTGCCCAGTCCAGCCGCCATCCTTATGCAGATTCCACTGTCTGCCAGTCATTTCACTGATTCTGCCTTTTTCTCTGCCCCCCTTCATCCTGACTGTCAATATCTCTTTGCATTCTCCTACAAGGGGTTGCAATATACATGGATGAGGTTTCCCCAGGGGTTCATTGACAGTTCTAGTATTTTCTCCCAAGCCTTACATGACTGTTTGCAATCCTTTCAAAAAAGCAATGGGTCTGTTCTAATTCAATATGTAGACGATTTGTTGGTGTTCCTTGATTCGTTTATGTCATGTTTACATGATACTAAATTGTTTTTGCTTCATCTTTCACAAACAGGACACAAGGTTGCAAAGGACAAATTACAGCCATGTCAGACTAAGGTTGAATACTTGGGACACTGTCTCACCCAGGGGCTAAGACACTTGACAAAGGACAGAATCCAGGCAATACAGAACATGACCAGGCACAGAACCAACAGCAGATCCGTACCTTCTTGGGGATATGTGAATATTGTAGATCATGGATCCCAGGTTTTTATATTCTGGCATTACCATTGCAGGAGTTAGTCTCATACTGAAAACCTGAGCATGTTAAAAAAACAGAGGAGTCAGAGCAGGCATTCTTTAACCTTAAAGATAGTCTGACTAGAGCACCTGCCTTGGGAATACCTGATTATGAAAAGCCCTTTGAGTTATATTGTACGGAAGCTGATGGTTGTGCAGTAGGTGTCCTGACACAGAAACTTGGTGACGCTAGCAGACCGGTAGCATACTACAGTGCACAACTGGACACAGTAGCAAGATCACTTCCAACGTAAAACAAAAAGACAGTTGTCAGCGCTTATCCGTCATACTGCATATCTGTGTGTGTCTAGCAAAATGAAAACATGAGGTATTAGTTCATATTTTGATCAAAAGATTTAAGCCTGCATCCCAACGTCAAGGGAACCTCATTATATGCAGCTCCTACACTGACCTATATGCTTTAAACACCATTAAAATGCAGTTAAAATCAGATGCACTCACCTCCCAGGTATAGGGGTTTACATTTAGCAAGGGCTGGCTTGTGAGCCACACCCAAATGTGCCTTAAATAGGCTTAATGGACAGCTTCTATGACAAAAAGGCAATATTTTGAAACAAAACCAGAGAAAAACAAGCCCGCGCTCAGTATATCCCACATTATAAATGGTACCAGCTGCTTGGCAATAAGCCCGCGCTCGGTATATCCCATATTGTATGTGGTACCAGCTGCGTGGCAATATAAATGCCCATATATGTATACAAAACAAAAAGACAGTTGTCAGCGCTTATCCTTCACACTGCATATCTGTGTGTGTCTAGCAAAATGAAAACATGAGGTATTAGTTCATATTTTGATCAAAAGATTTAAGCCTGCATCCCAACGTCAAGGGAACCTCATTATACGCAGCTCCTACACTGACCTATATGCTTTAAACACCATTAAAATGCAGTTAAAATGAGATGCACTCACCTCCCAGGTGATTAAGAAGTGTAGCAGCAACTGCTCTCCTTGTAAGTAAGTGTGAGGACGTAGTATTAGGACATGATTCAACTGTCTATACACCACATGCAGTATCTGCTCTGTTGAATTCAGCTCAAACCAGACATGTCTTTTCAGCAAGGTTCACAAAGTGGGAACTAGCTCTGATGGCACCTGCAAACATCACCATCAAACGGTGCAATATTTTAAATACAGCTACATACCTACCATATGTGCCTTGAGATGCACAAAGGATGGGAGGTGAGGAGACTCTGGTTGGGGATGAGTTTTGCAGGTATACTGACACACATGATTGTATAGAATATCTGAACCAGACCTTTTCCGCAAGGTCCGACATACGTGACACCCCCTTAGAAAATGTAGATTTTACGTTTTACACGGACGGGAGTTGTCATAGACAGACTGAGACTAGAGAACTATGTACTGGTTACTCTGTTGTAGACGATCAGGATGTTGTAGAAGCTGAACCCCTTGGCCCACCTCACTCGGCCCAATTGGCCGAACAAGTAGCACTAAGGACAACGTGAGTTGACACTGACTCTAGGTACGCCTTCGGGGTAGTGCATGATTTCGGGCCCTTTGGTGTCTTAGGAACTTTATGACAGCAGAAGGCACACCAGTAGCACACTCACAACACATAAAAGGACTCCTGACAGCGATACAGTTACCCAAGGCAGTAGCCGTCATAAAGTGCCATACATCCGAGGAAGACCCGGTGTCAGTGGGCAATAACAGGGTGGATGAAGCCAAATGGGCAGCAGGGTTACCTGTAACTGTATCAACGGAAAAAATTATGGTTTTTCGGACAACAGACACTCGGAGATTGATTGAAATGCAAGATTTGTGTTCCCTACAGGAAAAGGCGGTCTGGAAGGCAAAGGGATGTGGTCAAGAGTCCTCGGTACTCTGGAGAGATGGACAAGGTAGGCCCATGGCTCCCAGGGCATATTACCCAGGCCTGGCTGAGCGGGCACATGGTCTGACTCATCTGGGTAAAGAAGTTATGTGTAAACTGGTTAGAGCATACTGGTGTGCACCTGGCTTTTCTTCTGAAGCCAGTAAGAAAGCAATGTCCTGTCTTACTTGTTTGAGGAAAAATGTCGGGAAGACAATACCAACTGAGCTATCCCATATCCCTCCTACAGACGGACCTTTTCAGGTAATACAAATTGACTATGTCCAGTTACCACTGTGCAGGAAATTCAAATATGTGTTAGTGTGTACTGATGTGTTTTTCAGTTGGGTAGAGGCATATCCAGCAGCCACTAATACTGCTGTTTTCACTGCAAATTGTTCAGGAATTTGTATGCAGATATGGTATCCCTAGAATCATAAAAAGTGATAGGGGTACCCATTTTACCGGTGATTTCTTTCAGAACATGTGTAAGCTTATGGGAATCAATAGCAGACTTCATACTCCTTACCGACCACAAGCCAGTGGTAAGGTGGAAAAGGTAAACGGTACCATTAAGAACAAACTGAGTAAGATAATGGGTGAAACTGGGTTGGCATGGCCAGATGCTTTGCCACTAGTCCTCCTGTTCCGGGAGACCTAAAGCCTGCAGCCAAGACACCTGAGCCAAGGACGTTGCCCAGACTATCATCCCAGCAATGAAATGGCGGTTTTTGTTTTTTTCTTGTTCCAGGATTTTTCTTATTTTTAGGACATCTTATTTTTGTGAAGGAGGATGGATGATGGAGAACGGATTTAGTAGTAATATTGATGAAGTGTAGTTGAAGGAAAGGTTGATAGAACCAACAGTGCAGCCCATTGTCAAACTCGGTTCAGGGGTTATGAAAAGAACTGCTAGCTCTGGAACTCTGAGGCAGTGTAAGGGGCTATTGTCTGAGGAATATTGTATCTGTACGTACTGTGACTCCCTAGTTGAAGAGAACTGCATCCAGCGATGCCAGTCCAATAATAGTCTGGACTTTGGCGGGCATCCTCTGGAGGATTATCCTAGTGGTAAGGTCTTAAACCAAACCGAGTGCTGGGTGTGCTCTCATGTGTCTCAGGGATAGCATAACATAGGGAGGTCCAGAGACGGGAGGTATAATATCACTAGATTCACTAGTCTAAAGCTTCGCCAATAGTCCTTAGATCGGTCTTTGCTGTGTCTGAATATCTCGCAGGTAAAAAGACTGGAGAATTGGGAAGCTGACCTACCTGATCAGACAATGGCTCGCCACACCAGTGTTGAGGGGAAACTCTCAAGGTCACGAGTAAGCAGTTATAGTGATGGGCGTCATAAACTAGGACGTGTCAACAGCCACAGAAGATTATCCATTGGGAAAGTATAGGTTATTGTAAGAATGTTATCCATGCTGACACTTGTCTCGAACAAATGGAGATACTAGGCATGGGTAGTTTCGTCAAAACTTTGTGTGATATTATCAATGATCATACTGAACCATATGTCCTCCCAGATGATGTGTACTATGTTTGTGGGAGAAAGGCTTATTCCTGGTCAACTTCGAGTTCCAAGGGTTTGTGCTTTTTAGGTAAACTGGTTCCCAAGGTCATGACCATTACACATGATGAAATGATTGATATCCATAGGACTACATCACCACACATACACACACAGTATGAACATTGTGGCAAATGAAATATGATTCCTGGTGAAGAACCCGTAGCTACAAAATTGGTTAGTAAAACCACTGGTTTCCAAGTTATGGTTGCATTAGATCCCACCAGGATCTCCCGGGGAACTTCAAATTTTAGGTATATACAGGACCTAGCTAAATTGATAGACAATATCACCGAGATGTATGACAACACTTTCAGGTATACGAGTAGGGAGCTACAGGCTTATAAAAAGGAGTTGGTGCAACATAGACTGGTGTTGAATTACCTCACGTCTATTACTGGTGGATAATGTGTGACTTTGGCTACCCAATTTGGTATCAAATGTTGTACATACATCACCAATAATACTGACGACCCCAAAGAAGTCATAGACCGGAAAATGGATGAAATTCTGCAACTAAAATGGGAGTTTCGTAAGAACCAAAATTCTTCATTGTATGAGGTTGGATAAAAGGTGGCAGGATGGTTCTCATGGTTGAATCCTGCAAAGTGGTTTTCTGGTCTAGGTGAGTGGTTACAGGAAATGGTTGCTAGCATAGGTAAGCTCCTTATACTGGGTTGAAGTTTGGAAAAAGTTCTAATGAGGTAAACACTGAAAATAAAACTAATGGTGGTGAGGGATACAGATATCATGGTCAATGAAGAACTGCATTACGATCCGGACATTGAAAGCATAACTAGATGATAGTTTTGTTCACTATCAAAGGGTGGAGCTGTCGAAGTCAGCTAATTGGATATGGTCATTTCACATTAATGTCTAACAATCCGATTGTCTATGTCTGAAGTTATGCAACTAGTACGCTACGGCGTGGAGGAGCATATCTAACCACAACACGTACAAACACATATACACGCATTTACACAAACACACATGTAATTAGCTCATACTAAAATTAGTTGCAACACACATTTGTAATGAAATGTAGCATAGTTTATGGTTAAATATTATAATGTTATATACATGTTAGTGAGATCTAAGGTTCAGGTCACAGGAAGCATATCATGTCTGGTATCATTCTAATCCCCTATTTATCTGCAGACGTCCGGTTCAACGGCCGAAAGGATCGCACCTTGCGTATGCTAGATATGGATTATAGGGAATAAATGATCATGTATGGTATTGTGTGTGTAATGCTAATAGACCAGTTTGAACTAGTTCTCGGCAGGAAGATACAAATGCAGCTGTTGGAGAGCTGACCCCCACCATTGGATGGCATTGTTTGAACTGGCCAATGACCTGCATTACACTGGACATTCCTGAAGCCTGAACCTATGGAAACATGCCAAATCATCTGTATTGTTTTCACTATATCACTGACTGTATATATGCAGGTGCTCTGGGAACAGTAGGCAGTCACTTTGACCACAGACTTCAGGACTAAATGTATGCTGGATCCAGAGCGCTTGCAATAGTAACGGCTGTACTTATTTTATTTGAATTGTTATTCTGCTGCTTTTTGCTATTAAATCACATTGTGTTTTGGAACCACATCAGTGGAAGTGGACAATCATTTTTGGATAGAGACTAGACGTACATAACACTACGTTATTATTAACCTCCATAACACTAATTTCCAGTCAATTTTGACCACCTCACAGGCCACAATATTATTTTCATATACTTTCGGACAAAGACTACAACGAGCACAAACACATGGCAGTTCACAAGACATCTAGGAAACATTGCTACACAGCAGTGACAGGAAAAAAAAAAGTGGTGCAAGATGAAATTGTCCTCAGGCCCTCCCACCCACCCTTATGTAAGATATTAAAAAAGACATGTACAGTTTAACAAACCAAGCACTCCAGCGACAAGGAGTGCCACTTTTGTGGCTGAAGTGCTTGCTTTGTTCAGGCCCCCACAAAACAAGCTACCAATAGCATAGCTGCCTTAAGCCCAACAGAGGCAGGATGATAAATAAGTCCAGTTTAAAGAACAGCTAAGGCACCTGAGAAAGCAAATGGGCATGATGAAGATTTAGAAGATGAAGACGAGGAGATCACTGTCACCCAGAGCACACGGCCTGTACAGTGATACTGAGAATGCCTCAGTTATGGTTCCTTTAATCATTCCACCCATTACTTGGATAACTGTGGTATTTCTACAGCTAATACATGGCAACATGCGCTGACCCCCCCAGGATGCATGTATTTATCAGATGAAGACCAATCCGGGGTGCCCTGGCGAGTTTTAAATGGTGAACTCAGTGAAAAAGAAAGTATGTGGTCACACGTACGAGAGAGAAGCAATTGAAAGGATATCAATATTAATTAAACCCCGCAGGAAACCACCGTTACAGAAGTCTCTGTAACATAAATGTCAAAAACAAAAATGTAAAAAAAGCTTTCACCTTAAAGAAAAAAACCACATCTTTAATAAAGGTGAAACTTTGCTGTAGAAAAACACAAAATTGCCAACATGTCATTTTACCCAAATATTAATAAGCATTCCAGCATCAGCTAGCTCCCTTATCTCAGCTAGATCCCAGCACCTGCAATCTACATTATCATCATCACTCAATACTAATTAATCCCGACTGGAATCCACCATTACAGAAGTCTCTGTACTTTGATCTAAACGCCAGTAAAGGCCTTCCTCATGGAATATGTAGTTAATTTTACGACATAGCTGTCACGATTTTTGTGCAATTCTTTTATACCAGACCAAATGGCAAAATGTTCTTGTGATAACGCCATCAATATGTGACAGCATTACAGCGGGGAGAATTCCATCACATTCCCTGATTTGCTCACACAATCAACTTGGTGGTATCGAGCTTTTTTAAAAAATAACAGTGACATGCAGGAGATGTTGTCTGTGTCCAGAAATAATTTGGGTCATTTTCAATATTCTGCAAAAGCATGTAGGACATTACAGCTGCTGCATGAAGAATCGAATTTAAGGGGTATGTACTTTAGTCCAACGCAGTGGAGAATACTTTCCGTGTTGTGCAAGGTGCTGAAACCACTCTAAGTAGTCATCTATGAAGTGAGTTCAGACACTGTTAGCTTGAGTCAAGTGATTCCCCTAATTAGACTTTTGGAAAAACAGCTAGAGAAACTGAAGGAGGAGATGAAGCTATGCAATTCTGTTAACTATGTAGGACTTGTAGATCAAGTTCTTTATTCACTTCGCCAGGATCCGAAAGTTATCTACATCTTGAAATCAGATCACTACATTTTGGCAACTGTGCATGATCCTAGGTTAAGAGCTATGTCTTCTCTTTCTCTCCAGCTGACCCAGCTCTCAAGAGATGCAATGAGCTCCTGGTCAGCTTACAACTCAAGTGGTACATGACACAATGACTTATCCGCCCTCAGTTTCTTTGTCAACTGCTGCTAGGAAAAACTTAGCTTTCCCAAGACACCCAGTGGTGATGCAGATGAGTCAGCACAACATTTTGACATTTGGTCTGGTATAAAAGAATTGCTTACAAATCGTGACAGCTCTGTCGTAAAATGAACTACAAATTCCACGGGGAAGGCCATTACTGGCAATTACATCACAGTACAGAGACTTCTGTAATGGTGGACACAAGCGGGGATGAATTAGTATGATGTACACACTGAAAGGGTGAGGATGATGACAGTGTAGATTGCAGGTGCTGGGATCTAGCTGAGAGAAGGGAGATAGCTGATGCTGGTATGCTTGTTAATATTTTGGGTAGAATAGCATGTTGGCAATTTTATGTTTTTCGACAGTAAACTTTCTTCTATATTAGAGGTGTTTTTTTCTTTAAAAGGTACAAGATTTTTTTTACATTTTTGTTTCCCTGACTTAAAACCACTGTGCACTTGAACCTAGGCTTTAGCACATGACGTAGAGAAATTAGTATCATCATGACTGAGACTGGAGAGTGACAAGAACAATGCGACTGGAGAGTGACCAGGACACTGCCACCCTTCCTGTTTCTGTATGAGCAATGACACAGAGCAATGTGACTGGAGAGTGACAAAGACGCTGCCACCCATCCTGTTTCTGTATGAGCTATGTCACAGTAGAATGTCACTTGAGACTTTTAAAAACACTGCCAACCCTATTATTACAATTTTGATTTCAGCACTGAACATTGCCACCTCTCCTGTTTCTGGGTGAGCTATGGCACAGTACAATGTCACTGGAGGCTTTGAAGAACACTGCCAGCCCTATAATTTGTCTTTCAGCACTGAAAACTGCCAGCTCTTCTGTTTCTGTGTGAGCTATGTCACAGTACAATGTCACTGGAGACTGCCAAGAGCACTGCCAGCCTCCTCTTTCGCTTTCATTAATGACGTTACCCAACTGCAGTTGAGACTGCCAACAACCCTACTACCCCTTCTGTGTCTCTCTCTGTGAAATGGCACTGGATCTCTGTGGAGGGTGGTACTTATAGAATCCAAAACTCGCGAGATCCAACGCAACAATGACGTTTTGCCTCGTGTTAATTTCCGAGGGTGCGCGAAAGTACCGAGACAGCTCGACTCGGTACTCTGATCCGTGAAATACGGGTGGGCACGGTTCTTGGAGAACAGAGAGCCGAGCATCTCTACACCAAACCCAAACTCGCCCATCTGACTGCCAGTGAAACTTGATTCATCACTCCACAGAACACATTTCCACTGATCCAGAGTCCAGTGTCAGTGTGCTTTACACCACTCCATCCGACACTTGGTATTGGTCTTGGTGATGTCAAGCTTGCATGCATTCCATTCTATTCAGCTGCACAGTTTTTGTACTTACATTAATACCAGTGGAAGTTCGGAACTCTTCAGCTATGGAATCAGCAGAGCGTTAGCAAATTTTACGCACCATGCACCTCAGCAGTCATTGACCCCGCTTTGTGCTTTTATGTGGTCTTCCACTGCCTGGCAGAGTTGTTGTTGTTGTTCCTAAATGCTTCTACTTTCTAATAATATCTCTTACAGTTGACCGTGGACTAGCCAGTAGTATGTGTATATATACAACACAATATAACAGGTAAAATAACTATACATACAGATAGATAATATAGAATTTAAGAAATGGACACATGGCACATCAGTAAATAAATGAGACTTTATTGAGAATATGTATTTGGACATCTGTTAACAATTCATATTGTATACACTTGCATAAATGAACACATAGTTGATATATAGTGCATGTAAAAAAGGTTTATTATTGATTCGCTATGAAAATATCACTAAAGCAACCAGTTCACATCTAGACAACACTGTACATTGAAGATAAAAGCCTACATTTAAATATGCATGCCCACAAATGCGTCACATGCGTTTTTTGTGATGAAGAAAGATGGTTCCCCAGTACTCTGAATCGAACACTTGACAAAATTGGACACTCAACAAAATCACAATAAAAAATCAGTATCATCTCCACTCATCTCTGACATCTTTGAGAGGCTCCATCAAGTCATGGTCTTCACCAAACTGGACCTGCAGAGAGCCTATAACCTGATCCATGTCTGGGAGGGCAACATATGGAAGAGCCTTCAACACAAAAAATACACTACAAATAGGGGTTCAAGCACTTCAGCCTCTGCAATTCCCCAGCCATATTCCAAGCACATGTGAATTCCCTCTTAAGTGATCTATTGGAGAAATCTGTCCTCCTCGGCCTGGACGATATCCTTACTTTCTTCATCGCGCTTGAGGAACATCATAAGATGGATAAGTGTTCATTCAACCAGTCCAGACTAAGCTTAATCTGACACATAATTTCAGCAAAAGGCATAGAAATGGAACCAGAGAAGCTGTCCTCTGTGCGCGATTGGACGATGCCCTGAGAGATCTTGGCAATCCAGAGGTTTTGCAACTATTACTATAGATGCTTTATCTTCTCAAGGGTTGTTAGTCCTAAAACCAGCTTAACGAAACGGGACTTCTAAGGACACAGACACAACGTGCTTTTCACACATTGAAAGGTCTCTTCCTCTATTGAATTACAACATGGAAACCGGTATTGCCCTCACTGAGTGGTGGCACCTCCTGGAGAGGGCCAGAATCCCTCTCTCAATTCTCACTGTTCACTAGTAGCTGTAGAATATTCAGGGGGTGAATAGGTTGAACTCTTGGGAAGCATGATGGGTGCATTTCCTAATCAGTTTTGACTTCACCATAACATACTATCATGTCCACTGAATTTACCTCTCATTTGGTCTAGGTCCAGCGATCCTGTTCACGATATACACGCTGTATACATTGGGTGCAATGCGTCTTGCTAGGGTTCTTTCTTAAGGCCTTGAGAAAGAACCCTAGCGAAACGTATGCCGGAGTTGTTTCTTTCTGACTCCAATCGACTCCTTTGTCTCTAGAATAGTGCCCAAGCTTAGATTATATTTTAGGTAGTCAGCAATACACTTCCCTGCATTTATTTAAATGGAGATCTTTTTTTGATTGAGCACAGTGCCACAGCTTAGATTTCTTTATAGGCAGCTAGCAATTCACTTCCCTATCATAGGATTTCTTTTGCTGTCTATGATTAACAATTAACTGACTACTGACTATATATACCATTAATGGATTTTTTTACAACCACAAACTAAGCATAATTTTGCTATACTATGGACATTTTAGGCACTTTTTGGACTATTTATTTCTATTAGCTGGAAGGCGGACCATTTATTTTTAGAGCCATAAGTGTATCAGTGGGGAATTATTTTTATTACCCCATATGAGAAATAATTATTTGATTAATTGAAATGTTGCCTATTAAATATGTGGAGTCAATTATATTGAAATATATTGGATTTTGTTTATTATAAAATAATTATTAGACAGTGGAAAATGTGCAGAGTAAAACTGCAATTTTAATCACTTTTGTATATATTACACACACAAGTTTGTTATTTATTTTTTTAACAAATATTTCGCTACTTTCTAAATTCAACCTGGAGGATTTCTTTATTTTTAATATATATATCAATAAAATTTGGACATATTTTAATTTTATTACACACTGGTGTGCCCTTAAATACATTTTTTTCTTCTGTAAATTATATGTGATTCAGGTGCACCCTTCAGGGACTGAATTATATTACTACCCTGAACGTAGAGTTAATTGAGATGTTAATACAAAAATAAGGGGGTGTAGAGAATAACTACGTAGTGCGGTCTCTTCTAACTACAATTATATAGCCTTAGCAGCCAGCCAGGAGTTGGTAAGAGTTATAAGAATTATTATTTTTATTTTACAAATGCCAAGGGTGTGAGGGGCTGAGAAGTGAGAGGGGTGGTAGGTTGAAGTTTTGCCTTGTACCTTGTACCTACCAGAAGGCAGCTCAGAGAGTCATGACCTGTGAGCCTACAGCAGTGAAACCCATACCATCTTGTGGAAGTTAGACTCTGCTGCTAACGATAGCTCTTGTCGTAACTCAATGGCATAATAAAAAACCTTGTGTAGGGAAACAAAGATTATCTGTAATTTGCAATGTACAGGGTGATTCAAAAGTCGCAGTACACCCTTTTATTTCAAAAACTCTACAGGAATTGGGCAGATTGGCCGATTTCAAGATGGCGCCCATGTTTGGTACATACCGTAAAAGATAGACCACGTCACCCATACCTTACTGGAGTAGTCAGGTTTCCCAATCTCCTGTCGAGTTTTTGAAATAAAAGGGTGTACTGCGACTTTTGAATCACCCTGTATTTTGTTTCAAATGCCATCATACATAAAACTAAAATAAATTATCAGTGTCACATTTTATTGTTCTAGAGCTAGCTGGATATCTTTTAGAAGTTGGTCCTTGCTTATTGACATATTTCTTGCAAAGAACAGTAATACAGAAAATGAGTACACATTATAGCTTTCCACAGAGTCAAGTATTCAGTAGTTCAAAATAGTGTAATGTAGTGCTCCTCGGTGATCAAAGCAGTTTTATATTGTTTCCTTTTTTTTTTTTTCAATACATGAAAAAATAAATTAAAAAATATTTTTGTTTTTAGTTTTTTTAACAACAATAGTTTTTATTAAAGGTTTACAAGTATGGGGAGTGGAGATACAGAAAAGAAAAAGGGAAAAAAGGTGGTACATAGTGGGGAGCAGAAAAAACAATGAGCATCAGAGTACAAAAAGAATATATATATAATTTCTTATATCGCAGTGCACTTGGAGGACCCAGAGTTAGCTTGGTTGTGGGGGTTCAGCTGGGTAACAAAGGTGGGACATCTCGGGCAAGGGTAGAGGAGTCGGTTGACTCTGAGGGGTCTCCTGGGTAAGCCTGGACCCTTCACCGTCAGTTGTGAACTCTTGCCAGGGCAAAAATACATATATTGGATAGTAAGCTTCTAGATGTGTTTCAAGGATAATTTTATGTTTTGGCTGATACCAGTAGCAGATTACAATAAGAAAGGATGGAGTGACCATCAGAGGTCCAGGGAAACACATGGCCCTATGATTTCAGACCTATGGGCATGCCGTCACCACTTTTTACTTAAACGTTTTCCCAATTGTTTATTTTTAAATTTTTAGCCTTGCATGGGGGAGAGCAAGGATTGAGCCCAGAGTCCTCAGTTGACTGCCCTCCCTAAGTTTATTAGGGCCAGCCGGGTTGTACGGGGCTCATCCTGGCTCTGATGTCTTTCCAGGTGGCTGACTAGCCCAAGTGTTAAATCAAGCCTCTACCTTGACTGGCTCAATTCCATGTCTGTTAGCCTAAAGCAGGATGCCTAGTCAGGGCAGGTGGCAGATCCACTCCCTTACCTGATGGTGTGCTCCGCTCCACATGGGCTTGATCCATGCTTCAGCACACATGAGTTTGTTGCTGGCTCTTCACGTGTGAAGAGATTGCACAGGGGTCAAGACAAAGACTCTGCCTCCCACAATATTCAAGCTCTGCAGAATAGGTAATTGTTGTGGTTAATATAAATGTGGGGCCTGGGGCCTGGTTTTGGTTATTAATATAATGTAGTGGGAGTATTAATATAATGTGGGGACTATTTGTTGAATATGGGATCTCTATTAAATGTGGGTCATATTAATATATTGTTAGGGCTAATAATACAATGTTGCATATTTGTATTAAATGTAGGGTCTAATAATTTAAAGACTTGGTTAGTTGAAGGTTGTTATGATCAGAGCAGAAATATAGGATCCCTGGATCTGCCTAACTTAGGACTACTGTACCCAGAGGCGCGGAGGCTAATGGGACAGTTTGTCTTCACCAGGAACCTCTGCAAGAAGGTATAGGCTTTGCAGCCTCTGCCCCATAGGTCGCGGCCCCAGGGCCATCTCTTCCATTGGGCACAATGGGCAGTTGCCCGGGGGCCCTGCAGGCAAGGGGGCCCGTTCGAGGCAGTGCTGAAAACAAAAAATCCTGCACAAAAAAAAAAACTTACCTTGTGGTCACACCAGCTCCCTTCCTGGTCCCCTCTGCTCGCAGTGAATTCACTGCAAGCACAGCACGGAGGAGCACAGAACAGAGAGACTCAGCGACGAAAAAAAAAGTGAAGGGGATCGGACTTAAGGTAAGTTAAGGGGGCCCCTATATATAGATATATATATATATATATGTTAAAAAAAAAAGTGATATATATATATATATATATATATATATATATATATATATATAAAATCACTTTTTTTACATACATATATATTTATATATTTATATTTAGGGGCCCCGGTGCAATGCATTGCCCAGGGGCCCAAAATGTAGTTAAGGTGGCCCTGCGCGGCCCTCTGAGAGAGTTTTAGGTGAGATCCATATGGAGAGTAGAGGAACAGGAGAAACTCTGCAGAGAGGTACAGCAGAGCAGCAAGGTAGACTTGAGAAGAAGATAGTAGTGGACAAGTAGCACTGAACAGCAACCAAGGAATCACTGGAGCAGCAAGCTGAACACGAGGAGGTGAGGGTTGTGGATGAGTAGCACTGAACAGCAACCAAGGAATCACTGGAACAGCAAGCTGAACATGAGGTGATAGTTGTGGAAGAGTGGCACTGAACAGCAAGCTGAACGCGAGGAGGCGACACTGAACAGCAGTCGAGGAAAACATTGGAAAAGCGAGCTGAAGGTGTTAGTTTCAGAAGTGGCACTGAACAGCAACCGAGGAAACACTGGACCACTGAGGCTGAACTAGCAGGAGCAAAAGGATCCACATCTTAACACTCTCAGAGTTTGACACACAAAGAACAGGCACCTGACTGCAGGGTCAGGTAACTTAAAATATGTTGCTGATAAATGGAGCATCTGTAGCAGGGAAGGAAAGGGATTAAAAGGAGATTGTGTCTGTGCATGCGCAGACCCGAATCCAAGATGCCAAGATCCAAGATGCCATCAGACGGACGCAGTGCTCAGTGCTGGGAGGAACTCGTGCTCGGAGCAGATAAGTGTGCCAGGACCTGAGTGCAAGCCCTGCGTGTGATAAAGGGCTAGTAGAGGGTGAGGCCTATTTATTAAACTTAATGTCAGTTGAGGGGAAGGATTTCTGTTTGTTAATTGTGGGTGTTATTGATTTAATGTTGGGAAAGTGGTCTTGACTGTTTGCTCTGCTTTGCAGGAGGTGAATAGTACCTGTCCCCTTACAAAACAGGATCTCAACATTTCCGGATCCAGGTAAGCAGCAACAGAGCTTAAGATGGCCGCATCAGGTAGTCAAAGAAGGCCCCACGCAGTAAGGACTTTGGGGAACATGTGACATTGGGAAACTGGTGGGGGGCCATATGCATCAAGGGGAGGTGGGGAAGACATGTGTCCCATATGCCTTCTCCACTGTCCACTTGTAAAAGATGACCTCCACCCACAACTAGCTGATAACATTTCCCAGTCCATTACAGCTTTTGTTCTGTGGAGATGAAAAAAGAGCACATTTAAGGGATTGTGTACTCTATAGACTCTTAAAGTTCCCTATGTTGCTTTCCAGAGAATACACTGAGGGTAATCGCTGGCAAAATTCTGCAAAACATAGGGATAATTTATTATTCACATAGAGAGCAAAGAAAAACAACATGGACAAAGAATGAAAATACTGTATATGCATGTCAGCATAGGGATCAATAATACCTATTGCTTGCAGAATGTTATCTGCAGTTCCTTTTCACGTGTGTCTTATATGAAACCCAGTGCAGGGAATGTTGAAAAAGTACTTGTGTGAATGAGTCATCAGCAGTGGCGGATCCAGGGGGGGGGGGGCGATCGGGGCCCCCCCTAGCAGACACTTGCTGCCGACGGCTGCACAGTATGTGCAGGTCCGTCCAGCCGTGACAGGCAGGGACAGTGTGCTGCCCGGCTGCTCTGATTGTGTTTTAAAACACAATCAGAGCAGCCGGGCAGCACACTGTCCCTGCCTGTCACGGCTGGACGGACCTGCACATAGTATGCAGCCGTCGGCAGCCTAAGATGTTAGAAAGGGGCGGGGCCTAAATCCCCCCCCCCCCCCCCTAAATCGCCCCGGGTACACCAGTTTTCTAGATCCGCCCCTGGTCATCAGACATCTAATTTAAGACTCACATAAACATACATGTTATATAGCTTATTATAGCACAATTTCTGCAAAGGTAGAAAAGTCTGCTCTGCATATATCGCCAATAGTTACGTCCGAGTTGATGGTACTGGGTTGTAATGTTTCTGCCTAAAATAACATGTATCATATTAGTGATTATATTGATTGACATTTGTGACATTTGAATGTTTAAATCAAACAAAATTCTGTCTTAGGACATAATTTTCACATGGGTCAGGTATTTTAACTTATTCCTTTAATTGGGGACAGGTGAAATGGTGAGATACATACTTGAAATAACCAATTCATATAGCCCCAATCAACCAGCCCCAGAACCTGTGAAAAACATACAGTGTGTGTCCCCTATAAAATGGATGAGTTGACAATCCTAGGTAAACTCTACCAAAAATGTTTACAAAGGTGAACATTTCCTTTAGGTCTTACTATTTATATTTTTACCATAATACTAACCTTAAAAAATTACTGAAATGTATTTAGGCAAACGTACCAAATAATTTGAAAATTGTAATGCAATACAAAGGAGGGGGTGAACAATGTTACGTGAAGACACATCTTAAATTTAATAGACCAGTTGATTCAGTGGGTGGGTGTAAGGTGTCTGCTCTGTGAGGCAGGAGGGTTGCTATGCAACAGACTCTACAGACACAGAGGCAAAAACTTAGTAGGGTAGAACACTAATGATCATAAATGAAAATGTAGTATAAATGTAAACAATGTGTGTTTGTCTGTTTTTGTAAAGAAACATTTTATTTAATGCCAGACAGCCCTGCTCTCCTCTGTGGCTAGTATGAAAGAACAGTTTCCTTTTATAAATGTGTCATAGGTAAGTGTATTATATTGGCTTCCTACATTATAGTAAACTCAGGGAAGAAGAGTATATGTGTATTTTTTTGTTGCAGGCAAAGTGTAGAACCCAAGCATACAGTTTTAAAATATATATAAAATATGAGAGATATAAAATATATATGGGGCTCATTTAGAATAGGGTGCAAGGCTCATTTTTAAACGTAATCTACAGTTTTTGGAACTGTGCATGTGTTTGAAAAATGCGTATTGAAACATCCATATTACACATTTTGTGCATAGTTGCCTACTCTCCCAGAATGTCCAGAGACTGGGAGACTCCCGAATTTCTGGGAGTTCTCCCAGATTCCCGGGAGAGCAGGGCAACTTCACGGATCATGGCCAGTTCAGTTACTTAAGTAGAGGGGGGGGCCGGGCTTAGCAACGTGACTCACACATTATCGCAGCCCCAGCGCCTGCTATTATAGGCTCCAATGGTTGTGGCATGTTAGGGGCCATGCCCCCCAGAAATTGCCAGTGAGATCTCCCCTCCCAGAAGGGAGATCTCACAAGTCGGCAAGTATGTATTTGTATATCCCTGAATGGCTCCTTACATATGTTGATGTGCAGGGGAGGGAAGGGGCATGTTAACATATGACAAATATAGTAAAGGCATGTTAATGTACTTGCACACTACTTAGAGGCAGAGACAACCACAGATATGCTCGTTAACGGGTGTATCTGTTGCAGGTGCTCTACCTTAGAAGCAAAGGTCTGTGCTAATAATCAGCAGCAGCAGAATCACATACCTTTGCAGTTAAAAAAAAAAGGTTTTAAATAAATTTAAAAAAACAGCTCCCCCGAAAAAAGTGATCCCAGTACCAGGACTCATATTCCAGGCTAGATGTAGCAATTTCGGTGGACGCACAGAGTGGGGAACTGCAAAAATTGCTACCAGCTCTAGGCTATACAGAAATGGAAGTTGCTCAATCAATTTATAGGTTCAGAGCAGGTGCTTGAAAGGGAGGTGTTATCCAGAAAGGAAAAAATACAGAGAAAAATCCCCCCAGAAATTTAAGTTACACACATTAGAAGATGTATGATAAGCCACCCGCTTTGTCAGGGCACTTCTGCTAATAGGGTGGAGGGGGAGTCTGGCAGCAGGGAGGGGGAGTCTGGCAGCAGGGAGGGGGAGTCTGGCAGCAGGGAGGGGGAGTATGGCAAATAGGATGCATGGAAGTAGGGAGGGGGAGTGAAATGGGTGGTAGAGACCCTTTTGGGAGGGCTTACCTGGGACGTCTGCGCTTTGTTTTGATGTTTTGAGGGTTGGTGCTGCCGTGACGGATGTTCCGGTTGTTCCAGTTCCGGTTTTTGTTGGTTGTTTCCTTGTTTCTTCCATGTCGCAACCTGTGAGGAGATAAGATGGGGAGTGGGGGGGGGGAGAGAGAACAGACGAGACGGTATACACGATAGCGGCCAGTCCTGGTGGCTCTTCTGGAGTGGGAAATGTTTATAGCTTGTTTTGCAGTTTTGGTTTACAGCTCTTTTGCCTTGTTTATAGCTCTAGTGCCGTGTATACTGGGGTGATCGTAGGGGTTCTCAGAGTAAGTAGCTCTTGGGGATGTGGCGGGCAGGGGGGTTAAAGTGCCCTGTTTGAAGCCTGGGTTCAAAGCTTTGCAGAAAATCTGCTAATTGGTATTTACGCTTGCTTTTCTCTAGAAATATAATGTTACAACCACCAAGTCCCTCCCCCGACACAGAGCCCTCAATCCACACAAGCTCCGCACCATATTAATGCTATGCCCCGTTCACTATATCCCCGTTGCATAAAACACACAACACATAATTTCACTCTTCCCTTACCACCATTTGTACACCCATATTATTCCAGATTTTAAAATTTTAAAATAATAAAAGGCACGTATTCATTTTACAACCACCAAGTTATTAGTATCTTAAAGACGTTAAAGCTTGCACCGCTACCTAAACCATTAGCCGTACATTATATTTCTAGAGAAAAGCAAGCGTAAATACCAATTAGCAGATTTTCTGCAAAGCTTTGAACCCAGGCTTCAAACAGGACACTTTAACCCCCCTGCCCGCCACATCCCCAAGAGCTACTTACTCTGAGAACCCCTACGATCACCCCAGTATACATGGCACTAGAGCTATAAACAAGGCAAAAGAGCTGTAAACTAAAACTGCAAAACAAGCTATAAACATTACCCACTCCAGAAGAGCCACCAGGACTGGCCGCTATCGTGTATACTGTCTCGCCTGTTCTCTCTTTCCCCCACTCCCCATCTTATCTCCTCACAGGTTGCGCCACGGAAGAAACAAGGGAGGGGGAGTGTGGCAGATGATGTTCTGAGCAGCAGGGAGGGGGAGTATGGCATTTGGCATGTCTGTCAGTAGGGAGGGGTAGTGTGGCAGATGGACTGTCTGGAAGCAGGGAAGGGGAGTATGGTAGATGGGGTGTCTGGAAGCACAGCTGCCAATAGGAATTTGGGGCCCTGGTACAGCAAATTTTTGGGTCCCCCCTCCATAGATGAGTAGGAAAAGGGTTGTGTGTCGATGATCGGTCGTGGCCACCTAGTATTTAGGGGTGTGGCCAATAGGGGTGTGGCTGCTTCTCTTTGGACATGACATATTATGTACTAAAACTATGTTGCTCTCACCCACCTGTTATTGCAGCTTTCACAACCTGTTACTGGATTCTTCTATGGATCCTGGAATGCTGAGAAAATGTATAGTTACATGAAATATGAAAAACCGAGCAATAAGTGAACACAGTACATAACACACATAACACAGTATAAAATACATATATTAAAATAAAACATTACATTTATCAGTCCCCCAGCCACATCACGCCCTCCCCAGCCACATCATGTCAACACAAGCTACGTCATGACACTCCCGGCACATTATGACACCCCCCAGAGACATTGCGACACCACCACCAGACACATTATGACACCCCCAGAGACATTATGACCACCCAGACACATTATGACACCACCCCCAGACACATTATGACACCCCCAGCCCACTGTACTTACCTATGCTGTGCTTGTGCTGCTGACATCCATCATAGTGAAAATGTCCTGTGAGCAGGGAAACTCTTAGTCTTGCGGGATTACCTAATCTTGTAACATTTAGAGAGCCTCAGTTTGTTCTACAGGCTGTCAGACAGTGTGATGACAGACACTGTCCGGGAACTGGGAGCAGCTTATTTTTTTTATTTATTTTTTTAAATGGAGACAAAAATATTACCTGGCTGTTTCCAGTGGAGGCTCAGGACCCCCAGGCAGGCCCGGGCTCCAGTGCTTTATACCCGCTCGTATTATCGTTCCAAAGCATATTGTATCGTTTGTTTTGATTTTGAAACCGGAATAAAATCTTGTTCAACAATGCAACAATGTCATTCAAGTTCCGCAGTGTGTATGCACTCACGACCAGCAATGTAGGCAGATCTCTATGGTGTGTGCAGAGCCACGATCTTTTCAGACGATGGTTATGGCAAATGAAGATCACAGATCTGAAGGTAAATCTTGTATAGTGTGTACACATGAATCGGCATGCTGATTGGGACTTTCAGTCGTTGGTAAAATCGTTAAAGATATTGCATTGGGATAATTTTTCTCTAATGTGTACCCATCCAGGTGCACACGCAGGGGGGGTTTTTGGGTCTCCAGAAACCCCTCCCCTCCACTAAAGAAGTGCCGCTACATAGCGGCACTGTACTATATAGCAGCTGCGGCGCTGTCAAAGAAGCGTCCGCGGTGGTGCTGTAGTGTATACAGCACAGCCGCGGACGCTTCTTTGACAGTGCCGCGGCTGCTGTATAGTACAGTGCTGCCGTATAGTACAGTGCTGCCGAAACAGCAGCTCTCTCGCTTCTTTTTTTTCTTTTTTGTGGGTGGGGGGGAACCCCCCTTAAAAATCCTGTGTGCACCCCTGCCAGCCTAAGGGAAGGCAGGGACGTTGTGGAACCCATAGGAACCCATACATAATGGGCCAGACTCGTTAATGGAACACTCAATCCGTGCTTGCCACTGTCATACTTGTATGGTGCTGGGGAGGGAGTTGAGGAAGTTCTTTTCTTTTTTTTACTATGTTATAATTTATGTATTAAAACAAAAGCACTGCACATTAACTGGCAATACATTCCTCAGTGTTATATAACATCTTCATAACTTTCAATGGGCAGATATAAGGTATTGTCCTACTTTGAAAGATTGTGCTTTGTGAAAACACTGAAATTTAAGCATGATATAAAAAAGTTTAAATGTAAACTATGTACAATGTAAAACAAATGGATTTGGAATTTAATGCTCAGGGCAGGGGATACACACAAGGAAATAATGAAATTGGTAAATGTCAAAGCTCGATATTCAATAAGGGGCTGTCGATTGTGGTTGTCAAGTTAAAAAAAATGCTTAGCACAACGTTATAAACATATAAATAAAATCAATAATTTAAAAACAGTCAAAAGTGCATTAATTAATTAATAAACAGTGTATTCGATTTATTACACAATTTTCAGAGTCATCCTTCAGAGGTAAGACTATTATAATGAAACACTGGCATATTTCACGTAAGGATGATCTGTTAACAGATATATTACATGCTACGTTTAATTATGAGTAGTAGAGTATGTATTAGTATAGTGATGTGTGTGTTTGTTTGTGTAATTAGAATTAAGATAGAGATAATGCAGCCAACATGTGAATTGTAATGAATTCTGACATACATGCACACACGCGCATACACGCAGGCACATATACATAACTAGTACGATTATGTTATTGAAAAAGAATGAATTTGAAGTGGACGAAGTTAGCGTGAGAATGCGATTTCTTACCGAGATGCTCAGCGGTGCAAGAACATTTTTGTAGATAGCAGATCAGTTTATAATGCCAAGGTTGTGGTAGGGGCGGACACCAATGTTCTCTGTGGCATTACACACTTTGGTCATCAGGAGTGGACTGGCTATCTGGCACATGCCAGAAGGTTCGATAGCTGGATGGGCCAGTGCGGACTGGCATTACATCCTTCCGGGACCTGAGAGCTAATGGGGCCAGCAGGATCATCCCTAGAAACCGGCCACCTTACTACATGTGCTGCGGAAACGCGGATCAAGGCTGTTCCGTCCCCTACCCCTTCTGACAGCTGCGGATCCCTCCTCGCCGGTGCTCTCAGTAGGAAAACAGAACACAGGATGCCATAATAATGTATGTTAAAAAAATTCTCTTTTGTGCAACGTATTTTTTATTACTTTTTAAACATCATTTCTTGAAATGGAGGCACTATTGTATGGCATAATATTATTTGGGGGCACTACTGTGTGGCATAATTTCATTTGGGGGCACTACTGTGTGGCATAATATGATTTGGGGGCACTACTGTGTGGCATAATATGATTTGGGGCACTACTATGTGGCATAATATGAATTAGGGCACTACTGTATGGCATAATTTGAACATGGGGCACTACTGTATGGCATAATATGACTTGGGGCACTATAGTGGCATAATGTCAATTGGGAGCACTATTGTTTTGCATAATATGAACTGGAGGCACTACGGTGTGGCATAATATGAACTTCTGTCAAAGGGGGGTGGCCTACTGCTTTTTCACGCCAAGTCTCTGTCATTGTTGACTAATGAGGGGGCCCCAAGTAGTTGCTGTACATGGGCCCAAAATTCCTCTTGACGGCCCTGTCTGTGAATCAAGGGGGTAGACGTTTCCAGGTAAATAATCTAAATGTTTCCAATCTAATCAAACTGATGGATTACCTCTAATTAGCTCTTTATATATTGTGTTATTTAAAATTAATAGATAAGACACGTATCCAATTACTGTAGTAAAAAAAATATTTTTCTATGACATTTTACTGTAGATGGTAATACTTTTAATGTGGCCGTGTAGGTTCAGGTAATCATTCAACAGTTATATATTTTTCTGATATATTTGTTAGCGTTTTATTTAGTGTGGAAAGATTCATGAAAATTCTGCCATTACAGTGTGATTGAGAGAAAAGGGTACTTGTTAATTATATGTGTATAACTACTCTGTTGTTGCTATTTTGTGGGAGATTTGAAAAAAGCAGGACATTGGTTCCTACAGTGACACCTGTATAATAGTATTACTGTATTGTTGTGGTAATGTTGTAGTGTGTTTGAAGGTTAGTTTTGCTAATAGGTAGGAGAGGGTATTGATGTAATGTGGGGGGTGATGCTGGTTGCTGTAATGTGTGGGGAGATGCTGGGAGAGGGTATTGATGTAATGTGGGGATAATGCTGGATGCAGTAATGTGGGGGTAATGCTGGCTGCTGTAATGTGGGGGTGATGCTGGTTGCTGTAATGTGGGGTGATGCTGGTTGCTGTAATGTGGGGGTGATGCTGGTTGCTGTAATGTGGGGGTGATGCTGGTTGCTGTAATGTGGGGGTGATGCTGGATGCTGTAATGTGGGGGGTAATGCTGGTTGCTGTAATGTGGAGGGCGATGCTGGTTGATGTAATGTGAGGGGTAATGCTGGTTGTTATTATTATTATTATTATTATTATTATTTATTTATAAGGCGCCACAAGGCGTCCGCAGCGCCGTACAGAGACAAACAAAATTACAATACAATGGGAGACAGCACAGTACAGTAAACACAGCAACTCAGTTAGCTTAATGCACAGCTAGAGAGGGCGGGAAAGGGGGAGGGAGGATCCGCAAACGACGGGGCCCAAGAAGGAGGGCGCAGAAGACAGGGAGACCCCCAGGGGGGAGGAGGGAGCGAGAGTGGATGTGGGGTGGAGGACCCTCAAGGAGGAGGACTAAGTAGCTGGAGAGCAGAGTTAGAAGTGGTGGAAACAGGAGGAGAGATGGCCCTGCTCAGAGGAGCGTACAATCTAAGGGTCAATGGTTGCTGTAATGTGGGGGTTGATGCTGGTTGCTGTAATGTGAGGGGTGATGCTGGTTGCTGTAATGTGAGCGGTGATGCTGGTTGCTGTAATGTGGGGGTTGATGCTGGTTGCTGTAATGTGGGGGTTGATGCTGGTTGCTGTAATGTGGGGGTTGATGCTGGTTGCTGTAATGTGGGGGGCGATGCCGGTTGCTGTAATGTGGGGGGTGATGCTGGTTCCTGTAATGTGGGGGGCGATGCTGGGAGAGGGTATTGATGTAATGTGGGGGTGATGCTGGTTGCTGTAATGTGGGGGGTGATGCTGGTTGCTGTAATGTGGGGGTTGATGCTGGTTGCTGTAATGTGGGGGTTGATGCTGGTTGCTGTAATGTGGGGGGCGATGCCGGTTGCTGTAATGTGGGGGGTGATGCTGGTTCCTGTAATGTGGGGGTGATGCTGGGAGAGGGTATTGATGTAATGTGGGGGTGATGCTGGTTGCTGTAATGTGGGGGGTGATGCTGGTTGCTGTAATGTGGGGGTTGATGCTGGTTGCTGTAATGTGAGGGGTGATGCTGGTTGCTGTAATGTGGGGGGTGATGCTGGACGCTGTAATGTGGGGGGTGATGCTGGTTCCTGTAATGTGGGGGGCGATGCTGGTTGCTGTAATGTGGGGGTTGATGCTGGTTGCTGTAATGTGAGGGGTGATGCTGGTTGCTGTAATGTGGGGGGCGATGCCGGTTGCTGTAATGTGGGGGGTGATGCTGGTTCCTGTAATGTGGGGGGCGATGCTGGTTGCTGTAATGTGGGGGGCGATGCCGGTTGCTGTAATGTGGGGGGTGATGCTGGTTCCTGTAATGTGGGGGGCGATGCTGGTTGCTGTAATGTGGGGGGTGATGCTGGTTGATGTAATGTGGGGGCTGATGCCGGTTGCTGTAATGTGGGGGTTGAAGCTGGTTGATGTAATGTGAGGGGTGATGCTGGTTGCTGTAATGTGGGGGTTGAAGCTGGTTGCTGTAATGTGGGGGGTGATGCTGGTTGCTGTAATGTGGGGGTTGAAGCTGGTTGCTGTAATGTGGGGGGTGATGCTGGTTGCTGTAATGTGGGGGTTGATGCTGGTTGCTGTAATGTGAGGGGTGATGCTGGTTGCTGTAATGAGGGGGTGATGCTGGTTGCTGTAATGTGGGGGATAATGCTGGTTGCTGTAATGTGGGGGGTAATGCTGGTTGCTGTAATGTGGGGGGTGATGCTGGTTGATGTAATGTGATGGGTGATGCCGGTTGCTGTAATGTGGAGGGCGATGCTGGTTGCTGTAATGTGGGGGTAATGCTGGTTGCTGTAATGTGTGGGGTGATGCAGGATTCTGTAATGTGGGGTTAATGCTGGTTGTTGCAATGTGTGGGGGGTATTGATGTAGTTTGGGTGTGTGGCGGGTTATTTATTAATGTAATTTGAGTACTAATAAATAATGTTTTGCCATGGTCTTTATTGATGTAACGGGGGTGCTAACAATGTAATTTTGGGGGTTATTAGTAGAAATAGGCCTATTTGATACATGTGAAAGCTATTGATTTAATATTGGAGCTGTTTGGGAGGCCTAGAGTGTTTATTAGTTGTGCAGCTTTCCAGAATAGTATCTTTCCCATTTCCAAACAGGGCCTCAGCGTTCCAGGATTCGGCCAAGCAGTAACTGAGCGATGTGTGTGTGTGTAGGGTTCATATAATGTGGGAGGTAGGCTATTAATTTAAAGGTGGAATGTAGGTGGGGGCTAATTATTAATGGATGCTATTAATTTATTTGTGGAGTGATGGTGGGGCTATATAATTTAATAGTGGGGCTTATTAATTTAAGGTGAGGTGACGGGACCTTTCATTTATTGCTGGGGTGGTTTGGGGCTATTAATTGAATATGGGGCTGAGTTTGGGGAGGATGACTATTTATTAAATGTGAATAGGAATTATTTAATGGTTGTGGGAAATGGTTATATTCATTTCATTTATTGCTGGGGCTGTTTGGATGATTTTTCTGTATTTATTTTTTTTTGTCTAAAAATTGCCTTATTTATTTCATTGTAATTGCAGGGTTTGACTTATGTCCACAGTAATACATTTAAAATAAACAATGAATTACAACCCTTTCAAATTTCTGGTAGGAGTACCCTAAGATACCGTTGTATGAATTTTTTCAATAATTTTATGTATTTTTATTAGATGATTTTATATTGAATACTATTAAATTTGGAAATTGAGGCAATATTACACTAGTCCTTTCCTGTTTTCCAATCTTTTTGAATATCCTGATGGAGTTCATCTCCTGAAGTGGAGTTAAATAGGATTCAAAGAAACCTCTGAGGGCCTTCAGTCTTTCTCATTCCGGTAGGAATCCAATTGAAAAAGAGCACTGATGTGGTGATGTGGTGCAGGTCATCTCCTTGATGCGATTTCATCACAATTTGTAAAAATTGGAGATAGATATTGATTCTGCTATTTTCTAACACTGGTTCGGTACTGGTATTATATTAAGATACCTTTATTGGAAGACTACATAGATTTCTTATATTTAATTTTGTCACATTAATGTTTATTTATTTGATTTGTATGACATATTACACTATATTTTTTACCTTGTGTTTTTTTCATACACTGTGCGAATGACCGACAACTTCTGAGGAAGAATCACATGACTTTAAATTCGTCATCCTCATGAATTATAAGTATATATTTGTCAATTTTTTTCATTTATGGTAGTACTTGAGGTTGCAACATATTGCCAGAGTTCTTAGAAACTTTAATTTTTTGTAATATAATCCTGCCAGACTTTGGACTTGCAATACAATCATGACAAGTTTGAATTTGATTATATCATGCTTTTGTGCAGTCAAAATACTTATTCTCTGTTTTTTTATAGATGAACTTCAATTGTCTTCTATAATAGTTGAGGATTTTATATTCGAAATACTGAAGTATAATAGTCAGGTAGGCTTACTTTTTAGAGATTAAAATTTCCTCATATCGCTACCACCTTCCCTACTGGATTGCAATCCTTCTTAACTAACCGCGACAGTCATTCCTCTAATACTCTTATTATATACCTGTCCTATTGCTATATTGCAATCAATATATATAGAAAGACCCCAATATTTGAACGCTAACTGGAGATTAGTATAGCCTATTATATGTAGTCTGTTTCAAAGAGGCCATGTGCTAACGTAGGCTATATCTGATATAGACAAAAATAATTCAGTATCCTGATTCTTCCTCAGTCCATCAATCCTGTTATTTTGGGCCTTCCCTGGCTTAAAGCTCACAATCCGCAGTTCGATTGGTCTCGTGCCCAAGTCATTTCTTGGGGATCCATCTGCAAGCAACATTGTTTGACTACTGTACATCCTCCTAAGTCTTCAATCTCTTGTCTTGCCTCTACTCCGCAGCCTGCTCTTCCTGAGGTCTATGCCGAGTTTGTAGATGTATTCAGCAAAGCTGCAGCCGAGTCCCTGCCTCCTCATTGATCCTGGGATTGCCCCATTGACCTCGTACCTGACAAGTGCATCCCTAGAGGCAGAGTCTTTCCCCTATCTCTACCAGAGACCCAGGCCATGTCTGAATACGTAGCTGAGAATCTTGAACGTGGTATTATCCGCAAGTCTTCCTCTCCGGCGGGTGCAGGGTTCTTTTTGTCAGACCCTGTATTGACTACCGGAAGCTGAATGCTATTACGGTGAAGAACCGTTACCCGTTACCTCTCATATCAGAACTCTTTGATTGGATTCGTGGAGCACAGATTTTAACTAAACTGGATCTTAGAGGGGCCTATAACCTTATCCGCATTCTCCAAAGGTGATGAGTGGAAAACCACTTTTAATACGAGAGACGGACATTATGAGAACCTCGTGATGCCCTTTGGGCTTTGTAATGCCCTGCCGTTTTTCAAGAATTCATCAACAAAATCTTCAGAGATCTTTTGTATCTATCTGTAGTCGTCTATCTTGATGATATCCTGGTCTTCTCCCAGAACATCACCTCTCATCGAGATCATGTCAATGAAGTTCTGTCTCGCCTTCGTACTAAACACCTATACTGCACATTGGAGAAGTGCCTTTTGATCAACCTCAGGTTCCCTTCCTCGGGTATATAATTTCTGGCATGTGTCTCCAAATGGATCCAAAGAAGGTAGAATCTATCCTTAGTTGGCCTCAACCCTCTGGCCTGAAGGCTACTCAACGTTTTATTGGATTCTGCAACTTTTACCGGCAATTCATTAAAAACTTCTCTTCATTGATCTTGCCCATCACGTCACTTACCCGTAAATGTGGGTTAGCCAAGAACTGGCATCAGGATGCAGTCTTGGCCTTGAAGGTTCTTAAAGAAGCTTTCTCCACCGCTCCTGTCTTGAGACAGCCTGATCAACTACGACCGTTTTTTCTAGAGGTGGATGCTTCTTCGGTGGGTGTGGGAGCAGTTATCTCTCAGAAGAATTCTGCTGGCACTTTCTCTCCATGTGGCTTTCACTCCAGGAAATTTTTACCCGGTGAGGTCAACTATAGCATCAGAGACAAGGAGCTCCTGGCCATCAAGATAGCCTTCGAAGAATGTCGGTACCTGCTTGAAGGCGCTCTCCATCCTATCACGGTATTCACAGATCATAAGAACCTCACCTATCTGGAATCCGCTCAGTGCCTTAACCCTCGTCAGGCCCGCTGGTCACTTTTTTTTTCCAGATTCCAGTTGATCCTAACTTACCGTGCTGGGTCGAAGAATTCCAGGACCGATGCACTTTCCAGGTCTTTTGATCCTTCGGATTCTTGCCAGTCCGGTGTTAGACCAATCATCAGTCCTCTGACGATCTTTGCTTTGACTAAATCCTCTGTTAAGACACCCCCTGCTGGACGTTCTTTTGTGGAGACCCATCTTCGTCCCAGACTGTTGCGTGGGCCCACGATTCCAGATTTGCTGGTCATACTGGGGTTAAGAAGACTATTGCTCTTTTGTCCCGCAGCTAATGGTGGCCATGCTTAAGTGCTGATGTCCACAAGTATGTTGCAGCTTGCGGTTTATGTGCCCGTCACAAGACCACTAGGCATCCACCAGCAGGGCTTCTTCTTCTGCTCCCGATTCCAGGCTCACCTTGGGCAAGCATCAGCATGGATTTTATTACTGATCTCCCCAATAGTCATGGCTTCAACACTATATGGGTGGTGGTCGATCGTTTTTCCAAATGGGCACATTTTGTCCCTCTCAAGAAATTGCCATCCGCTGCTGATCTAGCCACTCTTTTCATTAACAATATTTTTCGGATTCACAGTTGCCCCATTGAGATCATCTCTGACAGAGGTGTACAATTCATTTCAAGATTCTGGAATCCTTTTGCAGCAATCTAGGAATTAAGCTAAAATTCTCATCGGGATACCATCCCCAAACCAATGGTCAGACTGAGCGGGTCAACCAGGATTTGGAGACGTTCCTCCGTTGTTACTGCTCTGATCACATATCCTCCTGGAGTGATTATTTACCTTGGGCAGAATTTTCACATAATATCAATGAACATGAATCTTCTGGAACATCTTCCTTCTTTACCATCTTTGGCAGACATCCCATACTTCCCACCTTTTCAGAAGTTCCCAGTGCATCGGTACCTGCAGCTCAAGAGATGGTCGGTGACTTTTCGAAAATTTGGACTCAGGTACGATCTAAACTTTTACAGTCCTCGGAACGGCATAAACACTTTGCTGATCGTCACCGTAGGAAGATTCCAGTTCTTCACGTTGGGGACAAGGTGTGGCTGTCCACGCGTAATTTCAAGCTCAAGCTACCTTCAATGAAATTCGCTCCCAGATATATTGGGCCCTTCCGCATTGCTCATATTATTAATGCGGTAGCTCCATCTACCTCCTTCACTCCGTGTGCATAACTCATTTCATATTTCCTTATTAAAACCTTTGGTTCTTAATGAATTCTCCAACCTTCAGCTTCCGCCTCCTCCCATCAAGTCAGACTTGGGTGACGAATTTGAGATCGAACGCATCTTGAAATCCCGATCCATTCGTGGTAAGACTCAGTTCCTTGTCCACTGGAAGGGTTATGGTCTTGAAGAAAGGTCCTGGGTGGATAAGAAAGACCTACATGCCTCTCATCTGCTTTCAAAATTTTTGAAGAACCAGACTTCCTACTCCTCTTCTTCAGGGGAGGGGGGTACTGTCAGGTGCCGTCTCCGCCGAGACTTGGTGCAGGAGACAGACGCCTGCACCTTCTCAGCAACCACGTCCTGTTGCCTAGCAGCGGGACGCTATCTCTGCTCACCTGTCTGCAGCCAGCATGTCTGACCGCCAAAATCTCCCTACCCAATCAGGAGGCACCTTAGGGTATATAAAGCAGCCTCTGAATCATGTCTAGTGCCAGAGTATTGGTTCACTCCAGCTCCAGCGTTTCCTGAACTTCTGATCCAGTGTGTTATTCGGTTCTGACTCTGCTTCCTGTGACTACTCTCCTGTGTTTCGTTTTGGTACTTTGCTGCCCGGATGGTTTGACTATTTGGCTAGACCTGACTTCTCTCTGGATCCTCCCTCTGTACTGCACCGCTCGGTTGGCTCTGACCTGGATTGCCTGACTACGCCTGTCTACTACTGACGCTACACCGAATGACTGTCTTGGAGAACCGCGACCTGCGTACCCTCTGCAGCTAAACCCAAACCCCCTTGCAGGGGTCCCTGGTTAATACCAGGGGTATGTTCAGCCTCCCTGTTCAGTTTCGCCAATACCGGTTAGCGACCATCTCTGCAATTCCGTGACACCTTTGAATGCCAGTGTGTGATTTGTTGATACATTTGATTAACAAGCAGTGTGTGCTTGCATTTACATTGGTGTAACAGTCTGGAGGTGTGAAAAGTTAACCCTTTGCTTGATGGTGTGGGTCTTGTGGATAGCTAGAAGCCTTGTTTGCCAATGTGGGACAGTATATTGGGGTCCTATTGCCCATATTCAATAGGTGGTGGTAAATCTGAAGTGTGTGAGAGTGCTGTGTTGGGGGCGATTCCGTAGGTCTATAACCTGTGTGATAGGTAAAGAGAGACTGCGAGCTGGAATTGTGTGATCCTCTTACAGCAAACACCCAAAGTCATGACAGCTGGGAGCATGTTCGTGACAATTTGTATCACAGCAAGAAGAGTGCACCTAAACTCACTCAGAGGGTAAATGGTTGAAGTCCATATAACAGCAAACAATATGAACTTAACTCACTCAGAGGGTAAATGGTTGTAGTCCATATAACAGCAGGCAGAATGAAGCAGCAAACAACAGCAACTGTGGTAAGCTGGAACTAGGAAAGTGTTGCACTGGCAATTAGCTGAGTGTAGTATAGTCTGCAGTGGAAGCTAATTGGTGGATGAGATCAGGTGTTCAGACTCAGCAGGATGTTTAGCAAATGTCTCACCCTAGATGGCAGCCTCCAATACAGCAGACAGAAGTCACTCTTTGTCCCAGGATTTAGAATGCTGCATTCTGATAGAAGGGAGATGCACGGTGATATGATAACGCCGAGTGACATAAACAGGATTAAGACCACGATTCGTGAAAGATGCCAACTCAGTACTTAGCAAGGAATGTCTTTCCTCCTCCCAACGCTACCAAGCGTTCAGTGCAATTTTCTGCTCTTCTGCAAATACCACAATCATTTAGTACTTGTGGAAATCTAAACACATGAGCACAAATTGAGTACCGTGAAGCTGCCAAACAGGATTCTGCGCTACATGGGCTATCTTGTACTTCGTAGATGACTATATTTTTACCCCTCCTGAAAATATTAGTGTTTACTCCTAGTAACATGAAACCAGTTTTGTTTGGTGCAGACAGCTGTTTTCATCATATATATAATCTGTTAATGAAAGCAGTTCTGTTGCAGGATTGGGCACAAAACACAGATAAGAAATTAGAGATAAAAAACAAAAAACAAAACAAATGGGTGGCTTGTACAAAAATCTGATTGAAATTTGATGAAGGTGCTTTTCTCAAGTTATGTCATTGGTTTTCAGTGCATGATCTTCTCGTTGTCTCCTGCTTGGCTAAATGTGCCTCATCCAACCAAAGCTGCACTACCCTACCCTACCCAGAGCAGTTTGCACTCAGCATTATCTTAACAACCTCCACCCCATCCTCTTCACAACCTCTCTCAAACCCCTTCGGACTCCCATTTCCTTCCAGTCCTGCCCCAATTCTGCAGTCTATTTTTAAAATACCTCATTCTTCCTAGCCCATGAGGCTGCTGTACCAGCCACCTCTATTCAGCTCTGACAAACCAAACCCCAACCCTGGCACGCCTTACAGACGTGACACCGCTCTGCCGAGTGCAAGTGGAGGAATTCCCTCATACTACTCTGCTCTCTCAGTTGCCAAAAGTCTTACTTTACATATCTCCTCTCCACCATGTTTAACAACCCTTGCCATCTCTTCACCACTGTCAACTCACTTCTCTGTCCTCCCCCACATACCTCCTAACCACTCAGTTCTGACAACTTAGCCACCTTGTGTAATCACAAAATAAGCTCAATCCACCAACATAACTCCTGTTGCCAAATATCCCTCCCTTTACCCTGCCCCATCTCTCATTCCACCACCCTCTAAACTGTCCTTCCAGAAACCTAATCTGAGATCCTCTCTCTTCTCTCATCTGCTTCTCCCTCAACCCGCCTCCTTGAGGCGGGTTGATGGAGAGACTGTCATTTCTCCATCCTTATGCTACTTGATTTTTAAACTGCCTATAGCACTATTGCCCACTCTCTCCTCCTCAACACTTTCCAATCCCGTTGCCACTGTAACACTGCCCTCTCTTGGTTCACTTCATACCTTTCTAGTCACTCCTTCAGTGTCTCCATCTTTCACTCTTCCACATCTCTCCTGACCCTCTCACTTGTTGTCCCTCAAGGCTCTGTTCTAGGAACTCTACACCATCTCGCTAGGTGATGTCATAGACTCCTTCAACCTCCACCATCACCTCTAGGTGGATGACACTCAACCCTACTGTTCCTCTCCTAACCTCTCTGCTCCAGCCCTTGTCTCCATCTGCCCCTTGGCCATCCTAGAATCTTCCCTTCCCCCTCTGCTATGGTTTCCCACACCTCCCTCACAGATGACAACACCACTCACAAGTTGCTCATGCCTGCTGCCTAAGTGTGATTCTTGACTCTGCCCTCCACTTCTCTCTCCATATTCAGCACCTCTCTCACTCCTGTCACTTCATACTCCGCAATATAGCTAAAATCGACTCCATCAACCCTGATCCACTCGCTCAACATCTCCTGCCTTCATTAGTAAAACTTTTTCCTCATTGGTCTGCTTGCCTCTCCTGTCCATCATGGACACTGCTTCCAGATTAATTTGCCTCTCCCGCTGCCCCTCGTCAACTACAAATCCCTCCACTGGCTTCCCATTGAATTCAGAATCCAATTTAAGGTCCTCACTCTCAGTTATAAAGTCCTCCAAAATGCCTTTCCTCCCTACATTGCAGGCTTGATCAGAAGATATACACCTGCTTGACCTCTACATTCCAACTCTGACCTTCTCCTCTCCTCCCCGCTTATTACCTCCTCTCATTCCTAGCTCCAGGATTTCTCCTGAGCTGACCCCACTACTGGAACTCCCTAACTCGCTCTACAAGACTGCCCCCCAATCTTAAAAACTTAAAATGCTCTGTCAAAAAAAACACTCTTCTTGCTTACCAACCTCCACCCAGCTAGACCCCAGCTTTGCCATCTACTCCCTCCCTCCTCTATTTTGCCTATTGTATGCTGTATTTACTATGATAGCTTCTGGTATTTTTGTATTTGTATTCATACCTATTTGTGCTTATGCATTATCCAGATTTATATGTTATCATTCTATGCATTAAGCTGGGTACATACTACAGAAAATTTCTTCTGATATGACATAGTTAACGATTTTACTAACGACTGAAAGAAAAATAAAGTCCCGATCAGCATGTCGATTCATGTGTACACACTAAACGTGTTTTACTAGATTTACCTTCAGATTTGTGTTCTTCATCTGTCATATCCATTGGCTAAAAATAGAGAGAGTCTGCACACTCCACAGAAATCTATGGACACTGCCGGTCGTGAGTGCATACACACTGTATAATTGGAACGACATTGTTCCATCGTTGAACGATATTTTTAGTCTGGTTTAAAAATCAAATCAAACAATACAAGGAGCTTTAGAATGAAACAGAAATGAAAGATGCTCAATCAATTTATAAGTTAACAGCAGGTGTTTGAAAGAGTGGGGTTATCCTGAAAGGAGCAAATACAGTTTCCTTTCAGGATAACCCTACCCATTCAAGCATCTACTGTTAACTTATAAATTAATTAAACAACTTTCCTAGCTGATGGGGAGCGCTGGTGCTATATTGCCATTTAGAGGATCTTTGGGTAAGTTAGTTCTCAATTTAAAAACACATATATGTATGACCCAAAACTAGGGGCTCTCACTGATATGAATTAGAACCACCCTATTAGCAGAAGCGACGTGGCGGGTGGCTTATCATGCATTTGCACATGTGTGTAACTAAGAATACTGCGTTTTTTATGTACAAGTAGAAATAGCAGCTTTGCTACTGGTTAACAGTGGTGTGCTGGGGAATTTTTCTCTGTATGTGCTTTGGAACGATAATTGTTCATCTTTGTAGCATGATGCAATATCAGGTGAATAATCGTCTGAAAAACCTGTAGTGTGTACCCAGCCTTAGTCTTTCATTTATGTACTATTGCTGTAGGCCCTGCAGAATTTTGGGCACCATATAAATAAACAATGATGATGATCATACACTAGGCAAACTAGAATCCCGTCAAGGGTCCAGTAGAGGGACCCAGCTTATCCTATACGCAATCTTTTTTATGCGTGTGTGTGTGTTTTACCAACAGTGCAGCCAGATTATGGGTTGGGCAACCAGGAAGGTCACCCTGGGGCCCCCACAAATTTTCCTCACTGCCACCCTCTTCACCCATCTGGCGCAACAATGTGTCATGCACTTTATTAAGAGAGCCATACCAGCGTTGCACTCACTCTGGTTCTGCAGCCCCATCCCCAATCCCCTGTAAAATGATACATAGTGATGGAGCCATTCTACTGCATGTATGTAGCACTTGGAGGGAATGCAAACTTACACTGCTGAAGTTAGATCATTAGACTCACACTGTGGTCGATACCCACTGTGGCCAGCTGGCAGGTCACAGTGGGTATCTCTGACATTACTTGATCTGAGACCATACTTGCCCACTCTCCTGGAACATAGACACCCAAATTCTGAGATCTCCCAGACTCCCAGGACATTTTCCTTCATCCTGCCCACTTCTTAGTGAAGTGGTGGAGATGAGCCCTTCTATGACGCATTTTGTCAAAATTTCTGTCATTTTTGCCCTGACTCGTAACAAAATGACGCTACTTCAGGGCCAAAATGAAGTGGACCCTGCGCAGTTGCACTTCACCTCCCCTCAGGGACCTCCCGGACAGGACAAAAAATGTTGGCAAGTATGTCTGAGACTGCAGACAACTGTATTGGCATAGCGCCACCCATGGTCGGATTAAGGGGGGGCACGTGCCCTGGGCCCCCCTCTCTCCAAGGGCCTCCCGCATAACCTCACCTGCTGATAGCAGTCGCGGTGCTGCTGTAAAATAAAGGCGGGTGGGCTACCGCGCTCCCTTATAATGTACAGAGAGTGGATGCATGCGTTAGTGGGGACCCCGCCAGCCGCCGCATCTGACAGCTGTCAGACAACAACTGACAGCTGTCAGATGCAGCTGCCGGCGGGGTCCCCACTGACACATGCATCCACTCTCTCTCAGCAACACCGCGGCTGCTGGACCATCTAAAATGGCCGAAATGGAGCTGCTGCGCATGTGCAGCAGCTCCCCCTTCACATGAAGGAGAGTCCCCATAGAACAAAAAGAAAATCATATATAAATAAATATGCCATTCACTATGAAGGGTCTTCTTAAATAAGTATATACATATGATTATTTATTTTATGTATATACATATTTATATTATTGAACCATAACTGATAAAATAAATAATCATATGTATATACATATTTAAGAAGGCCCTTCATAGCTTGATTATTACTTGACTGTTTGATTAAATATTTAGCCACCTACAGCAGTAAGAGTGTGTGTGTATATATATATATATATATATATATATATATATATATATATATATAGTCAGGCTACATTTGACATATTTAATCAAGCAATAAAGTAATAATCCTGCTATGAAGGGTCTTCTTCAATATGTATATACATATTATTATTTATTTTATCAGTTATGTTTCAATAAATATACATTAATATTAGACTGGTAGCGCTAATGCCCGATTATATATATATATATATATATATATATATATATATACATACATACATACACACATAAATATGTTTATATAAATAAATAAATAATCTAGATAAATAACACACACACACACACATATATATATAGACATATATAGTCAAAATTGGTGGTATGTTGTCAATGTTAATTTTTTATGTTAGTTTTAATGTACATTATCAATGGTATTTTTAAAGTGCGGTATCAATGCTAGTTTTAGCGTGCAGTATCAGTGCTAGTTTTAGCTTGCGGTATTATTGCTAGTTTTAGTGTACGTTATCAATGCTATTTTTAATGTGCGGTTTCAATGCTAGTTTTAATGTGTGGTGTCAATACCCATTTTAATGTGGGCCTTTGATGATTGTTTTAATGTACAGTATTTTAGTTTGTGGAAGCAATAATTTGTCTTATGCAGACAACCTAGGCGAGCCCTCTGGGAGAGCTGTAGGTGTCATACTGTGGGCTGTAGGTGATGTAATGCAGTATGTGTCAATGCCTATAGCCTTATACCCAATGTCGTTATTTTACATGCGTTTTATACAGAGGTGCTTGTACAATTTACAAGTACCTGTACTAATATTAATATATATATCACACCTGACATTCAGTGAGCAGTGGCAAGGAGAGAGGATGCTGGGTCCCAGGCACCGCCGAATTGGTAAGAAGAAAGAACAAAAGACAGAAGAAATAGAAGAAAGAAAGTGAAGTATGGTAAGTAAAGAAACGGAGGGGAATGGTGATAGGAAACGGGAATGGTGATAGGAAACAACAATGGAGGGGCAAAAGAATGAAGGAGGGGGCAGAGTGAGGATGCAGAGGGGCAGAGTGTGTGGAGGCGATGCAGGGACACAGAGTGTGTGGAGATGAAGGAGGGCACAGAGTATGTGGATGCAGAGGGGCACAGAGTGTGTGGAGATGATGCAGGGGCACAGAGTGTGTGGAGATGATGCAGGGGCACAGAGTGTGTGGAGATGATGCAGGGGCACAGAGTGTGTGTATAATGATGCAGCGGCACAGAGTGTGTGTATGATGATGCAGGGGCACAGAGGGTGTGTATGATGATGAGGGACACAGTGTGTGGAGGCGATGCAGGGGCACAGAGTGTGTGTATAATGATGCAGGGGCACAGAGGGTGTGTATGATGATGAGGGACACAGTGTGTGGAGGCGATGCAGGGGCACAGAGTGTGTGTATGATGATGCAGGGGCACAGAGTGTGTGGAGATGATGCAGGAGCACAGTGTGTGTGTATGATGATGCAGGGGCACAGAGTGTAAGGATGATGATGCAGGGGCACACAGTGTGTGGAGGCGATGCAGGGGCACTGAGTGTGTGGAGATGATGCAGGGGCACAGTGTGTGGAGGCGATGCAGGGGCACAGAGTGTGTGGAGATGATGAAGGGGCACAGAGTGTGTGGATGATGATGCAGGGGCACAGAGTGTGTGGAGATGATGCAGGGGCACAGAGTGTGTGGAGATGATGCAGGAGCACAGAGTGTGTGGATGATGATGCAGGGGCACAGAGTGTGTGGAGATGATGCAGGAGCACAGAGTGTGTGTATGATGATGCAGGGGCACAGAGTGTGTGTATGATGATGCAGGGCCACATAGTGTGTGGAGCGATGCAGGGGCACACAGTGTGTGGATGCAGAGGGGCAGAGTATGTGGAGGGGATGCAGGGGCACACAGTGTGTGGATGCAGAGGGGCACAGAGTGTGTGGATGATGATGTAGGGGCACAGAGTGTGTGTATGATGATGCAGGGGCACAGAGTGTGTGGAGGCGATGCAGGGGCACAGAGTGTGTGGATGATGATGCAGGGGCACAGAGTGTGTGGATGACTCTAAGGGTGCCGCAAACTGCAAAAGTTTGGGAACCACTGCCTTAATTTTAGATCTTAGGGGGCCCCCCTGTCTTAAGTGCTCGGGCACCCCAAAGCCTTAATCCAGCTCTGGCCCTACCAGTTAATTACTCTGAGACCCTCATAAACCTTAATCTGGCCCTAGGGAGAATGGGACCCAAACCATTATGTTGACTATAGAGCCTTATGGACTCTGCCCGACTCCTCCTGTCTTTGTGGTGGCTGGTTCCTCCCCAGGAACCAGCCACCACTGTTGCGCGCTCCTCAGCTCCCTCCACCGTTATGCTGTGCTATGCTGTGAGTTTCCTGTTTTTTTTTTTTACTGAAGGGGGGGGTCGCTGGGGTGCCGCGATTTTCGCAGGGGGGGGTAAAGAGTGTGAGAGAGCCAAGCAGTAGGGAGTGCTGGGATAAGGGGGTGAGAGAGCCAAAGGGCAAGTGAGAGGGGGGTGAGAGAGCCAAAGGGGAAGGGGTGCTGTGAGAGGGGTGAGAGAGCCAAAGGGGAAGGGGGTGCTGGGAGAGGGGGTGAGAGAGCCAAAGGGGAAGGGGGTGCTGGGAAAGGGGGTGAGAGAGCCAAAGGGGAAGGGGGTGCTGGGAGAGGGGGTGAGAGAGCCAAAGGAGAAGGGGGTGCTGGGAGAGGGAGTGAGAGAGCCAAAGGGGAAGGGGGTGCTGGGAGAGGGGGTGAGAGAGCCGAAGGGGGTGCTGGGAGAGGGGGTGAGGGAGCCGAAGGGGGTGCTGAGAGAGGGGGTGAGAGAGCCAGGGTGGTAGGGGTGCAGGAAGAGGGGTGAGAGAGCCGGGGGTAGAGGGTGCAGGAAGACGTGTGAGTGCCAGGGGGGTAGACGGTGCAGGAAGAAGTGTGAGAGAGCCAGGGAGATAGAGGGTGCAGGAAGAGGGGTGTGAGAGCCAGGGGGGTAGATGGTGCAGGAAGATGTGTGAGAGCGCCAGGGGAGAAGGTGGTGCAGGAAGACGTGTGAGAGAGCCAGGGGAGTAGGTGGTGCAGGGGGTTAAGTGAGAGGGACAGAGGAGAAGATGGTGCAGGGACATAGGTAAAAGATTGTGTAAAGAGAGAGACATCTTAAGATTGGGAATGTCAGGGATGCAGCCATCATAAAACACAAGTAGTAATGAAGAATGGAAATGCACAGAGGGGACAAGTGTTAAAAAAAAAAAAAATCAAGCCTTCATACTCCATTCACTTATATTCTCCATACCCCCACTTCTAAATTTCTGCTTCGACCACTGCCCTCTGTTCCTGCTCCCGACTTCCTGTGTGAGCTGACAGCTGCTGATCCCTCCTTGCCCAGCGCCCAGTAGGAGAGCAGAAAACAGGATGCCATAATCAGGTAAGTTCATATATTTTCTCGCGTGCAATGTGTTTTTAACCATCCTTTCTTGAACTGGGGACACTACAGCGTATCCAATAATGTTTAACACTATGTATTGCTCATTATTGCACTGTAATGTTTGTTGCATATTGATCTGTACAGAGATTTTTAATTAAGAGGAAAAAACATTGCTTGTCATAAATTTTATCTGTGATTGTGTCAATATATCTATTTTTGTTTGCATTGTAAATGATGTATTAAGCTGGTCTTGGGACTCACACTCATTATCTGATATGCTGTACCAATTTTTATTTGTGAATGAGTTTTTGTCTGGGCACTACTAATGATTTGGGGGCACTTCTATGGCATGATGTTATTTGGGGGCACTATTGTGGTATAATATGATTTGGAGGCACTGTTATGACATAATATGATTTGGGGCACTACTGTATGGGATATGTTTTGGGGGCACTACTATGCCATAGTATGATTTGTGGGCACTTCTGCATGACCAAATATGAATTGAGGGTAATACTATGTGGCATAATATGATTATGGGGCACTACAATGTGGCATAATATGAACTGGGCACACTACGGTGTGGCATCATATGAACTTCTGCCAAAGGCAAGTCTTTCATTGTTGAATATGATGGGAGCCCAAAGAAGTTGATGTATCGGGGCCCAAAATTCCTCTTGTCAGCCCTGCCTGTGAGTCAAGGGGTTAGACGTCTCCAGGTAAATACCGGTAATCTAAATGTTTCCTATCTAATCAAACTGATAGATCACATCTAATTATCTCTCACCCACCTCCTCTATCCCCCTTAATGTATATACTGTGTTATTTAAAATAAATAGAAAAGACGCATATCCAGTTACTGTAGTAAAAAAAAAAAAATTTTCTCTGACATTTTGCTGTAGATGGAAATACTTTTAATGCGGCCGTGTGGGTTCAAATGATCATTCAATAGTTATGGTTTTTTTTAGATATATGTTAGAGTTTTATTTCATGTGGAATGATTCATGAAAATTCTGCCATTACTATTTAATTGAGGTAAAAGGGTACCTGTTACCTATATGTGTGCAAGTATTCTGTTCGTTGTTGCTATTTTGTGGGAGATTTGAAAAAAGCAAAATATTGGTTTCCTACAGTGGCGCCTGTATAATTGGTGGTATGCTGGTGGCGTGCTGGTGGCAATGTTGTAGTGTGTTTGGGGATTAGTATTGCTAATAAGTAGGAGAGGGTATTGCTATAATGTGGGGGGTGACGCTGGGCGCTGTAATGTGGGGGGTGATGCCAGTTGCTGTAATGTGGGAGGTGATGCTGGTTGCTATAATGTGGGAGGTGATGCTGGATGCTGTAATGTGGGGGGTGATGCCAGTTGCTGTAATGTGGGGGGTCATGCTGGACGCTGTAATGTGGGGGGTCATGCTGGACGCTGTAATGTGGGGGGTGATGCTGGACGCTGTAATGTGGGGGGTGATGTCGGACGCTGTAATGTGGGGGGTCATGCTGGACGCTGTAATGTGGGGGGTCATGCTGGACCCTGTAATGTGGGGGGTGATGCTGGTTGCTGTAATGTGGGGGTGATGCTGGTTGCTGTAATGTGGGGGTGATGCTGGTTGCTGTAATTAAGGGGGTGATGCTGGTTGCTGTAATGTAGGGGGGTAATGCTGGTTGCTGTAATGTGGGTGGATATCGATGTAGTATGAGTGTGTGGGGGGGGGTATTTATTTCTGTAATTTGGGTACTAACAATGTATTGTCATGGTATTTATTGATGTAATTGGGGTGCTAACAATGTAATGTTCAGGGTCATTAGGAGAAATAAATACCCCACACACACACACTCATACTACATCATATTGTACAGCACCAGCAACGCGCACTGCGCCAGCATCAGTGTGCAACAATATAGTGCATTGAGCTCACAACACGTGGGCCTGTGTGCTTTAAATGCCAGGGCTGATTTTTAGTCCCATCCGGCCCTGCCTTCAACTGACAACAGAAATGTGTCCATGGAAAGTGTATTGGCAAAAATGATGAAGCCCTTATTTTTTTGTTTTGTTTATATTTATATGATGTCTATGGTTTGTTATCTGACTGCACTGTATGTACAGATTGTGGATACAATTTTTTTTATTACATTATATTATCTGTAGGTATCATATTTATTATAAACCATAAAGATTCTGTCGATTTGTTCACAATTTTATTTAATGATATGTGCATACTACTGTTTTATTGATAGCATTATTACTATGTAGTAAGTATTCTATTCTGTCCCCGCTGTAATATTACATAGTTATTTTCTGTACCATAATTACACAGTACACACAGCCTATCATCTATACACATTACCATGAGACAGAAAACAGGCCACTGCAATCTCGCTGCCCCCCGTTAGATGTCGCTGCTGTTCAGACCTCACAGGCCCGGCCGCCGTTGCTAGGAGACCTGGAGCGGGCGGTGTGTGGGCAGCTGCAGGCAGCGCTTGGTAGCTGATGCCGCGGGCTCGGGCTGCTCGGTGAGGCGGCGGCGGAGGAGGGAGGGAGCGAGCGGCAGGGCCTTGGGCCTGGACCCCGGTGCAGGCCGGTTCCAGTGTGTGCTCAGTGCGCCTGGGTCTGGCAGGGGCCTGTGTCGTGCCTCGTATTGTGGTAATAGGTGGTCTTGGAAGTGACTGTACCGGGGAGTACGTGCACTGTACTGCAGGGCTGCGCTTACCGCATACCGAGACCTTCATGTGCAGCTACACTTACATCAACCGAGCTCAAAGCATTTGCCTCTTGCGACCTTTTGCAACGAACGCTGGGATGAGGAGCAGCGCAGAAAGGCCGGGGTGAGTGTCAGTATGATGGGGCACTTCTGTCAGTGACCCTCCCACAGTGTATACTAATACCCCACTGTATTACCCTCCCCCATGACTGACAGGAACCCCTCCTACCTTATACTGCTGATTGTCAGTGACCCAATTTTTCAAAGATGTCTGTCGTTTACAATGTCTGGTTTCTTATTATGACCCATACCTGTTACTTGTAGGGAAACTCCATCAGCAGTGACTCCCACCCCCCAGCCTATGTCTGTAGTGTGCTCCCTTTCTCGCTGGTTTTATTTATTTTGCAGATGTCTAAACTTTGAGCTGTAATTTTGTTAATCTCCCCTTCTCCGGAGTTGGTCATTGACTTTCATTCTTCTCCTTCACCTCCCTATTGCATTTAGACATTAAAAGTGCCCTTTCTTCTCTGGAATCAGTCATTGACTATCTCTTCATCCTTCTGCTCCGTAGTCAGCCATTATCTTGACTATTACTTTTTATCTTCTTTGAAGTAAGTCATTGACTGCACCTTCTCCTTTTTATTGCAGTCAGGCAATAACTATCTGGTCTTCTTATCCTATTCCTGCCCATCATGGTTACTTACTGTCACTAAATCTACCTATAGCAAAGTGTCACATTTTTGGCTGGTGCACACAAACACACCATCTGTCAGTACTGAATTTCTTATTGTATTCATCTCATCAATGATCTTTAGTGTGAATACAGTTATAAGCACATTTCACTACATTTTAGAAATGCATAACAATGGCAATACAATGTTTTTGTTTTTTTGTTTTTTTTTAATAAAAGTGTCCATAAAGAATAATTTCATAGGTTGGAAACCCTGATCCCCATTCAGGTCAGCCATTGACTACCCTTTCTCTTTTTCTATGGAGTCAGCCATTGACTACCCTCCTCTATCTGACCTGTCTGGAGGTAACCATAGACTACCCTTCTCTACCTCACCTGTCTGGAGTCAGCCATTCAACTACCCTCCTCTCCCTGACCTTTCTGGAGTCAGCCATTCAAATACCCTCCTCTCCCTGACCTGTCTGGAGTCAGCCATTCAAATACCCTCCTCTCCCTGACCTGTCTGGAGTCAGCCATTCAAATACCCTCCTCTCCCTGACCTGTCTGGAGTCAGTCATTGGCTACCCTCCTCTCCCTGACCTGTCTGGAATCAGCCCTCTTCCAGATCTGGAGTCAGTCATTAGGTACATCTTCTGCTCCACCTCCTATTGTAGAAATCTTAACTATCATTCTCATTATTGCTGTCCATTGACTCCTCCTTATCCTTTTAGCAGTCAGCCACTAAATACCCCTTTTCACCTTCTCCTGATTACATTTAGCCATTCATATCCCATTCTCTTTGGAATCAGATATCGAATCTCTTCTTTAGGGAGTTTAACATAAGCAAGTTTCTGATTTTTTTACAATGTGCAGATTTGCACCTTTGTTAGTAAATACATCGCAGGGAATTGTAGCAGGTACACATATGTAGACCTAAGAGCTTATTACACTGGGAAGTAACTAACTGCATTTGTTGATTTTTATTTTCTTCCTGGGTAAAATGTGTGCAATTCTGTGTTAACAGTTTATTCAAGTTATTATTTGGTAATGGCTAGAAAGTATATATATATATATATATATATATATATATATATATATATATTTATTTATTTATACTAGGTGGTACTGTTGAAGATTCACTTTACTTTGACAGAGCAATCCATATGATAGTTCCAATCTATATAATAGTCCCTTTCATATTAATAAATACCAGATTGCAGATAATTAGGCACTCAGTGGACAATAATTTACAGTATGCACATCTTTATTAATGCAACTTATCCGCATACAGTGTGAAAAATCACTAGCCTATTGGCAGTAGAGAATAATGTGTATATGAATCAGATTACAAGTCCGTGTCGAGATCACTTTTTATTTGTGTATTTGTCAAATTACATTAGATAATGATGTATTCGTTTAACGGATTAAGTAACATTACGTAACTCAGAATAAGTTTAATGCTTACATTCACATCTGTGTATACATTCTTTTACACTACTTGTGAAAGAATGAACCCCTTTAGTGTTCTTCACATTTTATTTTCTTACATCATGAAATTATTAACAAATTCCTACCACTGATCAACAATAAAAAAATGTAATGTCAAAATTACAACTCTGAACAGTTTATCCCATATCTGCCTTGGAAGATTAGCTCTGTCAGAGTTGCCATAGGACTCTTGGGGGTATATTTACTAAACTGCGGGTTTGAAAAAGTGGAGATGTTGCCTATAGCAACTAATCAGATTCTAGCTGTCATTTTGTAGAATGCACTAAATAAATGATAGCTAGAATCTGATTGGTAGCTATAGGCAACATCTCCACTTTTTCAAACCCGCAGTTTAGTAAATGTACCCCTTGGTGTCGACAAGTGCTCCTCTTGCACAGGTCATAATTTTGAAGGATGGTCTGTTCTAGGCCAACACAATGCTGTACTTTATTCTCTCATTTCTTTATGAAGAACTTGGCAGTGGTCTGGGGGGTATTAAGGGACAGATTCTGCGCAATCTGCCAGCAGACATCACTGCAGTGTCAGGCTATGCACACTTGCGGTTAATGCGGTACTTAAATGTTCGCATATTCTTGCAAAAAAAAAATATGAAAATTTTGGGCCGGACATCGTGCAGTATTGAATCTGTCTAAATAAGTCTTTAAAATGTTCTTATATCCTTTCCCTGATTGGTGCTTTTTCAATAACCATTTCTCGGATTTGCTTTGAATATTCTATGATCTTTATTAAGAAGCTCTGGTCTGGAAATGCACTAACCAACGGTCACTAGTGTAGCTATAGTTTCTGTTCCTGGAAAAAAGGAGCTATTTTGATGGTTTCACAGAGAATACTTATTTTGGCATATTTGTTTTTTAATATCATGGCAATATCAAAGTGCAACTCTGTTTACGCTATACGTCATGTTGACATGTGTTAAATTACATTTTTCAATAAGATCGAGATGTATATACCAACTCAACCGTATGCAAGTCCATTCTGCCCTAACAATAGAAGTAACTCCTCACAGGAGACTGAGTCATAGTCACGCTGACTGCCTATATAACCCAATTGTGCTAAGTCACAGATTTTTGTCCTCTTACAACTTATGTGGGTGGCAGAGAAGAGGAGGAAGCAGACAGAGGGAGAAAGCAGCAATAAGCTGCAGAGTCTTAGGAACTAGGATGAGATGATTAACCCATTAACTCCTGGAAGGTCAAGTAGCGTTTGAGAAAATGATTCACTTAAGAGCACAACATAAACAGTCCTATGATTCAAAGGAATGATCAGCTTTTTTTAGTTATGCTGAATGTGGCATAGTACATAAAGCTTCAAATTGCTCTTGGTGTATTTCTGTTGTACACTCACTTCTTTGTTAGTAGCCAACTAACTATAAGAACTATTCAATACTTTTTGTGAAGTAGACAACTTTACAGGGCTGCTTGTTTTAAGTTTTATATTCACTCTTAGGCCCAGATTCTTAACCTTTGTTGGCACGTGACACTGCTTTGAATGAATCATATACAGTGGCTGTAAAAAGTATTTAACTTCTTTTTTCTTTTTTTTACATCATTGAATTAAGATGAATTTATTAGAGACTTTTGCAATTAATTAAAACAGAACACTCTGTAGTGTGAAATAATAAAAAAAACAACCATTTTTTTTCTTAGTTGCAAATTAAAACAAACCATAATTGATTACATAAGTATTCTCTGCGCTTGTCAACATATAGCTAAAAAATCCTGGAGCAATCTGTTGTCTTTAGAGGTTGTGGAATTGATTGTTGTCCACTTATGTACGACTCCAGTGTTTTAAATTGGGAATTCTTACAGTTGTTGCATTTTCAAATTCTAGCTTCTTCATGAAAATCAAAGAACAGTCAAACCAAATGCTAGAAAAGATTATAGAAAAAGGGCAGGATATTGGAAAATGTTAAAGGCTTTTATTATCCCCCAGAACACTGGCAAGTCCATCATAAAGAATTGGAGAGAATATGACACAACTGTGAGTTTTTGCCGACAATCCTCCAAAACAGCTCATCCATGGGAGAGGGTCACTTCTTAGAGAGATCACTAAGAGGCCTGGGGTAACTCAAACAAATGTACAGCTTCCACTCTCTCATATTTATTTTTAATTAATTGAGAAAAAAAACTATACAGTTACTGTTTATTTGACATTACATATTATTTTGTATTGATGAGCAGTAAGAATTCACAAATAAATCCATTTCTAATTGATTATCTAAGAAAATGTCAAAGGGAATTCATTATTTTAATAGCCAAGTATACTACAAACTTCCCCTGATATGTGTAATGTTACTTTACCCATAAAGTTCAAACATTTAATTTTGTAACTTGGAAAAGTTATAAATATAAAGTAACCTCAACACTTACATGTAACTTGCTTTAATAAATATAGACATTATTCTTTAGTGCTCAAACGCTTGTAAGCTGTCTTTCATACTGTCCATATGAGGGAGATATGCACACTGTAAGTTATTCTCTATAGACTACCTAGTCTGTCTTCATACTGGCATTTATTAATATGAAGGGCACTATGGTATGGATTGATCTGTCAAAGTGGAAATGATTATTAAAAGGTTATAAATACTTGTATAGCTACTATGTTTACTTTCATTTACATATATTGTGCTCAACAGGTTAGTTATTTTAATTTTCTTTGCATATAACTGTTAAGAAATCAGGTACTTGCAGAATATAGTAAAATATGGTAATTAGTGTTTTCATGTACAGGTTATAACAAGTTACCTATATACAGTGTAAGTAGTCAGTTTGTAGCTGAACCAAATATTAGGCTCTAGTGACAACGTTCATGCCTTCCAGTTGGATTAATAGACCATATCTCATGAACATTGGTGCAGCCAACACAATGTCTGCCTTCCACTGTGAGTTGCTGACACTTAAAATTTAGCTTCGCACTGTGAAAACACACCATTTACTTATCCAGACTTTTGTGATCATTATCCACAGTTAATTCCTCAGTAGACAGTGCATGAAGAACGATCCAAGAATAAGTTATAATTGAACATAGGCTGTATTGACAAATGATGGCAACCTTTCCTGAGACACATATTTAGGAGATGGAGAATTGCTTTTATTTTCATATATCTATGAAATTGCACATGTCTGTTTTCTTTTTCTCCTTGAGTTCCCACCTCATCCTCCTGTCCACTGTGCTCTCTTCTCCATCCTTAGTACTGATCATCTATAGCACCCCACACAGAAGAGAAATCTCACAACAGTCAGACAATGGTATGAGTCATCTCTATGATCTCTTAGTACTTGCTATTTGAACACTGAGCAGAGAGATGAGTCACTTCTGCACTAGGACTTAGGTGGCAGCATTTTCTGTCACCATGGATATTCCACTTGCTTTTCCTCCTATAAGGAGTACAGATTGTATTGAAGGGAAAATACTGTTTTCTCTCATTGCCTGCATGTTTAAACCAGGCATTATTAAACAATATGACCTATACAAAACAAAGTATTTTTGGTGATTCTTTGTATACAAGTATACACAATATGGGGTAAGTGGAATACATGAATACTCTAGAAATAAATTGACACACACTAAGGGGTACTTGGTAAACATTTATAGATTATATACCTTATTTATAAAATTTTAAAGAGACACACAATACAAAATGTTGAGAAAACTTGTTTTAAATTCTGCAACTGTGAAGTGTAATGCTTTATATATGTAGTAAGTGGTTCTACCTAGGGTAATTGATTTGAATGTTGTCAGCTTTGTACCATGATTGCGTGTTTTAATGTAACATGTAATAATTGTGGGACACCCTATGTGTGTTATGGTATTCGGTAAACTCAGTACATAACTATTTCCTACTACTACCCACAGTATAAATATATTTATAGGAACAATTAAAGTGTACATTGCGTAGTGTGTCAATGTGCTGAAGAGAGATGCAGGGAGATTTTTCATGATGATGAACCTGTCCAGAATGCCTACATTGACTTCAGTGATTTTCTACACTCCCAGCAAGAGAAAGAAGCATACTTGCAGCACCTTGATTTATAACTACTTATAGTATCAGGCATTTCAACTGTTCTCAGGTGTGCAGCCTTGTGAGCACTGCTATTACTGCGTAGAGCAGTCATGGGCAACAGGCGGCCTTCCATGCCTTTCTATGTGGCCCCAACTCATCACTGCTTTTTATGCTTTCAATTCTTTTCTCTTCTTTATGCTGGACCCAGCTATTATTCTTTACTTTATGCCCTGCTGAGCTTATGCACAAGCTCTTATTCTGAGATTAAGGATAATGTGCGGCCCCAGAAGGGTATCAGGTTGCCCATTACTGGTGTAGAGTCTAGGGAGTGTATAAAATAGATACAAACTTTTAAAACAATTGTAAGGAAGTATTCATATACTTATCATTGTAAGATGTTTTGGTTATGACTTCATCTTTCTGCTCTTTCTATATTTTATTGTATCTAATTTGCCAACAACATAATGTCATTATTGTATAGCACCACTCTTTAGATGTACATTGTAATTACTTGAATAATATTGTGAAAGCCATTCTGTTAAGAGTAATAACATTTAAAAATGGATTAATGCAGCCTTAATTGAAGATTGTAGTAAAACAAATTTGGTAAAAATGTTCTTACAAGACATATAGTTGTCAATGCAATTAGCTGCAAGGTGCCGTAGTAGTATTACGCATTATGTTTCCAAGTGATGTTCAGGTAATGATCTTTGTTGATTTTTTGCTTGCATATCATAGAGGTGCAAACAAAAATGAGCAGTTTTCATTACCATAATTGCCATTTTTCTGCTTATAAGCACATCATGTGAGGCTACTACAAGACCTTACTGCTAATTGATTTGGCCCATTAGACATGTAAAAAGCTTTAAAATGTGATTATATTGGTAATGGTATTTACTGCTAGCTATCATTTCTTTGTTGTTTTTCATTATGTTCCATTGAGAACTGGAAATGCCATTAAATATTATTTGTAGATGTTTGCATACTCTATCTATAATTTAGAATACTTTTAGTCTAAAGCTCTCTACTTGCTTCAATGTGAAAGATACATAAATATATTTTTTTTTTATCATAAATATTTATTTATATTTATTTATACACCAGCGTTCTCTGTATATGCTGTATATACGTGCATAGACACATATTTATAATAGTATATATTCCAAAAGATTCTGCTTCATATCAAGAGATTAACTATTACCATTGACCTGTTCATCAAAGTCATGGGCAGCGCGGTGGCTTAGTGGTTAGCACTTCTGCCTCACAGCACTGAGGTCATGAGTTCAATTCCCGAACAGGGCATACAAACTCCACAGAGATAAGCTCTGTGGAGTTTGTATGTTCTCCCCGTGTTTGCGTGGGTCTCCTCCGGGTGCTTTGGTTTCCTCCCACACCCCAAAAACATACTGGTAGGTTAATTGGCTGCAATTAAATTGTCCTTGGTCTGTGTATGTATGTTAGTGAATTTAGACTGTAAACTCCAACGGGGCAGGGACTGATGTGATTGAGTTCTCTGTACAGCGCAGTGGAATTAGTGGCGCTATATAAATAGCTGATGATGATGATGAAAGTCTTCCTCCTAGCTCCACTCCCACTGGCCCAGCCTCCCTACAGACATTCTCACTATCTTGTCTCTGCCTCGCACATTCCCATTTGATTTTAAGCTCTCACTAGCAGAGCCCTCCTGTCTTCTTGTCTGCTCTCATCCGTCTCTTGCCTCCTGCATGTTCTTTACACTGCCTGTTATACATCCTGCCTGTTACGTATTATGCTTCCTGTAAGTTCACTAATTTGCCTATTGGTATGTACTTGTTATATGCTCCTCTCCTCCACTGTACGATGCTGAGGATTTTTGTATGTGGTGCCTTATAAATAATTAATGATAGTAATAGATTATTTTACCAGTGAAGGCAAATGAAATAATGTATAACAATGATTTGCAAAATCATCTTTTCAAATGGGGGATATAAATTTTAAAATAAATACTGGGTAGATTTAATTGAATGTCATACTTTATTTTATTTGCAACAAATCATATAGGTTTTTACTGTTTTGCTGTTTTTTGAGTTTTGTGATTTCATACTGCAATGTTTACTTAAGGTATGATTCATTTACGGCTCTTCCACACCTATATTCCTTTTTTTGTGACATTAATAAACACATGAAAAGCACATTAGAAATAGGTCAAATGTTAACGGTGCTTTTCCCCCATCACATTTAAAATGCAAATGCCTCTTTTTTAATTTTAGAATGTGACACAAGCTATTTCATTTGCTTTAATGTGCACTCCCAGTACAATAGATTGCATTTGGTAATTGGTTCAGTGATGTGTTTTTAAAACAGTAATGGTGTTTTCCTCAATGCAGAAGCTGGTGTGATCTAAGTCTTTCTTGGGGGCAAATGTATAAAAAGTGCAGATTTTGCAAGTCGCTGATATTCGGTGACTTTGCAGGGGAATTTTGAAACGGCATTGGCTTTAAAGTGTCAGGCGTCGTTCCTCCGCTCCTCTGCACATGCGCATCCCATTGCTAGGCAACGGGACGCTATCGGGATCTCTGGTGACAGCCGATGACATAATGCCGCCGGCATCTCATTGGCCACAGGTACTGGCAGACTCTGACACCATGATGGTGCAGAGTATTGGGTCATCCTGCTCCAGCATTTCAGTGTACTATTTGGCTATTCCTGACCATTCCTTCTGCTTTCCAGTGTTTCCTTACCGACCTGGCTTGTCTGACCCTTCTATTGGATTCTCCCTGTGACTGCTATCTCTCCTGGAAATTACTGAACCAGCTTGTCTGACCATTCTGTTGGATTTTTCCCTTTGTACCTCTGCTGCTAGCACCCCCTAGACTTCAGCAATACTAAATCAGTGATAGTTCGTAAATGTTAATTGTCACACCAGCTGGCCTTTAGTTACTATTACAAGTAATATAACTGAGGTGCAGATGCAATTCAGGCTTAATCTGCACCCCCTTTTTTAATATACATATTTCCCCTTATCTCCCTCCACATAACAATGACACAGTGTCAACTATTTTGCTGAAAAATGCCATGGTTTGCATGGGTGCTATGCCCTCACACATTAATGTTGTGCAGAACAAATGTGTGCCCCAACCCACAAATGGTGCCCCTACAAATGTCTGGATCTCCTGACTATCCTTCCAAACTACAACTTAGAGAATTTGTGCACACTTATGCTCTTGAGTTATACCACCATTATGCGTTCACATTGTTCAATTGCTTAGTGTGTGTGGAACAGTCACCAGCTGCAGTCACTGCAGGTTAAATTCTGTCAAAACACGATGGTGATATATACTGACTGTTTCCCAGCAGCTTGATAGGCCGTGAATGTAACAAGCAGTATTCATGGCATGTCCTGTGGGAAATTAAGTGTGTACCTATATTGCATTCACTATAAAGAGCACTGATCTTTATTTTGGCAGCCGTTCAAGCTGCATTAACCACAGCACTGGCTCGCCATTCCACCTAAAGGGTTTGTTCACACTAGTGAACTGTATACCAAATTTAAGTAGCCTCCTTATTCCTTCATAATCGAAAAACAATGGCTTATAGAACAGCAATTTTCAAAATATGTCCAGGGCTTTTCTGACACCATTCATCACACACCATTTGTGAAGTCTGCATTGGAACCTGTCCAACCAGATTCATCACCCACATTGGTTATAGTGGGACCAACACCCCAATTACTGACCTTGTGGAACACCCTGGTTATTCTTCTACATATCCGAACGCAAGAACTGAAAACTGTAGATCCAGGGATTCTCAGTTCCCTTATGAGGATACTCTTGTGTTCAGACCAGTGATTGGCTATTGGATGGCGCACCAGCTGACTAACCTGTGCACTTGACAATGTATAGAGAAACTACGTAGTTCAAAATTCCCGTCTCTTGTGGCAGGAGAATGTAACCATCACTGAGTTTGGCCAGGAGTGAATATCTTCCTTGGGGGGAGGGGGGAGTTAAGGGGGGGGGATATCAGGGATTCTTATTAAATTACTTTTTGTACTCAGGGGATTAACACAGGGGATTTCATTAATATTGTTTAAAACATGAACTTTTGGTGTTCCGAAAGTCTGGCACAAAGGATGTAATGAAGAAATAATTGTGGGATCATTCAGCAAACAAAACGTATGTTTAGTGCCTTTACCAGGGTTACGTATTCAACAAGTTCATGACAACCCATCTGTGTTAGTCACATCCTGTTAACCTCTGTTGATCTAGTTAATGATTGGTCATCAGCCATCTTGTGATAAAATCTGTGGTGGTAATAGTAATTGATAAGGCTCCCAAATTCTGTTGTTTACATTTTTATTGCAGTACAGTATGTCTTCCATTACAAAGCTATTGTGTAAGGGATACCTTGTACAGCTATTTATATAGCCTGCGCTATATAAATAAATGTTGATGATGAGGGAAACTAAATGTTGATAGACACTTCTATTTTGCTCTTAATGTAACAAAGGTCCCACCAACTTCATAAAAGTTGATTTAAAGAGTATATTTTATTGCATTATTGCAGGTCCATTTTTGGCGTCTGTCAGATAAAGCTAGTTCTGCACTCATATATCAGCTAGTCTTGAATGTGAAAACAAGGTTACAATTCCTGCAGTGTTCTGAATTAACCACTAGGTTGTGCATTGTGATCACTAAAGTACCATAATGTTAACTGGAAATTCACACAACAAATATTTGAAAAAAAATCTTCAAAAACCAAATAAGTTGTGTGTTTTAACAAACTCTATTGTGATAATAAAGTATTTTGGCTGACAGTATGTTTTATAATATGCATGTATAGTTTTCATAGGGATCAATGACCCTATGTGGTAAAATTTTGAACTGTTCCACACTGCCTATTTCGAGCATTCCACCATGTTGGAAATTGCTATTTGCTGTCCTAGGTCTGCACTCAGTTCTTTCAGTATGCAGAAAACTAGGCAGAATATGTGATAAAAACATAGACCATTTTCTTTCTAATAGATGACAACTTCTTAAACAGCAAGCAAAGCCGATATATGACATTCATATATATTTAAGCTCTGTATTCCTGAGCTGATTAATACATATGAAATGACTGGAGTGTTTATAGCTAACTAATAATGCCCACCATACTCTGCTTTACCCATCTGTAACAGTTTACCATATTAGAGAATGCTTTTCTAACAGCAGACAAGATATTGTACTAATCACACGATATGCAGCCTGCGGTGCTTTTAATTGAATATCAAGTGCATTTCAAGTTGCATGACTACTTACCAACCTTTGGAAACACCTACATGAAAGGGGATGCTCTCAATTTTGTTTCATTTATGTCTTTATTACATAATGATTTTGAATGTTTTTATTACTTCTGGTGGAGTGCACCTAGAAATGCACTTTCCTGTTGAATGAAACATTGGAAAATGTGCCCTAATAAAATACAGGTACAAGGCTGGGTGTGACCTCTGACCAGATACAGAATTAAAGTGCTTTCCTTGGAAGGAAACAGTTGTACCCCTGCCTGTAAAATTGGATGCCACCTTTAAGTGCAGCTTCTCCATCCTCACCATTATTTAAATAATCCCATCCTGCAAAATGAAATGTTGTTTTTCCACTCAAGTACAAAAGTAGGCAAACTCTTGCATCTAATCTGCACTTGGCAAGGAATGGTCCAATTCGCCTATCTCCTCCCATTATATGATGCAAAATTTGCACCCCTGCAGATGCCACCATCTTGGCCACCAAATCCATGATTTTACTCTTATAATAGGGGATATGTGTGCAAAATTGATTTAGTAGTCCTTTAAGTACATGTATTTGTAAAAATTGCATGCTGTATTTGTAGCTCAGTCGAGAATATACCATTGTCAGCACCAAACATGGAATTATAAAATGGAAATGTATATTTCCAGAATGGAAAGAGTAGATGTAAGCTATTCTGTAGAAGCCCTATATAACAACACTTATTAGCTATGTAAACTGCCATGGAATGTATTATCACTTCTAGCTCAACAATTCCAGATTATTTAACTTAAAGGAAATAGTTTCTCAATCACCTTCAATAATATTCTGTTAACACCTTCAAGATCGCTTGATCTTCCTCTGCTCCCATGAGAATCTTATTATATATACTTATTTTTTTAAATGGATTTTGATATCATAATATGTTTGTGCATATTTAAGACCCAGCTGAAGAAAAATCTTGACTATAGTCTTATAGACTGTTTTAAATGTGACAATATTGTAGGAGACCAGTACATTAAGCCTAGAAGAAAAGTGGGTTCTAGTGTGGGCACAGGGGAAATTACAGATTCAGTTTTTAAAATATGGACTTTGGAATACATTTCAGTATGAAACTGGTACATTATATTTGCATAAAAAAATGTCTGCATATACTGAGGCCACCCAGAGCTATCACAATGACTGGACAGTCAGGGAAGTGCTAGGAGGCCAAAAGTTGTTATTTTTATTGTTTTTAATAAGTGAATTATGTGTTAAGCTCAATTTGTCTTTGATTGTTTAAAATACAATATGCCAAATTGCTGTCAGTTGAACTTTCCACTGTTTTTGATGAGGGGAGTAAGACCACATTTAATGTAGGTTCTGATGATGCTTTTTTTTTTTATAGATAAACAAGTGTAATGATATATATTTTTTAAAATGTAACAAAGAAATATGTTTTGTTTCCCTACACATGCATACTCATTTCAGCTAAACTGTACATTTAGTGATATATTAATTTTATGGATTTGTACATGCGATAGATAGATCTAACTCTCTGCCAAAATGTTCAATCTATAGTTCCCTGGAGCAGTGTCTTATTTTCAGGGCATGATGTAAAACAATTAGAATAAATCCACCTTGTTGTTTAGTTTAGCTGATCACTGTATTACAGCTGTCAGTGGGAAACAACATGCAGCTGATGATATTGAAATGGCCAAACCTACACAGTTTTGAACAGAAAACAGAACCGTATATGAAAACAATGTAATTTTCTTTATTTGAAAAATGTATTGTCATTTATCATACAAGAAATTAACATGTATTAAGTATTATGTACAGCAAGATACTGTACTGTTGTCTTTGTATACCAAATAGGAACAGATCCTGAGAAATACGTCAAGCAAACATGGGTCATAGGGTCCGGGGTAATTGAATACGCAGCTTTACCTTTCTTTCCCTCCTTCACCGGACACATTTTAATGCCAATTTCTTATTAAGTGGGCTAGTCAGTGTAACATATAATGGCAGACCTTCTAGTATGAATTTTATTTTCACTTGTACTGCAATGAACAACTAATTACTCAGTATGTATGGTCTAAAAAAAGTATACTTAGAGCGCTGTGTCTAACATGAAACATTGTTGAATCTTAGAAAGAAAAATGCTTAGTTTGATATCACACTTGAGGATGCTTCTCTGGTGCCCAGTTTGATATGAAGACCCTTTGCTTGTTCCCTGTCAGATATGGGGAGCCTTCTCTAGTTCCCTGTCGGATATGGGGAGCTTTCTCTGGTTCCCTGTCGGATATGGGGAGCCTTCTCTGGTTCCCTGTCTGATAATGAGCCTTCTCTAGTTCCCTGTCTGATATGGGGAGCCTTCTCTGGTTCCCTGTCTGATATGGGGAGCCTTCTCTAGTTCCCTGGCTGATATGGGGAGCCTTCCCTAGTTCCCTGGCTGATATGGGGAGCCTTCTCTGGTTCCCTGGCTGATATGGGGAGCCTTCTCTGGTTCCCTGTCTTATATGGGGAGCCTTCTCTGGTTCCCTGTCTGATATGGGGAGCCTTCTCTGGTTCCCTGTCTGATATGGGGAGCCTTCTCTGGTTCCCTGTCTGATATGGGGAGCCTTCTCTGGTTCCCTGTCTGATATGGGGAGCCTTCTCTGGTTCCCTGTCTGATATGGGGAGCCTTCTCTGGTTCCCTGTCTGATATGGGGAGCCTTCTCTGGTTCCCTGTCTGATATGGGGAGCCTTTTCTGGTTCCCTGTCTGATATGGGGAGCCTTCTCTGGTTCCCTGTCTGATATGGGGAGCCTTCTCTGGTTCCCTGTCTGATATGGGGAGCCTTCCCTAGTTCCCTGGCTGATATGGGGAGCCTTCTCTGGTTCCCTGGCTGATATGGGGAGCCTTCTCTGGTTCCCTGTCTTATATGGGGAGCCTTCTCTGGTTCCCTGTCTGATATGGGGAGCCTTCTCTGGTTCCCTGTCTGATATGGGGAGCCTTCTCTGGTTCCCTGTCTGATATGGGGAGCCTTCTCTGGTTCCCTGTCTGATATGGGGAGCCTTCTCTGGTTCCCTGTCTGATATGGGGAGCCTTCTCTGGTTCCCTGTCTGATATGGGGAGCCTTTTCTGGTTCCCTGTCTGATATGGGGAGCCTTTTCTGGTTCCCTGTCTGATATGGGGAGCCTTCTCTGGTTCCCTGTCTGATATGGGGAGCCTTCTCTGGTTCCCTGTCTGATATGGGGAGCCTTCTCTCGTGCCCTGTCTGATATGGGGAGCCTTCTCTAGTTCCCTGGCTGATATGGGGAGCCTTCTCTCGTGCCCTGTCTGATATGGGGAGCCTTCTCTGGTGCACATCTCTGGTGCCCACTGATATGCACAGTATTCTTGTTGCCCAGTTTGATATGTGGGGGAACCTTCCCTGGAGCCCAGTCTGATATGCTGAGCCTTCTCCGAGGCCCATTCTGATATATGCAGAGCCTTCTCTGGGCCCAGTCTGATATGCAGAGCCTTCTCTAATTCCTGTCTGATATGGGGGAGCCTTCTCTGGTGCCTGGTTTGATATGGACAGTATTCTTGGTGCCCAGCTGGATATGTGGGGAAACCTTCTCTGGGGCCCAGTCTGATACTCAGAGCCTTCTCTGAGGCCCAGTCTGCTATGCGGAGCCTTCTCTGAGGCCCAGTCTTACATGCGGAGCCTTCTCTGAGGCCCAGTCCTACATGCGGAGCCTTCTCTGAGGCCCAGTCCTACATGCGGAGCCTTCTCTGAGGCCCAGTCCTACATGCGGAGCCTTCTCTGAGGCCCAGTCTTACATGCGGAGCCTTCTCTGAGGCCCAGTCCTACATGCGGAGCCTTCTCTGAGGCCCAGTCTGATATGCGGAGCCTTCTCTGGTGCCCAGTCTGATATGCGGAGCCTTCTCTGGTGCCCAGTCTGATATGGGGAGCCTTCTCTCGTGCCCTGTCTGATATGGGGAGCCTTCTCTGGTGCACATCTCTGGTGCCCACTGATATGCACAGTATTCTTGTTGCCCAGTTTGATATGTGGGGGAACCTTCCCTGGAGCCCAGTCTGATATGCTGAGCCTTCTCCGAGGCCCATTCTGATATATGCAGAGCCTTCTCTGGGCCCAGTCTGATATGCAGAGCCTTCTCTAATTCCTGTCTGATATGGGGGAGCCTTCTCTGGTGCCTGGTTTGATATGGACAGTATTCTTGGTGCCCAGCTGGATATGTGGGGAAACCTTCTCTGGGGCCCAGTCTGATACTCAGAGCCTTCTCTGAGGCCCAGTCTGCTATGCGGAGCCTTCTCTGAGGCCCAGTCTGCTATGCGGAGCCTTCTCTGAGGCCCAGTCTGCTATGCGGAGCCTTCTCTGAGGCCCAGTCCTACATGCGGAGCCTTCTCTGAGGCCCAGTCCTACATGCGGAGCCTTCTCTGAGGCCCAGTCCTACATGCGGAGCCTTCTCTGAGGCCCAGTCCTACATGCGGAGCCTTCTCTGAGGCCCAGTCCTACATGCGGAGCCTTCTCTGAGGCCCAGTCCTACATGCGGAGCCTTCTCTGAGGCCCAGTCCTACATGCGGAGCCTTCTCTGAGGCCCAGTCCTACATGCGGAGCCTTCTCTGAGGCCCAGTCCTACATGCGGAGCCTTCTCTGAGGCCCAGTCCTACATGCGGAGCCTTCTCTGAGGCCCAGTCCTACATGCGGAGCCTTCTCTGAGGCCCAGTCCTACATGCGGAGCCTTCTCTGAGGCCCAGTCCTACATGCGGAGCCTTCTCTGAGGCCCAGTCCTACATGCGGAGCCTTCTCTGAGGCCCAGTCCTACATGCGGAGCCTTCTCTGAGGCCCAGTCCTACATGCGGAGCCTTCTCTGAGGCCCAGTCCTACACGCGGAGCCTTCTCTGAGGCCCAGTCCTACACGCGGAGCCTTCTCTGAGGCCCAGTCCTACACGCGGAGCCTTCTCTGAGGCCCAGTCCGACACGCGGAGCCTTCTCTGAGGCCCAGTCCGACACGCGGAGCCTTCTCTGGTGCCCAGTCTGATATGCGGAGCCTTCTCTGGTGCCCAGTCCGCTATGCGGAACCTTCTCTGGTGCCCAGTGTGATGTGTGGAGCCTTCTGTGGTGCCCAGTCTGATATGCGGGGCCTTCTGTGGTGCCCAGTCTGATATGCGGGGCCTTCTCTGGTGCCCGGTCTGATATGGGGAGCTTTTCTTTAAGTAGTTTTGTTCTGGTGCTGTGTGATCTGGAACCTCCACATGTCATCTGATTATGCAAAGATTTTGAAGATCGCCACCGCTATTAGATATTTTCTCATAAGTTATCTACAATATATGCATTTTAAATGCAGAGATGCAAGTAGAGTTAAACCTCCTGCTCTCCGCTAAAGCGGACAACTCCCTTAAGTGTTTAAACCAAATCTTTTATGAAAAAGGAGACAAAGCGGACAGGTTACTAGCGTCCAGGCTGAGATTCAAATTATCCCAGAGTAATGTTCTGCTGATTAAATCAGCTTCACATGATCCTACTCAGATTGCAGAGGAGTTCCGACAAACTTACAGCAGACTACATAACCGCTCACAAAAGATGTGTCTTCTGCGGAGTCAGCTCGGGACTTCCTCTCCCAGAGCCTGAGTTATTAAGGAGAGTAAGGCAAAAAAAATAAAGGTGTAAATTTTCTCCTGGACCAACCAACCATGTTACAATTCAAGGGCTAGCACACAAATACTTGATAGCTTTATTTTTACACTGAAATTTAAAGTTGTTCTAGGATACGTCCTACCCCAACTATAAATCTGTCCCCACATTTTAAACTTACCTCTCCCTCCAATGCAACATGGTTTTGCCACGGTGCAAAGTTACTCTTTTTTTTTCTTTTTTTGCTTTGCTCTCCTTAAGGACTCGGGCTTCCAGTATTAATTTGCCCAGACTCATTCCTAGTGCACTCGATGTGCTAGGTGCAGATTTCACCACCCAAGAAATATATGATGTTATTAAAAATCTAAAATCTAATAAAGCGCCAGGCCCCGACAGCTTTACAGCCACATATTATGAAACATTTAACTCGCTGCTCTTGCCTTATTTTGCTGACATGTTCAACAGTGTGATAAAAGAGGGATCCTTCTCAAAGGAAGCCCTGTAAGCTTGGATTATTGTTTTATTATTATTGTTTGAAAGAGGGCAATGATCCTTCAGATTGTGCCCATTACAAGCCTATCTTGCTCTTGAACACGGACATTAAGATTTAAACAAAGGCACTCGCAGAACGTTGTATTTCCCAATTGCTACATAATGACCAAGTTGGCTTTATACCGGGTAAACAAGCCCACGATAACACCATGAAAGTTATTAGTCTTATCTATTTTTGAATTCTAAAATTACCCTAGCCCTGGTGCTTTCTCTGGATGCAGAGAAAGCATTTGATCACATCAGTTAGCCGTTTGTTAGAAACCCAAAAGAGATTTAGTGTTGGAGGCAACATTCTTCAGGGGATTCAGGACCTGTATTCAGGTCCCTCAGCCAGGGTCCTTGTAAATGGTGTATTATCATCCCCACTCCCAATTAATAACTGCACACGTCAGGGTTGCCCCTTATCACCTAAGATTGATCACCTGCTGTCGAGGATTCGTCTCTCCTCCGGTATTAAAGATCTCTTCGTTGGGTCTGGAGAATATAAGCTGACTTTATTTGCAGATGATATTCTCCTTACTTTGTCCTCTCCTCACACTTCTCTTCCAAACCTGTTTAATATTTTCTCTACTTATGGAACCCTCTCCGGATATAAGGTTAACTATTGTAACACGGAATCCCTTGCTCTCCATCTGCCACCTCCTACCCTGGAATTCCTTAAGCGTAACATTTTAACTTCCTGGCAACATTCCAAAATTAAGTATTTTGAGGTCTATATCACATTGAGAAATGACTCTCTTTATATTGAATTTTTTCCCCAAATTTATTAAACTAATTAAGTTGGATCTGCTCAGATGGCAAAAATGAATTATCTCCTTTCTGGGTAGGATTGTTGCCCTTAAGATGAATGTCCTATCTTGTCTGCTATATCTTATTCAGACCCTTCCAGTGAAGGTACTTCTGTCTACTCTAATTCAGTTACTTTGCTGGTTCTCCACACGCAACAGTTTTTCTACTCTGTGTAGAGCTACCTTTAATGGGGGCAGGGGATTTCCAGATGTTCGTCTCTATTATCTTGCTTCTCACCTGAGTCAGGCTGTAGCATAGTTTGTTAGTAGACGATATACCAGATGGATAGATTTGAAATCTTTCTTCTGTAATTTGTCCTTTTGGGTTCAGTATTGGCATCCCAGCTTGTGGTAGACCTACTTTGGTGAGGGCACATCCGGTTACCTCTTTTACCTGTTAGATTTGAGACCATTGCAAATTTCATTTCGAGAACCACTTCAGTTCTCTCCCCCATAATGCCCCTCTGGAATAACCCTGACTTCTCTCCAGGACAGTGTCTCCCTCACTTTTTACCCTGGCGGGAGATAGGTATCAGGATGGTTAGTGAAGTTCTAGATTCTGACCAATGCATCCCACTGGCCACTCTGCGGGAGAAATTTGATTTCCTGTCCGTCATTCTATTTGCATACCTGCAGGTGAAGCAATGTCGATTCTTTCTCTAAGCCCGATGTCATGAGATCTCGAACTCCATTTGAGTCTCTCTGCATTCACAGTCCTCTTTAGAAAAATTATTATCTTCATTTTATATAATTACCTCCAAACAGACCGCAACCCTTGTACAAGATCTTAAATGGGAAACTGATTTGGGCAGACCACCAGAGGAGGACACCTGGACAACAGTTAGAGAAAATCTCTGTTTCATCTCTTGTAAAAGAGAATGGTTACAAAATATACTTTCAGTGATATCTGGTCCCTACACGGCTGAAAAGAATCTACGGTCCGACCTCTGAGCTATGTTAAAGAGGTTGTGGGGAGCAAAGGTCATTCCTTCATATCTGGTGGTCCTGCCCAAAAATAGCTGTTTTAGCATGATGTGGCCACTCTCATCGACATCACTAAAGTTCCGATCCCCAAATGTCGTTGGTGTTTCCTCCTTGGCTCACTGCTAGAGGTTCTTGATAAATATTCTGCGAAACTCTCTGTACAGATCCTCAATGTGGCCAGATGCCCGGTTGCAAAGAACTGAAAAAAAACGAGATCCCACCCCCTCCAGACAGCAACTCCTTAATAAGATATGGTATACTTGGCATTGGTATAAAACATTCTGCGCACCTAAACAACAATTCCCACAGATTTTCCCAAATCTGGTATGATTTATTTGTTTACAATAACCCTCCTGCTCCCTACGATCCTGCCTGGGCGCTTCGGACCTTTTCTTTTGACTAAAGTCATTTGATTAGTTTTGTTTACTTTTATAAAGTATTCTCATTCACATATAGGGGCCCGGTTGCCATGTGGATCTTACGACATGTCTCCGTTTATTCCTCTCCCCATTCCCCAACCCCTCCCACTCCTCCCCCTAATGAATATTACACTTTTGTATATCTCATTTTGATATAGTTTTATAAGTAGTTTGTCTTTGCTTTGGGCAGTTATTGCATTGTGAATCTTGTAAATACTATTACACTGTATATTGGACTTACACTTGTTTGTTGTAATTAACCTGACTGACATATTTTGTCCTCGTAAAGTGTGTTCTTGAACATTTTAAAATTTCTTTTAAAATGATGTGCACTTGTTGCCTACACACTGTTAATGCCGCCATTTTGTTGGGAGAAACAACATTTATTCAAATGCAATTTGTCAGTTCAATAGGAGGTATCAACATCACTGAGACAATTTGGAAATGTATTTGAATGAGAGTCCTGTTCTACCATTTTCTAAGGCAATCATTATGTGGGTCAGACCATTCTCTACAAGAATGTGATATATCAATTCACCACTCTTTCTAGTAAATTGCTGTGCTGCAACCTCCTGTATATTGTGTACCAGGCTTAAGAGCTGTTTTATTCTGCAAAACCATACAAAAAATATATATTTTTTTCAATATAGGTATCTTTTCCATTAGATATTGCTGTAGCCACTGTCCATTCCTGCAGGTACTTAGTTCAAGTAGTTCAGTTGTTACTTTTTACATTTGTCTTTATTGAGAAACATTTTGATCAGTATCACAAAATGGACCAGATATATATGTAAAGAGGACAGTACTTGTAGATTCAGGCCTTTCACCCTAAATCTAATCCTAAGGAATACGACTGCATATTCTGTTTTAATACCAGCACTGGGCTTAGCAATTGACCAGACCAAACAAAGGAATTCTTCCCGCCACCTCTTCTTCAAGAGTAACAGAAGACTCTACTCTGAAATACAACCCCATCCAGGCAGGGTAAGACTAAGATGTCAAAATCCGTACCATATCTATAGATACAGAAAATGCTTACTGATTAGTTAATACTCTGCCTTACAATATGGGATCTCAGAATTGTGCACACTCAATGATTGTAACTTTTAGATTTGTTTCGACAGAGGGCTGTACCATCTTTATGACTTATCATTTTATTTGTCTATTATTATTAAAAAAAAATTGGGGGGGGGGGGGGTAACCATGAGATAAGAGAAATAGATTCAAACCTTTATTTCTTAATTTTAATAACTCTTTATTAACTACTATTATATTGATGGATGAAAAGCAAATATGGTACCAATATGTGCAAGGGGAATGAGATTTCTGCCTGGTAATTGTAGCCCAGTAAGTTTATCATCTATAGTGGGGGAGATATTAGGAGTTGATAACGATCTACATTCAAGACTGTTGTAGAAAGTATCACAAACAGCTAAAATGGATTTATGAAAGACTGATCTTCTCAACTACTACAACTACTTCCATTTTACAAGGAAATTGTAGAAAGTTGGAAAGTGTGATTACAGTGGATATAGTCTGTTTGGATTGTGCAATAGTTTATGACACTATCTATAGGTAATTGATGTATAAGTCAAATCAACACTTTATACTCTATAACTGGGCTAAAGATATAAGTGGTGTATCCCAGGGTTTAAAATTGTTTAGAAACCATATGTCATGAGGGTTAATTAAAGACACCTGGCTGATATAAAAATGATTATAAACAATACTTACCTCGCCAATAATACCACCATGAAGGCTTGTTCAAAAGCTGACACTCTTACTCAGGAAGTATCATAAGTTATCATAAACCAAATGATATTCTCTGTACCAAGCAAAGTCTGACATGTAAATTTGTAGGAACACAGAGACATGAACTTATTAACTGATGTTTTTTGTTTTTTTTAAATCTTTTTATTCGTTTTTCTCAGAAATCAGAAAAATTACAATAACAAATACAAAGGGGTGTATTCAATTGTTAGCGGTAACGCTGATAAACGAGCGCTCAAAAAATCTTACCGTTAATACGGTATTTACTTGCGGAATTTCAGCTCGCAGCCCCCTGAGTGGCGAGCTGAAATTTCGCGAGTAAACTACCGTATTAACGCTTTTCGCGCGCAATATTACTGTATAAACGGTAAAAAAATTTGAGCGCTCGTTTATCAGCGTTACCGCTAACAATTGAATACGCCCCTAAGTATACAATACCAATTACTTATTTAGTCCAGTGACTGAATTTGCTTAAATTATACATCAACATTATGTATAACTTTATGTTCATATCAACTTAAAATCTAAATTGAGGAGAACAAGAAAAACACAGTTTTTAAGGAAACCTGGAATCGGGGGGAGGACAGGAAAAAAAAAAAAAGGGGGGGGGAGTAGTTGCCATTTTAGCGAGCAGAACTCGGATAAACAATACAGATCAATCTTTTTCCAACCTAATAGTTGCCTGTGTCTTAAAGGGAGTATAGAGGGAATAAATCTAGAGATTATTTTTGTAATTTTCTCTATGTTCAGAGTGAATTCAAGTCCTCAGAATTCAAGAGAACAAGCAGTATCCTTCGACCAGAATAGACTTTTCTCATTAAGCTGGTCAAAAGTTAGCTTAATTGACTAAGTAAATACCAAGTAGTATATTCAAATAATTTCTAGATATTTTGTTGAACCGAGGGTTCTAGCGACCCAATATAGGTGCCCCATTTCTTCTGAAATCTCTCTCCACCTTTTTCTATGTCTGGAAGAGTGGCTCTTCTATCCAAATATTCAAAATTTCAATTTTTAATTATCTCTAGAGACGGAGGCATTGGCGATGCCCAATATCGCAGAATCAATTTCTTTGCTACCGTAACCACCACTGTCAAAGCAGATAATATCCCAGAGACGGGTAAGTATTCCTTCCAACTGCTGAAATCGGCCAACAAAAGGGGTTCTGCGGCCAATGCCACCCCTGATTTGAATGTGTTGTTGATAAAGTTAACAACCTTGTACCAAAATTTCCTAATCTTCCTGCAGTTCCAGAAATTATGTAACCAGTCCGCTTTTTGAGATTTGCATTTTGGGCAAAGACCTGTCTCTCCTTCAACCATAAACCTACGTCTTGACTGTGGTATATGTGCTCTATGAATCACCTTCAAGTGTACTTCCTGGAGATGAGCAGTAGATAACGATTTCCAAATAAATTCAAAGTGTCGAGTCAAGGTGATTGGCTCACTTATACTAGAGATGTCTTTTTGCCACGCCTTCACTGTTCGGCTCCAGGGGATTATATTTTGTGTAGATAATAAATCTGCATATATATATATACCTAATTTTAAATTTGATGTTTTTCAAAAAGGAGAGCAGACTTTCCAAACTATCTGGGTTTTTTATAATTTTCCTCGGGTCTAGGTTTGAGTTTGCGTAGTGCCTAAGTTGGAGATACATAAAAAACTGAGATATGGAATCCCTAGTTTTTCTCTTAATTGCTCAAAAGAAAAAATCCTGCCACCCGGGTCAAAAATGTCCCTTATTGCCATTATCCCTTTATCACGCCATGCGAGAAAATTGACATTTTCTAAACTGGGTTGAAATGCAGGGTTACCCCAGGTTTTAACTGATGTTTAATTTGGAAATTAAACCCACAATACTTAAGAAACAAACAATTCATAAAAATGACATGCAAATATATTATACTATAGTTTCTTACAAAATGAATAAAATACAGAAATTGTTACATGTAAGTATGATCAAATGGGTTTACCTTCATTTACATATCAGACATGACTGATATTTGATTTGAGAAAATTTTTAATTTTCTTGTGTCCTTATTTCCCTTTATCTGTACTAAGCCCAGCTGCTCAGCCTCCTGTTACCCATTTCTGATGTCCTGAGATCTCGCAGCACCACAAAGAATGTGAGGGGTCTACTTTTGGATATTATTGATGCATATTGATATAAGGTTAAAGAAGTTTTAGCACTTACGACCTGTGCCATAAATTGGTATTGGTAACTTAATTGTACAGCTAAGAACAAACTGCTGGATCTCTCTATAGATGGGCAGCATGGTGGCTTAGTGCTTAGCACTTCTACCTCACAGCACTTGGGTCATGAGTTCGATTCCCGACCATGACCTTATCTGTGTGGAGTTTGTATGTTCTCCCCGTGTTTGCGTGGGTTTTCTCTGGTTTCCTCCCACACTCCAAAAACATACTGATAGGTTAATTGGCTGCTATTAAATTGCCCTTAGTCTCTCTCAGGCTGTGTATGTTAGGGATTTACTGTAATACACAAAATGGTACGTACACTGGCGCTCCCGTTCTTGAAACACAGAGAACTTCTAAATCAGAGAGATACACTCCCTCAATCCTCTCATCATGTGAGGTACATAATAAAAAAGAAAGAAAACCAACATAGCATAATAACGTAAAACATCAAGTATAGTCCACCACCACTATGGGCATGTATGGAGTGTTCAAAACTTGGTGATGATAATAAGTTTCAATACAGCACCCATGATCCTTCCTCCAATTTCCTCCCCCTCAGGGTATGAGCTTACATTCAGGAAGTCAAATATAGGCCTGTAGAATAATTCTCCGTTTCCTTACAGAAGTCTCAGCACGTGTGTTGTCACACTCCACTCCAAACATATAGAAATATACAAAAGAAGGAAACAAAGCAACCGCACTGGTGCATTATCTCACAAATACATTTATTCCTGATAAGTTTTATTGTATACAGGCACTTTTATCTTGGACATTTGGTACGGGGCCATTTTTATTGATTCTGATCATATTCATTGATTTTACTAGTTGCACTGTTTTATCAGGAATAAATGTATTTGTGAGATAATGCACCAGTGCGGTTGCTTTGTTTCCTTCTTTTGTATATTTCTATATGTTTGGAGTGGAGTGTGACAACACACGTGCTGAGACTTCTGTAAGGAAACGGAGAATTATTCTACAGGCCTATATTTGACTTCCTGAATGTAAGCTCATACCCTGAGGGGGAGGAAATTGGAGGAAGGATCACGGGTGCTGTATTGAAACTTATTATCATCGCCAAGTTTTGAACACTCCATACATGCCCATAGTGGTGGTGGACTATACTTGATGTTTTACGTTATTATGCTATGTTGGTTTTCTTTCTTTTTTATTATGTACCTCACATGATGAGAGGATTGAGGGAGTGTATCTCTCTGATTTAGAAGTTCTCTGTGTTTCAAGAACGGGAGCGCCAGTGTACGTACCATTTTGTGTATTACAGTGTATTTTATTGTGGAGTTGTGTGTGGAAACTCTGAGGTATTTACACAGCTGCACACCTGAGTGAAGCGCCCTATTAGATCTTGTCTAAGTAGATTCAATGTTAGGGATTTAGATTGTGATCTCCAATGGGGCAGGGACTGATGTGAGTGAGCTCTCTGTACAGCGCTGCGGAAATAGTGGCACTATATAAATAAATAGATGATGATGAGATAAAAACAGCATGGGTGGAGTACAACTTTAGAGACAATCAAAACATTAATTTAGTAATAAATAATTTAGTCTCGCCCTCTCAGGTTTTCACCCAGAGTTCCTGTGAACCACAACAAGCTAATACTGATAATTAAATTTCAAACACCTATTTGCAGCTTTATGTGACTCGTAAGTAGCTTACACAATGACACCAAATCCTTTTGTAACCTTAGAAAGTTAATGAGATCTCAACTGTAATGTACAGTTCAGTTTAGGGCAAAAAGGATTCTCTCCATAAGGAATACAGGGATAGTATGTTAATCCAAAGAGTATTCCAATTTGCTGCATAAAATCAGGAAGGATCACCCATAAGCAAGTTTGACTATTCTTTATGTATAAAAAGCAATAAGAAAGTGATATTTAGCAGTATGTAAAGAATTCAGCAACGTCTGTATTGAGACTTGTAGTGTAGTTCTTCCAATATCCTCCTTTATATGTTTGTGCTGCCGTAAACTGCAGGTTGTCCAACCAGCGTTTGTAGTTTTCTATGTCAAATTCAGTATCTTTAGCATTTTAGAGATTAGAGAAAAAATATAGTGTAACATTGTTTAATTCGTTATACGCAAAACATGTGTACTATATATCCATGAGTCCTTGGTCTACTAGTATGTAAATAAACCATATTGTACAGAGAAATGTGAGATAACATTGTTGCATGCATAATGTTATCCAACCATTATCATAGAGTCACTAATTACATTTGTTTCAATGAGTTTCCCTAGGATTAAACGGCATATAAAGTCTAATGTTGATTTGTATGGGTATGATGGCTGCCATTAAAAAATAACAATACTATCTGGGGGGGTGTTTATTGATTTATTGCTGTTATGAGATGGAGATGAATAGAAATGCCAATAACTTAACATTTATCCGCGAAATCAACAGAGTATTGAATTTCTACATCTAATAGTAGTCATTAATGATAACAACCATATTTGCATGTATACATATTGTAAATCTCAGACACAAACTCTTACATACAAGCTAATGGCAATCATTATAGTAAGTGGCTCAAAAATATTCCAGAAGGAGAATATAGGAAAGCTTTTAGGAACCATGCCCAACAATACCCACCCGAATAAAGGAATAACCCTTATTAAGAACATTCAAAGAGAAAGGCATAATGAAATGTAACTTAGTTGTGTCATAAGAGCTGTAATAGAAAATAGACATGAATCGCACTTTGACACTAAAAATGACAAAATTATTTTTTGTAATAAAATTCAAACAAACCAGTACTCTGATTGGAAAAAAAATCTCAAAAACATCAGAAGGGTTTTTTTTAAAGTTCAAGGGGTATATTTACTAAACTGTGGGTTTGAAAAAGTGGAGATGTTGCCTATAGCAATCAATCAGATTCTAGTTATCAGTTTGTAGAATGTACTAAATAAATGATAACTAGAATCTGATTGGTTGCTATAGGCAACACCTCCACTTTTTCAAACTCGCAGTTTAGTAAATATGCCCGCAAGTAATTAATCCCATCCCTTCAGAAATACCCAAACATCTTCCAATGGAAAGCTACTGACAATTAGGAGCACCTTAGCTCCAAGTTTCGTTAAATTGATCATCTATAAAAATAATACACCCAATTTTGTGCCTCCTAAACCAAAGAGAAATGATAGGTAACCACATTGTAACATTTGTCAACTTATTATTGCCCGGTCATTTACATATTTGAATGTAGTTGCATGTAATAATACATAGGACAAACCAAACATAAACTGAGTACTAGCATATAGGAAAATGTATGAAATCTAAAAAATGGGCAAGAGTTGTACAAATGTGTCCAATCATTTCAGGATCTCATGTAATAGAGTTCATTCAAGATAAAAGATAAAATACCTATCAATATAGGTGGATGGAGAAATGTAATACCCCATGAGAATTACATTGGATCTTTATTGGACAACTTTACATTCTATGGGCCAAATTCAATAAATAACAACGCGGCCCACACACTATTACCATTATTACCGTTACTACGGTAATTTCTCCGATGACTTTTGCTCGCAGTTCTGTGAGCCTTGAGCAAAAATCAGATGAGAAATTACCGTAGTAGCAGTAATAATGCGTGGGCTGCGTTCTACTCGTTGAAATCAAATATGAGATTATATATTTTGTCATTTTATTCAGCCTCAAAACTCACTATGTGCTAGTGCTTAGTTATTCCCTGGTTTTCTCATGTCCATGAAAAACAATTGTAATTTGGCATATGGAGAGGTGTGGAGGGGTATGTAGGAAGGTTTCAGAGGCATCTGAGGGGGGAGTGGGGAGGTCTGAGTGGCATGTGAGGAAGAAATGGAAATGTCTGAGTGTATGTGAGGGGCACTTGGGGAGGTCTGAGTGGCATGTGAGGGAAATGGGGAGATCTAAGGTCACATGAGTAGAAAATGGGGATGTCTGAGTGGCATGTGAGGGGCATGTGGAAAGGTCTGAATGGCATGGGGAGGTATGGGGGGAGGTCTGTGTAGCATGTGTGGGAGTGTTTCGGAATATTTGTAAGATTTGAGGGCATGTTGGTGGATTTTGTATAAAGTTGGGTCAAAACACATGTGGGTCTATTTTGGAGCAATTTTAGAATGTGGGAATTTCAAAGTTGTTTTATACTGTTTTCATTTTTATTCTTGAAATTAGGGGTTAATGTGACATTTTGGAGATTGGAGGGCTTGACCATCACTACTCTGTAACAATGATTGGATACTATTATGATTGCAATATTGTCATGTCACATTTCTACTTGCATTATGGTTTATTTACATACTAGTGCACCATGCATCCTACAAACCTTTTCTATACATGTTTTACTCTTAATGCTGATAAATGGTTGCTAATTTACTTTCTACTTGAATATTAGGAACCCTTAGGCGACCCTATATTTTTATTCTCTCACAGATGTATAATTTACTGTTGTACATGTATCTAATGAAATAGTGTTACACGAGTGCCAAAGCTATTAAACACCACAGTAGTCTGTGAAATGCTCATCTATGGTGGCCTTTTTTTGTAAATATCAAGCAAATTAAATTTATATATTTTATTCCACAAGAGGAAAGTGAGTTACCACATTCTGAATTACTACTGAGTAGTACAGAGTACTGAGAAATTAGTTTTGTGAGAGCAGCTTGTGGCTTGTTTCCACAGTAAGAGCTGCTTGTAGTTAGCTTTTATTTCCACTGTAGATGCAACATAGTTCATACTTACAGAGCATGAGATTGTGTGGCCAACTCTTACACAGGTAAGTCAGGTCAGATGGCTTGTGCATTATTGCATGCTACCTTTTATTTCCATTTTTTTGCTCCCTTTTATGTTTTATCTTGTTTCAACAAGTTAATGTTCATAAACCCTGACAGCAAAAACTGTTTTCCATCTGTTCCAAATTATTTTATGAAGTGGATAAAACCATGCTGCTTTTATTGATTTAAAGTTTGGACTATAGTGAATAGAATGATATACTCTACATGATGTTATCTGTCCTAGAAGTCAGTCGTGACGTTCATGAATAGAAGTATTTAGGTAGAAAGGTTTGGTTGCTAAGCACTGGGCATCTGTGGCTTCCCCCTCCCTGTTCCCAGCTAGTAGTATCTATTATTGCGATAACACCACTTTCCTAAAGAGCCGGCGAGCAGGCTGTTTTACCGGAGCTGTGCCATTCATCTTTTCTGCAGAAAAAAATTAGATTTCTCTAAATATTGTGTTTGCGTACGTCACTGTAGCATTCATGGCCCTGGATATAGATTTTTTTTTTAATGTTTTCATATTTGGCAAAGAAGTTGCAGCCTTCGTGTTTATTGTTATTATACCTTAGCCAATCCTCTTCACCTCTGTAAACATGTCAATATCACATTTGTTAAAGAAAATTGGGTTTATAGATACTGAATTATAAATCAACTGCATTCATTTTGTTGACATTGATGTTTGAGTAAACAAGCTTGTTATGAAAAATAAGAGTTTGTCATTCATAATGAATCCCTAATCTCCTGACATTTCTTTCCACCTTGATGTTCTGCCTTGGTCTATGGCATAGTTTAGCAGTGAAGCAGTAAGGCACTCTGAACAGAAATAAAGACAGGGCTAGATTTACTAAACTGCGGGTTTGAAAAAGTAAAGCTGCTGCCTATAGCAACCAATCAGATTCTAGTTATTTAGTGCATTCTACAAAATGACAGCTAGCAATTGGTTGCTATGGGCAAAATATCCACTGTTTCAAACCCACAGTTTAGTAAATATACCCCATAATCTTGTATTTAAAGTCTGATAAAGGCACATGTCCACCTTTACCGGAATATGATCATCCACAAAAAGTGCTGTCAGCTGTGAGAAGAGTGTGCTTTTAGCGACAACTAAGAAGAAGATTCAAACTTCTTTACAGTATGTAAATAGTTTATGTGGCTCCTGAATGACTTGATAAGTAACACTTTCCATCCTAGCTGTTTGAACAGATTAGACAGGCTGAGTCTGGCATCACAGAAAGCTGTCCCCTTACTTGCTCGTCAGCACTATAGACTTACAACTACTTTGCAGTAAGAGTGGTATCGGGGGGTGAACATGGGAGACTATCTACCTATTTGCAGGAAAGCAATAATGTATCATTGCAAAGCAGAAGAAAAGCAGCTCTTACCAATGCTCAGGTGAAAACCAAACAATGCCGACAATGAATACTACGGATCATTGTCATCTAATTTTATTGATGGATCTCTACATAATCCACAGACGCACACTAGGGATAGTATTAATCTCCTATTTCTTTTATTTTATATTCAGTTAGATAGGATTTTCTCTGCACTTTCAAGCCCGTATCACAAAAGCGTTATGTTTGTGTTGTCTGTACCAAAAAATATTGTCCGATGCGATTAATGTGGTTCCTACGCACAAAGATTTAAAAGCAAAAGATAGCAGGATAACAGCAAACCAAGATGATACATAAAAAGGGTATAACAATTCAGGAAAGTATATCGCAATACATTGCGCAAGCGCCCCCTGGGCCCAGGTCCAGATTCAGTCTTGTAGTCTGCAGTCCAGGAAGAGATTTAATACTGGCCCAGGGAATTGCTTATATACAGTTTGAGGTAACAAAAAACAGTGATGATGTCACAATGTACACAAACATAAACTAAGGTCTTTCTTCATTGGTCCAGAGGTCTGGTCAGTCCAGTACAATGCAGATCATAGGTCAGTTCACAGGATTCCTCTCCAAAGGAGGGGGCAACTCACTCCAACAGCTGAGCACATGTGCCTGAGGGAACTGACCTAATCCAGTTTAAACCAACCTAAAACCTTGTGCTGCCTACAGTACATTAGAGTATCAATCTTATTTTGTTCATAACTAGTGATCTCTAGGTGCAGGCGACCCGGGTCCGACCCGGGAATTACCCCTCAAAAAAATCCCTGGTTGAAGACCCGGGTTTTTAGACCCGGGATTTTTGACTTGTACCATTCATACTGCACCAAGACCCGGGTCGTTTGAGCTCGCCCCGGGAAAAACCTGGGATTTTGGTGCAGTATGAATGGGGTATAACCTGTTCCAGTGGCCAAATTATCTTAAAAACGTTAAGGACTGGTAATGTGTTTACGAAGAAGACATCTCTCTGGGAAATTGCTCTGAATACAATCAAATTCTATAATAAATGCATTATGGAACATTCATAAACACATATGTAGCAGTTTCTTTAAATGAGCACAATTCAGATATTTAGAATTCAATACACAACAAGACGATTGTGTGTCATACTTGCTGTTTTACTACTGAACAACTGTCCACGTAAATGTGACTTCAGTCATGCAAAGCCTTAAGTAAGTGATTCAACATCCAAAATAAATGACGTAATTAGGCATTGGGCAATAACAAGTTAAATCACTAACTTTAATGTACTTTGCCATAGATTATACTAAAAATAGCTGATTTTTTTGTTCGTTTTTTTCATGGTGTTGGAAAACGCTGTCTCAGACATTGCTCCAGATTCATCATAGTTGTCTGTAACTGATGACATCTTACCCTAAGACTTCCATGTTAGCGTCACTTTAGTTATTGTTCTAGTTATGGTCTTCAAATCACATAGGTCACTTATAGCAATGTAAGGCTAACAATTAGGGTGCCAAGGCCTTCTCAGTCATTTAAAATAACTAGAAGCATGGTGGTGTGATGATCGCTTCATTATACTGGAAGGAAATACCTTCTGACTCTTATTTTCTCAAGTTTTTCTTTTATTTCAATAATTTGTTGTATATGTTATAGCTATTCACCCCATTTTTTATTTTTACCTAGCATAGTTTCTTAACCCTATCCTTTTGTAGCTCCAAAAGGTGCTTGAGGGTGTTTATGTGTATGTCCATGTAGGATACAGATTAATTGGTTTATGAATAGAAGGAAGAAAATCCAGAAAAAAACATTAACTGTTAGGTGTACCGGAATTTAGAATTGTGTTTCATCACAGCCACAAGAGAGAGTTGCCTAACAAACAGTGTTTGAGAAAAGTAGCAGTTTAAATATGTGAGTGTGGTACAGACTGAGCCATATTTCCCTGTTTGTGTATCTAGGGGAATATCATCATCATCACCATTTATTTATATAGCGCCACTGATTCCGCAGCGCTGTACAGAGAACTCATTCACATCAGTCCCTGCCCCATTGGAGCTTACAGTCTAAATTCCCTAACACACACACACACACACACACACACACACATAGATATAGAGGGAGAGACTAGGGTCAATTTTTGATTGCAGCCAATTAACCTACTAGTATGTTTTTGGAGTGTGGGAGGAAACCGGAGCACCCGGAGGAAACCCACGCAAACACGGGGAGAACATACAAACTCCACACAGATAAGGCATTAAGTAAAGGTATACCTGTATTATAATCGATATTGGTTGGAGTCAAAGGCATGGTAGTGTCTTCACAGCCACCTGAAGATTAGACACAAACTACCTGATTTAGAGTAAGGCTGGGTACACACTATATAGAATTTCTCTTGATGTGATATACTTAACAATTTTACCAACGATTAAAAAGAAACAAAAAAAAACCTCCCAATCAGATGCTGATTCATGTGTACACACTAAACACATTTTATACGATTTACCTTCAGATCTGTGCTCTTCATCTGTCATAACCATCAGCTGATAAAATTGTGACTCTGCACACTCCATAGAGATCTATGGACACTATCGGTCGTGAGTGCATACACCCTGAAGAATTGGAACAATGTTCCATCGTTGAACAAGATTTTAGTTCAGTTTTAAAAGTCAAATAAAACTATACGATGTGCTTTGGAATAATAGTCCTTCATCATTGCAGTGTAGACACTAATACGATATCGGGCCGAACACTCTGTTATCGTGTGTGGCCTGATAATCGGCTGAAAACCCTGTAGTGTGTAGCCAGCCTCGGCTGTAATTTTGAGTCTTAAATGTAGGTGTAAACCTAGTTTGGCAAAATTGGTGCCTTACATGTGTATGTTGAGTGGCACATATCTTAAGATATCTTATCTATATGATACCTGCCATATCTTTAGAGTAGGGATGTGCACCGGCGACTTTTGGTGTCTCGTGTTTTGGATTCGGATTTTCGCGATGTTTTGGGTTCGGATTTGTTTCGCAAAACACCTGCCGAAAGGTTTTGGTTCGGATTTAAGGTTTTGGATTCGGATTTTTTTTGAAAAAAGCATAAAAAGTTCAAAAATCAAGTTTTTGGGCTTATTTTCACTCATACGCTATTATTAACCTCAATAACATTCATTAACAAGCATTTCCACTAATTTACAGTGTATTCTGAACACCTCACAATATAGTTATTAGTCCAAAACGTTGCAACGAGGTATCTTTCTGGACTGCGTAGTGGAGTGGTCCCCACAATATAATAAGAAAACCATCAACTGGTCTTAATCGCACCAAAAAATGTACCTAGACTGCGTAGAGGAGTGGGTCACCACAATATAATTTAAAAACCCTGAACTTGTATGATTTGCACCAATAAATGTATCTGGACTGCGTAGAGGAGTAGGTCACCACAATATAATTTAAAAACCCTGAACTTGTATGATTCGCACCAATAAATGTATCTGGACTGCGTAGAGGAGTGGGTCACCACAATATAATAAGAAAACCATCAACTGGTCTTAATCGCACCAAAAAATGTAACTGGACTGCGTAGAGGAGTGGTCACCACAATATAATTAATAAAAAAAACCTCCACGGCTCTGAATTTCCAAAAAAAAAAATCTGGACTGTGTAGTGGGGTGGCCCCGGTACTAAATTTGTTACCGGGGCGACAATACCTCCTCCAAGTTCCAAGTGTAGTGTTTATAACATATTAACACTACACTAATTTTAGCACGTCAAACCCTCTTATTTTAAATAATGACAGGGCATTTAACTTTTGATTACATTTTTTGAATTTGTTGACATTTTCTTTTACTTTTTGAACATGGCAAAACGACTGTTGAATGGTCACATAATGCCCAAAAAATAGTTGCAAGATGGAATTGTCCTTGGGCCCTCCCACCCACCCTTATGTTGTTGAAATAGGACATGCACACTTTAACAAACCAATCATTTCAGCGACAGGGCCTACCAAACAACTGTGGCTGAAATGATTGGTTTGTTTGGGCCCCCACACCAAAAAAACAATTCATCTCTCCCTGTACAAACTAAACAGGCTCTACTGAGGAAAGATGTCGTCCTCATCCTCAACCTCTGATTCCTCTCCCCCTACAGTGTGTACTTCCTCCTCCTCACACATTATCAATTCGTCCCCGCTGGACTCCACAACCACAGGTCCCTCTGTACTATCTGGAGGGCAGTGCTGTACTTCATTGAGGAATTGATTATTCATTTTTATAAACATCATTTTTTCAACGTTGTGAATATGGACAATATGGACTGTCTGACATGTCTATTTGGTGGTGTTTTGTATATATTTTTTTTTATTAACAATATTGGGGAAATAACTATGCCCTTAGAAGCACGGGACACAGGACCACTGGACTGAACAGGACACAGCACACAGGACCCAGCACACAGGACCCAGCAGCACCACTGAACTCAAAATTGACAGAGCACAGCACACAGCACCACTGGACTGATACTGCAGAATGTGTGAACTTTGTAATATTGCAGCAGTACCACTGGACTTTTACTGCTGAATGTGTGAACTTGGTAATATTGCAGTACCAATGGGCTTATACTGCAGGATTGGTTTGGCAAATTTTTTTGTAATTAAAAAAAAATGTAATTATTTTTTTGTATTTTTTTTTTTATAATTTTTTTTGTATTTTTTAAACACTTGGGAATAATGGGGAAATAACTATGCCCTTAGATGCACAGACCACAGTACACAGCACGACTGGACTGAACAGGACACAGCACAGGACCCAGCAGCACCACTGAACTCAAAATTAACAGAGCACAGCACACAGTATCACTGGACTGATACTGCAGAACAGAACACAGCACAGCACAGAACTAAACAGCACAGCACGAGATCTACCAGAACAGAGGACCACCTAACACACCCTCCCTCTACCCTGATCAATGCCCGAGTGAAGATGGCGGCGACTAGCGGGGAATTTATAGGTTCCGAGTATCGCGAGATCCGACAACGGGATTATGACTCGGAGCCTCGGTTTCAAGTTTTCATTTGGCGCCAATACTTGGATCTGTCTCGGATCCGACTCGGATCAGCAACGTTCGGGTGGGCTCGGATTCAGGAAATCCGAGTGCGCTCATCTCTACTTTAGAGTGTTAAAATACTAAATAATAAAAAGATAATCTAGTTCCACAAGTCCCAGAATGCTCTGACAGGCATGGACTTGCTGGTACTTGTAGCTCCACAGTAGTCCATCGGAGAGGAAGTGATCCAGTGTTATTCAGCATGTTGCTGATTTGCCTCCCTGCATGTTTTTTGTAGGCCTAATATCCATAGGGAATTCAAGATTTGTGGGTACCATGCTGCCGGTCTCCTGTTATAGTTGCACATGCGCAGTAAAGAAAAGCAGATTTTTTCGGCCTGCATTTGGCTTTGCATAAGTTACATACATTTTGTATGTATCTAACAAGTACTGTAATATTTTCCCCAACAAACTATAAATACAGTATTTATACACAAAAATATTTTAATGTTTCATTTCCTTGCCCACTTTGGAATATAAGACATATTTACATTTAGGTTAATAAATATAAAGGTCTCCTTTTATACCCTTAAGTTGTTACTCCTACCATCTAGTAAGCTCAATACTGTAAGATGTTTAATCGACACCATACAATATACTAATGGATTCCTATATGATATTACTGTCCTCTGTCCCCTTGGTTGTGACACATTGTATTTTTGGGAGTTAGGTACTCTGTGGCAGGTAGTATAAAACTATGATGGTGAATATAGTACTCTAGAGGGACATTGCTTTCTGACAAATATATGGTTTCCAACCCAGATAAAAAGAAAGCATCAATGACCTATTCCCATTTATATAGAAAAAGTGGATAAACGGTTATCAGACCAAATGAGAAACTTTTTCCTATAAGCCCTTTAAAAGGGTTCACTAGCCTGGGAGACACCAACTTTCCGATTGCAACTCCTAAGTGTTGCTAAAAAAAAAAAATGGTTTCCTTTATATTTAAAGTAATTGTGGCCCAGAAACTAAAGATACATTCCATTAAAAAAGGACATATGGTCTTCATGAAGGCTGTGCTGTCTTCAGGATCATAGAACAGCCTCAGTACAGAAAATGAAGATTTTATGTCACCGGTTACTAATACAAAATGTGGCTCCCATTTGCTATGTCAAATTATCTAATTATGATGGTAGTTCTTTATGAAGGAGGGAGATTATATTCATTGGTCAATTTTCATAAATTTCGGGCCTTTTTCTAAAATTGCTTAGATGGCCATTGAAAGCTTAAGTAGGGTATTCTTAAAGGTTTTATATAAACTGTATTTTGTCAGACAAAATATTGAGACACTCATGGTAACCCCTACTCGTCAAAATAACAATTTTACCAGCTCACTCCTTCTTTTTCTACCTCTTTTATCACTATATTGGTGTTTCAGTGTTGTTGAAGGGCTTGGCTCTATCCGCAATTATGATGATCATTAGTGACAGAGCTGCCTGTAATATATTTAAGCCCTGTACAGTGACCCTGTAGAAGACATGGGTGTACAACCCTTTAACGTACGTGACATTAAACAAATGATACAAATAAGAATAGTAAATAAACAACAGAATAGTAAATAAACAAAGGAGAACAGTCATTGGCAGTTACAGAAGTTATATTTGGAACTTTATCAGTAGCGTAAGTAGTTGCACCTCTTTTAGATTGAAGAAATATTTCAGGGTTGAATTACAAATTAATTTATTCAACTTAATTAAACAAATGTATCTAGGGCTTTTGTTAACTCTTGGCTGTTGAGATGTTTCTTTTTAGAGAAGGCGTGTTTGTGTCCTGCAACCTCTTTTGTGTTGTTTTAAGATAAGCTCTAAAAACAGTTGCTTAGGACACAGAAATATGCCAGTACTTGGTGAGCAATATCTGAAAGGGTTTATAACTAGATCAATGTCCTGGCACTTAAGAAATAATATGTAGTATTATTATCATCCTTCTACAGCATTTTTCTTGGTTCACATAAACTATGATTTGTAAAATGTTGGCCTTGCAGCTCCTACATTGAATAATTGGTGCATAAGCAAAGTACATATGTGTACAGTTTAAGTGTTTCAGCATAGCATGTAGTTGTGAAAAAACGGCAGATTTCTGTTCTCAGTTTGCCTTTAAAACGTGCTGCATCTTTTACATGCTTCTTTAATTGTATTGCGTGCAGTATAGTAAATGTGAAAAGGCTCCCTGTCGTTATGCTCTATCTTTGGTAAAATTGTTTCTGTGAGAGACAGTGAGTTTGTATACACACACTCAACAGCCATAACTGGCCCTCAGTGCTCTTTTATAATCTATATCCTCTTTTCCCTCAGTTCTTCTCTCTTCTACTCAAATGTCTGATAAGAAAGTAAAGTACTTCTATCTGCAGTATGAATGGAGTTGTGGTGCGGCGTGGAAGGCGTGTGGTTTTTTAAAAAAAAAATTCTCAAAAATTGTTCATACTGTTGTTAATAAGTACTCAACGTTTTAGTTGGGGATCATGATGGGATCATCTGCTACAAGAGCTCACTTTGAACTGTTTGTTAAAATAATGAAAATGAGAACTATCTAGGCCTGTTCATTACTTTTAATTTATCTCATTAGACTATCCCTTTGATGTATATTATGTACATTGACACAGTACGTTAATACTGAAATATTTAAAACATTTGTGATCATTTTATTTCTTTCACATATTTTAAGAAGGTTCACTTGACCAGCATGACTACAATTGCTTAAAAAAAGTTACAAAAAAATATAATACAGAAAAGAAATAATAATGCAATGATTGATTCATATGTATAAGGGACAAACTGAGAAAAAGAAGAAACAAGTTACAGATGGTTTAATCTTAAAAACAAGGAACAAGGGAAGTTAAAGAAATATTAAAAAAAGTGAGTATTCAAACTTGGGAGAAACTTGTTTATGATGTCATTAACAATGCCAGTAATGATTCTTGCAAGAAGAATGCATGATCAACTATTACATCAGGAGAAAAATAAACAGTGCAAAAGCCATAGCCAATGTGAAAATAAAAGAGGAAGCCAAAGAAGATAAGTAATCATAAACAAGTAAAATGTCATGATGTGTACCCTGCGCCTGTATGTCAATATATAACATCTACATTTCACTACAGTTGGTATGGACCATCAACAGTATACCAGAACAAACCCAAGAGATATCACATAGATATCTTCATTTCAGGTGAAAGTTTTGGAAGCAGAAAAGGAAGGGTCGAAAAGATTGACAAATCTGCATGAATATCTCAACGTATTGAGGGGAAATGATAATGATGTGAACAAATATTTGCTCAACTATGGAAACAAAATTTGATTTATATCACTTGTATGAGGAAATACTGCTTTAAGGCTTTAGCCAGCTCAAAATAAATTGTCAGTATTCTTAAATAGATCTTATTTTCCTTTTTTGTATTTATAGTCTTCTCTGTTTGAAGAGTGTATAGGAATTTGTTAAGCACCTCACAACTTCAGACTTTTCTATACAACATACATTTATGATTATATGTATATGTCATATGTATATGTAATTTTAAAAACAAATTTATAGAGCCACAAAAATGTTACCCTGTGTACAACATGTGTACTTGAAATGGTCATATATATATGCGTTTTGTTAAATGGATTTTATTAAAATTAAAAATAACTATCTGGATGCTGTATAGCTTTGATTATTGAGATCTTGTGAATAGTTCATAAATATATCTTGTTTTGTATCAGTCATTGGATTTTATATTGTGAAGACGTTTCAAAGCCAATTAAAAAAATATCTTGGAAAATAAAAGTATTTGAAAGAAAATTCTGGTTAATTTGATGGAGTTCCTTGATACGCCTGCAATAAAGGCAAAGACATTTGACACGTGGTGTAGTACAGATGCTAAACAGGCTTCCATATATATATATATATATATATATATATATATATATGGTAAGACTGTAGCACTGGAAAAATAACAATACATGCAGGTAGATTAAACAACATTTAAGAAATTTGCACATCAGTAAATAAATGGGACTTTATTTGGGTATATGTATTTTTGTACATGTGTTTTACAATTCATGTTGTATACACTTGGATACAGGAACAAATGGATGAAATATAGAGCATGTAAAGAACGTTTGCTGTTGATTCACTATGAAAACAGCACTGTATTTCAATATGCTTACATTGTACATTTACACAACATAGCACGTAGAATACAACGATATAGACTTAAATATGCATGCTCACAAAGGCAATGCTGTTGGAGGATCTATCGGCAGAAGTATTGGACAGACGGACTTGAGTACGTACATACCTCCAAATCTTCCCGACATCGTTCCTTCATTGATTCTGGTTTTTTCAAAGTTTCTAAAACTAAATAAAACAATGTGTTGTGGTATGATAAACATGATCATGGTAGCGTACACTCTCTCTCAATATCGGAACAAGCAGTTGCTTATTGAGTGTGAACGTGAGTGTGTAATCTGCACAATAATTGCATAGGTGTGTACCCAGCTTTATGTGTCTGCTTTGGGTTCAGAACACATTCATCCATTGTTCATACATATAACCATGCCCTAATCTATGCCTTCTGCACACTGAAGGCAGATTTTAAAACATTCATGTATTAGTAAAAGACTATGTTGAAACCATTAAGTTAAAAGAAGTCATTCAGGACAACATCTCTGGCAAACTTCAACTTGCGTTGCTAAGCTAGAGTGCACCTTTTTTGAAGTATGAACGGTTCAATTAGAACAGGTTTGATCCATTCCAGCATTGGTAAGACTAAAAGGCAGACCAGCATGGTTGGTGGACAAACTAGAATCTGTCAGAAACACAAGGTAGAGGAGCTTATCTTTGGAAGGAATGTTGTTGCTGTGCTACTTATGGGTTCTCCTCTCACATAGGCCTGGCCTACTTTACTAAAGAACTCTCCATGTCAGAATTGGCCTGCCTTTCAGCTCAAGATTCTTAAAATGTTTATGGCACTGTTCCCTTCCCTTGAGTTTTCAGATAATCTTTTATGACTATTTCACTAGTGTTTGTTTAAGCTTTGAATAAACAATAAGCATAACTGGTATAAACCTACGCATAATAGATACAAATCTGTGTAAATAGAAATAAATGGTTTTAACCATTGCAGACGTTATCTGCAAGTCCCAACCCTTAGATAGAGATAAAACAAAAGTAGAGGTCCCCTTGGCGTACAGGATGATAAGAAGAGTTAATAGTTTATGTTTATCAATTAACAAGGTGCAAAGTGAATGAACGGAAGAGAAAACTAAATCAAATCAACCACACGTCTGATGCCACCTACACCTCCAATGCTAGGGGTGTATCTGTTCTTTAATAAGCACATCTTTTTCTATTAGACATAGTCCAAATTGACTCTCAAGGTAGATGTGACATTTGTCTCGTCTGTAACGAAGTGAGCCCTGGGGTGATGGATATATATATATATATACCTGTTAGCCAAACAGGCATGAAGTCTAACGGGTCCCCTGGTCTTCACCAAAAACTCCCCTCCCCCAAGGCAGGTCTGGACTTTTGCGGCCTGGAACACTCAGGTCACGGCCATCTGATCAGCCACTAGGCGCAGCAAAGCAGAGAGAAAGGGAAGTCCGAAAGCAGGTACACTGGCCATAGCGAGGTACAAAATAAGTATGCAGAAGGGAAGTCCAATAAGAGGCCGGGATTTGGTACACAGGCAATAATTCAGTACATAATCAGGTTCTGAGAAAGAGTGGTCAAAACAAGCAAGGACAATCACAAGGAAAGCAGCAATTAAGCATAACAGGGAGTCAGTCTTGGTATGAATACCTTTTGCTCTGACAAAGCTGCATTGTCAGAGTAAACTTATATACTCTGCAGGTTTGAATATGTTATCTCACAACCTCGATCATATGACTGCCCAAACCAGGAAGTACTGACCTCTACAAAGAGACAAAGGAAATCAGCAGAGTGTGTGTATGAAGGAGGGCACAGAGTTTTTGGATGAAAGAGGGCACAGAGTGTGTGGATGAAGGGGGGCACAGTGAAGATCACTGTGCCCCTTCATGATGTTGTTTTATTTTGTTTGGTCTTATTAACTGTAAACTATTCTAATATGGTAAATATAATTGAAAAACATATATAAAAATATTCTTTTCCCTTGGATTTATGTGTATTATTTTTGCAAACAACTTACTAAGTATTTCTGTCATGACTTAAATACTCATTACCTTATTTTGACCCAACTACTTATAAAACGGTACTGCTCGGTAATTATTTTGGAGGGGTGCCTTGAAAAAATTATGGAGACTCTAAGGGTGTCACAAACTGAAAAAGTTTGGGAACCATTGTGCTAACCCAACTTTTTGTACTAGTAGGTACAATTTTTGCTGGGTATGTAAAGTAATTGTGAATGTGTGGAACACCCAGGCCACCATGAGAACCAATGGAATGCATAGTTTTACATCAAGCTTTTGGTTTATTTCCTGCTCGGGTGCAGAAGAGAGCCTGAGATTAGAAGGACAATAGCAGTGATGCGGAAGTAATTAGGAAATGTAAGTATTGCCATGGAAAGGGTATGGAAGAACTATTTGAGTGCATGGATAAGTTGAATTGTAATGCTTACTTGAACTGATAGAAATACCAGGTAGAGACAAACATTCTTGTATTGTTTTAATAAAATTAGGTGTGTAAACTAAAGGTTGGGAAAACCGTAGGAGAAGTATTAGTAAACTAGCTTTCATTTCCTTTTAGAACACATCTGGTTTAGACTTGTACGTTATTTTGCTTTTTTTTTTTAAACTATATTAAAGATTCATGTATAAAAATATACAATATAAATATTTGAAATACAAAATAATGTAATATCTCCTTTTAATCATAGATATATGCATGAGAGGGGGTGGGGAAGGTAAAGAGGGAAAATGGGAAAATGTTACAGGTACATACCAAAAATGAGTGTCAAAAGCAATTTTTAAAATGTTTTACATTTGAAGAGAGCTACATGTTTACATAGTAAATATAAAATGTAGAATAGCATGGTGGCACAGTGGTTCGTATTGCTGTCTCACAGTTCTGAACTAGGGCCCTCTACGTGTTGTTTGTATTTTCTCTCCCTGTTTTTGTGGGTTTCCTCATTTCCTGGTGAAATAGTAAGAGAGCAATGTAATCGATATTCACAATTAGTGCATGTAGCATAGGCTGTACTTGATAATGATCGTTGCAGGGCATCAGAGGCGTTTTACCCAGTCTCTGGTATGGGAAACCATGGAAGTTGGTTGGTTCAGTAGCACTAGAACTGGTTTATGAAAATGAAGGACCTCAAAAGTCTTCCCCGGTCTTAGGTATAGGATCATCAATTATGTAAATTGTATGGTTCAGTTAACCTAAAGCAGTGTTATAACAAGGGACGAGATTAGTTCAGTATATTTATAAAATAGATTTTGTATTAAAGAAACATAATAATACATAATACAATTGTAAACAGCTTGTTTGTATACACTAGGAATGATAAGGGTCCACTCCTGGTGATCTCAAGTAGGATTCCTATTTGGGAGTCTTTGGAAGAAGCAGGGAAAAGAATAGCAGAAGAGCAGTAAAGTTATCAATATTGTTGTTGCGAGAGTAGCGGCACTCCTTCTCCACATGTTTCGTCATGTGACTTCATCACAGTGGTGTGTGCTGCTGCTAGAGAAACAAAGTTTACTGTTACTTGAAAAAGCTATTACTGTGGAGGAGGGGGGGGTTTTCTTAAAAAAATCCATAATTACATCTAATCAAACCAATTAATTAAAGGGATTATATTTATATGGAGTTATTAACACCAACAATGAAATAAGAAGTTAGCCATAATGGGGTCATATTATAAAAATGGAGCAATTTCATAGTTCATAAAGGTGGAGGGTCTGGAGCTTGTGAATCCAGAGCATGTCCCTCAGGACCATTCCTTTGGGAGATCACATTACCTTTCCCTTGACATGTACAATAGTCCTACAGGACAGAAATTGGGCATTGGACTGGTGATGCTGTTTGAAATGTTTAGAAACAGAATGTCTAATGTGATCCTGTAATCATACCCCCCCCCCCCTTTTATTATTATTAAAGCATGTCAAAAATAATATAAATGGTCATGTAAAAAGAATCAAAACAGCATATTTGAGAACAAACAAAGCAAACAGTTTCAACACTTGGCACATAGTTCATCATAGAATTGATCATCATCAGCAACTGTAGTCATAGTCCATAACAAGACATGGGAGATAAAGAGAAAATTATTGTTGCAATTAGGTCCAAGACTTAAGCAGAATTCGGGAGCTGTACTCATATTTTAAAATCTTCTATGAAACACAGGTTGTTTTAAAGAAAACAATATGTAACTATTTACTTTCTAAAACTGTTCAAAGATGTTCAAAATGTATCCATTGCATTTAGGTGCATACTTTACATTGAACCATGTAACCAATCTGCAATCTGTCTTGTGCAAGTTATGCAATGAAAGTGTCTGGTTGGTCACTATGGTGTAGTGCGTATTTAGCACCTAAATGCAATGTTATTCAATGAGCACTAGAGAACCTTTATTTGTATCAATATATTTATTAATTAGTTGCCATTTTGTATGGGTATGTGAAAACAACACACCTAGCAAACTGGCTCCATGTTAAGCATTCCTGCCTTGCAGTTCTGGTGACTTGCCTTTTATTCGTTCAAAGTGTTAGTGTGGTTTTCTACACGGCAAAAGCATTTTGTAATGTAATTGGTTTCTGACTAAACTGGCCCTGGTTTGTGCCTGGGTTAAGAAAGTGATTTTCTAAATTCTACTGGTGCAGAGGATGATAGGGTTGAATAATGTTCCTCGATTATACAGCGTTGAAGACTATGTTTGTCTCTATATAAATAAAATGTTGATGATGATAACCATGACATTCCTCGGAGAGGCCCAGATGTTAAGTAAAATGGTAGAAACTATATATTTTGAATGAGTCAATCCTGTAATTATACTGTACAAGAAAAGACTATACTAAATTATTTTTGAGAATAGGTCATTTTTCTATAAAGTCTAACTGTAAATAGGGGGCTATGCAAAAATAGTTGGGAGTGTTTCTGTAATTTTCTTACATGAGTATCCAACACAGCGGGTTACAGACCTTTACAACTCTTCACACACTGCTATTATTGCAGCGAAAGCTCCACTCCCATTTAGGGGAACCACAGCATTTACTTCAGCAAGCGTTCCAGTGAATACAGTATTGCTCTGGCCTTGTAGGTGTGCTCTAAAGACTGGCTACAGTTTTCTGCTCATTGCACTGGTTCACTTTTTTACAGAAGATATTTTGTCACTAAGAGCATCCTGTTCTAAATTGACCTAAAACAGCACTGGTCCTTGTAAATATGGCTCTAAGCTGATAGCTTCAATTTTTGGTAACCTTTTCCCAAGTAAGTTGAAGTTCAAGTCACAGGGATTTCCTGAATATATTTATTACACTGGCCCACTTTCTGTACACTGTAATAAATAGGTCATGCTACTGTATAATGTCTGTTTTTCCTTGTGGTACCTATATATAAATTCTGCTTGTGCATGTTTTTTTTTTCTAAATATGAAATAATCATTGACATTTAATAAAGAAATTGAAAGAAAGTATTGCAACAAGCATGGGGATTTCCTGTATATATAGCATGCCCTGTACAATATGTATATACAGAACATTGTTTGTGTGTAAATATATATATATATATATATATATATATATATATATATATATATATATATATATATATATGCCACAACATTAAAACCACCTGCCTAATATTGTGTAGGTCCCTGACCCATCGAGGCATGGACTCTTCAAGACCTCTGAAGGTATCCTGTTGTGTCTGTCAACAAGACGTTAGCAGCAGATCCTTTAAGTCCTGAAAGTTGTGACGTGTGGCTCCATGGATAAGACTTGTTTTTCCAGCACCTCTCACAGATGCTGTATTGGATTGAGAGCTGGGGAATTTAGAGGCCAAGTCAACACCTTGAAATTTTTGTCATGTTCCTCAAACCATTCCTGAACAATTTGTGCAGGGCGCATTATCCTGCTGAAAGAGGCCACTGCCATCGGGGAATACTGTTGCCATAGAGAGGTGTGCTTGGTCTACAACAATATTTAGGTAGGTGGTATGTGTCAAGGTAACATCCACATGAATGCCAGGACCCAAGCTTTCTCAGCAGAACATTGTCCTGAGCATCACACTGCCTCAGCCAGCTTGCCTTCTTCCCATAGTGCATCCTGGTGCCATGTTTTCCCTAGGTTAACGACGCTCACACACCTGGCCGTCCACATGATGTAAAAGAAAATGTGAGACATCAGACCAAGCCACCTTCTTCCATTGCTCCATGGTCCAGTTCTGGTGCTCACATGCCCATTATAGGCACTTTCGGCAATGGACGGTACAGCATGGGCACACTGACTGGTCTGCAGCTACACGGCCCCATATGCAGCAAGCTGCGATGAACTGTGTTCTGACACCTTTCTATCAAAGCCAGCATTAGTTTTTCCAGCAATTTGTGCTACAGTAGCTCTCCTGTGGGATTGGACCAAAAGGGCTAGCCCTCGCTTCTCACACACATCAATTAATTTGGGCACCGATGACCCTGTCGCCGGTTCGCTGGTTGTCCTTCCTTGAACCACTTTTGGTAAGTACTAACCACTGCATACTGGTAACATTCCACAAGACCACCTGTTTTGGAGATGCTCTGATCAAGTCTTCTAAGCATCACAATTTGACCCTTGTCAAAGTTGCTCAGATCCTTACAGAAGCTCATTCTTCCTGTTTCTAATCCCATCCCTTGACAGGTGCCATTATATCGAAATAATGTTATTCAATTCACTTGTCAGTGGTTTTAGTGTTGTGGCTGATTGATGTATATATGTGTAGATAGATAGATAGACGTATGTACAGAAAGTCTGAGGTGCATAGGTGATGTTATTAAGAGCTTTTTTTATAAGATGTCAACTTGTATCTGTCACTGAGTTAGGGTCAGAGGACTGCCCATACAGGCGGATCACGTGATATTACCTCCCGAGAGGCGCAGATTCTAACGGTGAGGAAGGTGTTCGCCAGAGACTCCCACATGGGAGTTTGGAGTTAGCTTCTCCCAGATCGCAGGTCACGGCCCTCTTAGGGAATGATGAGTGAGGCTGTATTGAGAACCAAGATAATAACTGAAGATGCACGGATGAGAAGTAACTCAATGACTAAGGGGCAGTTTCCCAGGGCAACGGTAGAGCCAATGTACTGAGTTTAAGGAACAGCAGGCAAGTACACAGGTTATACTGAAGACTGGTAGTGATGATCTGGGGGTAGATGTGCTGGAGACTCAGGGAACAGGTAGCAATAATCTGCGGAACGTTACCACAGGATAGTGGAGTAGACACAGAGGCTGTGATTATCTGCAGATAGATGTGCTGGAGACCTCAGAGAACAGGCCATCTGACCAGGAGAGTAGACCTGCAGATCTGGCAACTTGGTAGACAAACAGGTGCTTTAAATAGACAGAGCTTGGCAATTAGCCAATCAAGAGGATGCAGGAAGTATTGAGCAGACCAGGTGTGTGTGCATGCTCAGTTCAGACCAGCAAGGAAGAGGAAAACAGGTGAGAACAGTGACCATAATGCAGATTTATGTGTGACAATACCTTAGGTTTAAAGATCTTTCATATTGTAGCTGAAACATTTGGCAACTGTAACTTCTGAGAAGTGCAAGTTTGTTTATAACTAGTTACATATTGATGGTATAGGGATACAATGACAGAGAATGTTCTAGAGTTCATCATCTGATTATCTGAGTGTAGGACTTCCAACAATTGTCATTCTTCTACCACTTTTTTGAAAGGTTAACACCAGGGTGTTGTCTGCTGTGTAGCTTGATATTGGTGAACTTCAGTCAACATTGTGGCAGATGATTGGCTAAGAAGCTGTAACGTGGTGCATTACATTTGCTGTAAAACAATCTGAGTTAATAAGTTATGAATTGATCATGCACATTTCATACCTTCAGACAGCTATATTTCACCATTGTCAAGTTATATATGCTAAGATTCTTAACTGCAGCCAGACTTGGTTTCTTTTTAAATGAATAATCCACAATGTTGTGTTCCTAGTTTCTTACAGAGGCAGTTATTGGATACTATTGGAAAGTACTAAAAAAACAAATGGGTCATGTAAAATAATATTTAAAATACCAGATCTCTAACAACAGTTTCTCAAAAAGAATAATCTGTTTGTTATTCAGTCATCCTCCATCACTGTATTTGCAGGTATGCAACCAAATCCTTGTTGGATACATAAATATACACTTCTTATAAAGGTGTCATTAGCCTTTAAACATCCAGCTCTTCCAGGTTTAGGGATGACAGTTATATGTGCAGCATTGAAAACGAGTGTTTTTCACTCTTTCTATCATTTATTTATATATAGCGCCAGCAAATTCTGTAGCGCTTTACAATTTTGGAAAAACACAGTAACAAACAAACTGGGTAATACAGACAAAGGGGGGTCAATTAATTGTCCGCAATTATTTTTTTTCCCCCCGCAGAGTAAAAATAAAAAACAAATCTCCCACAGGTTTTTAACTGCAATAGCGACCATTTTTAGTTAGCGCAGCGCGAAAACTCGTGCAATTCAATTGAAAATGAGGGAACGCTACCCCTGCGCGTTAAACATTGTGTTTGTGAGTTTTTAGGGGAGTGAAGAGGAGTTTTAACGCGGTCATGTATTACACAAAAAAAAGGTTTTGCATACATTAGATTGCATTACACATTGATATCTACATAACAGTACTTTCTTTAGCATATTTTTTAATTGAACTATTTTTTACCATAGAATCATCTATACCATGTCAAAACACATTACTACATTCATATTTGTACCAAAAACATACATAAATATAATTAATTAGTGATTTTATGTATTTATTTATTTTTATGTTTATTTCATTATTTTTTCACAAGAAAATCGACTTTTACATGTTAGGCATTAGTGATAAACATAAGTTTAACTTTTTTTTCACATTATTACATGATTTCAAATACTTTTCAGAGTTTGTTTTTTTTCAACACACCCCAAAGAGGTGCGAGATAAAACAGCATATTTGCCTGTTGAACACGCCGCATTAAAAAACAATTGAATAGCTTTTAACGCGGCTGCCTCTCACACATCCTATACTTTCAATAGACCTTCTACTGGACTGCGAGAGGACCGTTTCATGAAAAAAAACAGCGCTAAAAATGAAATTGAATCGCGGGTAAAGTTAACCCACATGATCATCAACACACAGTTTGAATGCCGCGTACAGCGATGTGGAAGCAAGGACCTGAACGGAATAGCTCTGGTCTCCCTCACTAGACTTCTACACATTCATAGAGCCAATAACGGTTGTGTGTCTATTAGTGAAGTCATTTAGAAATACAATATTCATAGCATCTCAATTAATCATTTGAATTCAATAGTTAGGGAATTTAGACTGTAAGCTCCAATGGGAAAGGGACTGATGTGAGTGAGTTCTCTGTACAGCGCTGCGGAATTAGTGGCGCTATAAATAAATGATGATGATGATGATGAATAGTGTGATAGCAATACTTCTTTTTAGGTGTCTTTTGTCTACTTTTTTATTTTTACTTTTACCTGCCTAATATTTGGGGCTCCAGTATAGAAATCAGAAGAAGAACAGAGACTCTCCTAGTGTAAAAGAAAATGCCCACTGCCACTGGTTGTTGTTTGATAACTGCACTACAACAGTGTCAACCAATAAAGCACAATGATAGTAAACAACATGCATGTGCTGTAAAGGGTGGAAAATCTATTAACAAAATATAACTGCTTTTAGCACACAATATACAAGACAGATTATTTATTTGCGGTTTCTATATACACTAGTCTACTACTGGTATTGTTACATGGTTCTAAACGGCAGAGAACCATTCATCACTAGATAATTGTCTGCAGTGTGGAAACCTGCAATTGTACAAAAATATGTGACACATCTCTACGTCTGGCAGACTATAACTACAGTAGGTAGTGTCTATCAGTTTGAATGTTTCATTTATATGTGTCTGTTAATGCACCGTACACCTTTCTGGCTCCTAGATTCCATACCTCCATGATACATGTTGATACTTAATAATAGAAAATGATGAAATGACTGTGCCAACTTTCCAGCTTAATCCTAATATTAGTTCACAAAGACTTTTAGAAAACAAAACTAACACAGAAAACTGACAGATATATTTTTGCTGTAGGTGAATCTACTGGAATTTGAAAATACATTTTCTCAATGAGTAGTAATAAGTAATCATGTTCCCTTTTTTATTTACTAGTTTTCAGGGGCAGATTCATTTCTAAAGAACAATGCAGTTGCACTCTATTACTGTTACTACGTTACGATGGTAATTTCTCCGCTGATTTTTTTTCTCGCAGCTAGATTAACAGCCCATATTTTATATACCAGCATATCTAGCAGCACTTTACAACTGGGAACAAACACAGTAATAATACAAAACTGGGTATTAACCGACAGAGAGGCCCTGCTTGCATGCTTACAATTTATAGACCTAAGATACATAAGGTTAAGAGATGCATATTGCATATAGGTCCAGCCAGGTTGCAATGGGGATAGTGTTTCATGGGGGCTATATTAGAGAATATAAAGAGAAAAAATTAAAGTTTGAGTAGACTGTGTAGAGCAGGCCTGTCCAACCTGCGGCCCTCCAGATGTTGTGAAACTACAAGTCTCAGCATGCCCTTCCAGCTATCAACAGGTTGTCTACTGGCAAAGCATGCTGGGGCTTGTAGTTTCACAACAGATGGAGGGCCGCAGGTTGGACAGGCCTGGTGTAGAGCTTCTGGAACTATAGGCTGGATTGACCTAATCTCAGGAACCAAAGATTAAGAACAACTATTAGGACAATAGTTATCTATTATGGTGATTAACCCACATATATTATACAATTGCAATAGCTCTACCAACTAATGCCAGATAGGTGTTCTATGAGTTATGTGTTTGATTCTGCAGTGTGCTAAAATTACAGAGCGCACTGATTATCGGCTGTTTACATTGGGTAATCACTATAAAATTATTTAATTTTTGTTTTCTTGTTTTTGCTGCTCCATCTGTGGGGCCTTTTTATGATGGTATTCGCGTATTGATATATTAAACATCTAGTTTTGGAGAATCACTCTGTTTTAGATGATTTCTTCCTGGTGTATGATCATGATTCATTTGTATCATTTAATTATGTAAATCTATTAAATAGATTTTTCCTTCTGTCAGCACTGTGTTTTTTATTTAGCTTTTGGAGTTTGAAAAGCTTGGCTGAAGAAGTGAGTTTTCTGTAAAAGCTTAACGGTTTGGAGACTAGAGGAAAGTGTTGTATGAAGGAGGGAATTCCACAGGTTCAGCCCGTAAAAGTCCTGTAACTGTTAATGGGAGTGGTATGATAATGGAATGGTAATGAGTATGGTTGAAAGATTAGCAAATATATAGTTCAAGAAGGGATGGATAGCGCTATTATCCCACTGCTGCTAAACACACCTAGGGAAATCACACAACTTCCCCAATATATAGCATAAATAATTCAAAATAGGAGTGTTACAGCGCTGTGGTAGTAATCACATAGGAGAAAATAACATTCCCTCCGATAATATAAATGGTACAAATATTCTTAAGTAAAATAAAAAAGTATACTTAAATTTGAAGATGTGAAGATCTTTTCATTCAAAATTTTCCTCCAATATATGATGGTGTAACATAAAAATACAAAAAACACAACATAGTGTAATACAGTCACAAAAGTTGAAGTTGTGTAGTAAATGTGTAGCAAAACTTCAATCCTTTCTTCTTATGTGGATCAACTCACCAGATAGAAGATATAAGTGTGCTTTAATTTAGAAGTGAAAATAGATATCATATGGTGTCTTCACCCACTCTCTTATGTGAGTACACTTACAAGATGGAGGGAAACAACAGGCCTGGGTTCAAATTTCTTTAAGGACCTCCCATATGGAAACTCAGGATTCTCTCTCAGGCATATTCCATAGGGTATATAGAAAGCAAAAAAACGGATCTAGCGTGATACCGTTTGTACTAAAGATGTTTATTACATAGACACATATATATAAAAATTAAAAAACATTACATAAAAACTGGACCATAAGATCATGAGGGTCCCTACCAGATGAAGATGGAAAAACAGATTGTAATAAGTGTCCCCGGGATCCACTTCACTGGTATTTAGTTGGTAAAGATGGGGTCCTCATGTATTCAAGGTCCAGTAGCCCTATACCCAACGCGTTTCAACCTTTCCAATTAGGTCTTTCTCAAGGATAGGGCTAATTCAAATGAGTTCCCTTTTATACAGGAAACTGTCATAGTTCAAAGGTTACATGCATTTTACATCCACATTTTATCAAAACAGCAATATTTTCATTAAAACAGCATCATTTTCATTTAAATAACACCACCTTGTTAAAAGGAATCCTAATTAGTCTAAATCTCCCAAATAAAATATATTGAAATAAAGAGATATACGGATTTGGCCAAAAAATATATGGATTTGGCAAAAAAATAATGAACATCAATATCCTATTTTCAAACTAGTGAATTCTTATTAATCTGTCCCCCTCTGTCTGTACTTATCTCCATGGTCCTCCTTTAATGCTGATCAAATATCCAGAACACTAAACTCTCGTGGGGTGGATGCCGTTTGCATTCCAACCCTCACTTCCGGTTTGTGTTCCATCTGCCAGAGATGAAACGCATATGCGTTCTAACAGTATTTCCGGGAGGACTACGCATGTGCCTAACCTCCCGTGAACAGTGTCTGACACGAACAGAATACATTATATGTGTCAGGCGTCTCGCGTCATTTCTATCCTCCCGTAATTAGAGGAGAGAGTCCATGTCACCATGAAAATAATGAAAATATTGCTGTTTAGATAAAATGTGGATGTAAAATGCATGTAACCTTTGAACTATGACTATGACAGTTTCCTGTATAAAAGGGAACTCATTTGAATTAGCCCTATCCTTGAGAAAGACCTAATTGGAAAGGTTGAAACGCGTTGGGTATAGGGCTACTGGACCTTGAATACATGAGGACACCATCTTTACCAAATAAATACCAGTGAAGTGGATCCCGGGGACACTTTTTACAAGCTGTTTTTCCATCTTCATCTGGTAGGGACCCTCATGATATTATGGTCCAGTTTTTATGTAATATTTTTTAATTTTTATATATATGTGTCTATGTAATAAACATCTTTAGTACAAACGGTATCACGCTAGATCCGTTTTTTTGCTTTCTATATACCCTATGGAATATACCTGAGAGAGAATCCTGAGTTTCCATATGGGAGGTCCCTAAAGAAATTTGAACCCAGGCCTGTTGTTTCCCTCCATCTTGTAAGTGCACTCACATAAGAGATTGGGTGAAGACACCATATGATATCTATTTTCACTTCTAAATTAAAGCACACTTATATCTTCTATCTGGTGAGTGGATCCACATAAGAAGAAAGGATTGAAGTTTTGCTACACATTTACTACACAACTTCAACTTTTGTGACTGTATTACACTATGTTGTGTTTTTTGTATTTTTATGTTACACCATCATATATTGGAGGAAAATTTTTAATGAAAAGATCTTCACATCTTCAAATTTAAGTATACTTTTTTATTTTACTTATGAATATTTGTACCATTTATATTATCGGAGGGAATGTTATTTTCTCCTATGTGATTACTACCACAGCCAGAGCTGGATTAAGGCTCTGGGGGGCCCGGGGCACTTTAGGCAGGGAGGCCCCTATGATGTAACATGGTTATCATTTTAGGCAAATACACAGGCAATGCTGTGTGCACTACTGTTAGGTGCATGCAGCTCTGCCTTTACAAAGCAGTACAGTGTGGAGGGGGACATACCTCCCAACTGTCCTTGATGTCGGCCCCAATCCTGACTATGTGAGACAGTCACCCAAATTCAGGACTGCCCGACCAGATTCAGGACAGTTGGCAGACTGTCCTGCTCTCTCCTACCTGTTCTTGTCACGGTCACTACCTGTGGCTGCTGGTTTCTTTAGTTGCTGCTTGTCTGGATCCTGGAATGTTGGGGGCCCTATTTGGAAAAAAACATGGGTAAATGAAATTTAGAAAATTTCAACCAAACTAGCATTAAATCAATAGTATTTCCCATTTAATATATAAACATATTTCCCTCCCTCGAAACAGCCCTATCAATAAATTAAATGGCATTTACATTTAAAAAATATAATCATTTTCCATAACCATCCACGGCATTAAATAATTCATGTTTCACATTTAAGAAAAATATCTAATTTTCCCCAAACAGCCCCACATTCATTTATGAGCTTCCAAACCACCCCAGCATTAAATTTAAAGGTCCAATCACCCCATCTTAAACTGATAGCCCCCACTATTAAATGAAATTGCCCCACCATCATCCCACAAATAAAATAGCATCTATTAAATAATTAGCATCCACCTGCAATCCAAGATTAAATTAAGAACCCCGTTCCCTCACCCATTATATTAACATACTACCCCCCTCACACACATTATATTAACATACTACCCCCCTCACACACACACACATTATATTAACATACCACCCCCCTCACACACACATTCTATTAACATACTAACCCCACTAACTTTGTTCTATCCGCTCGCTGTATGACCTTGTTTCTCTTCACACATGGGACGGCACCTGTCATGTGGTGCACGTCCCATGTAACACCAATAGCAGGCTACACATAGGGGAAGGGGAGGATGGATCATAAGAATCCGCTACCAATGATAGAAGGTGGCTGGTCTCAGAGGAGGGGCCAGCCACCAAGTAATAGAGACTTGGACCAGTGCAGGAACCGGACCAAAATAGTAATTTTTTCCTGCCCTGCCCAACGGGCATATGCCCCCCAGCTCCCCGTCCCAGCCCGCCCCAGAAAATAACATTGATACTGCACATTAAAATAAAAAAGAAACACTGATAAAATGACATCAGTTTTAACATATATATATATATATATATATATATATATATATATATATATTTATTTATTTATTTTTTTGACATGTTATCACTGTTTCTTTCTTTTTAATGTGCGGTATCATTGCCATATATGTGTGTGTGTGTGTGTGTGTGTGTGTGTGTGTGTGTATATATATATATATATATATATATATATATAATATATGTATATACATATACACACACACACACACAACAACTATGTTACGGGATCCTCTATTTTATTAGTAATTATTGAGGCCTGCCTCTTCTATTAAATATTAAAGGTTTAATTAGGCTACACATATATACATACACACATATATATATATATATATATATATATATATATATATATATATATAATGATTAATAATTATTAATAAAATAGAGGTTTCTATAACTTATAAGTTATATGATCCTCTATTTTATTAAGGTAATTACTCAAGCCAATACATATATATATATTTTGCATCTAATATTCCATTATTCGTGAAAATGTAAAATGTCACATAGAAAAGATAAGATCCTGGTAAAAAAAGAAGTGGTAACACAAATAAAACAACTGTGATAGGTGAAGTCAGACTAAATAAATTACAAATTACCATGCAGTTTGTCTGCTCCTCTATTAAACTCCTGTTGCAAGTGTATATCTAAAATAAATCATAAGAAAAATCAAAAAACACAATAATATATGATAGTGGGTTGGGTACGTTTTTCCCAACTGTAATAAACACGACAGCAAGTATGCCTATAAACTAACATATATATACATATATAGATACATACATATACACACACACACACACACACACATATATACATACATACATACATACATATACACACATAATACACACACTCCAAGTGACAATGTGACTTACATTGGAAGCCACGTTCTGCACTGCAACCCCAGTCTCTTTTGGTATGGGAGGAGCTGCGCATGCGCAGCAGCTTAATCTCCGGCATCTTGGAATGGCCTGATGTACAGCAGCATCGCGGCTGCTGTACTTCAGGCCAGCTGTCAAATTTTGTTTGGGGGCGGAGCGCCTGTGTCAGGGGGGCCCCACAGCCGGAGAAGCACTCTAGAATCGGATCACCAACTGACAGGTGATCCGATCAGCGTGTGGCCGGCGGCGGGTAGTCGGCGGCGGGGGGCCCTCAGAGAGAGGGGGGCCCGGGGCAGGTGCCCCCTGTGCCCCCCCCTTAATCCGGCCATGACCACAGCGCTGTAACACTCCTATTTTGAATTATTTATGGTTGAAAGATGCCGATGTGTAGCAGAGCGGTCGAGCTGGTTGATTTTTTGAAACAAGTGAAGAGATGTATGGTGGTGCAGTTTTGGCGATGGCTTTGTATGTTTTATATTGGATTCAGCAAAATATGGGCAACCAATGTAGGCAGTGTCAGAGAGGCGTTGCCAGCAAGTAGAGGGGGGGGGGCAATCACTGCCCCAGTTACCTCATCTGAGTGACTGTCCTTTCCTTCTGCCAGTGTCAGTGACTGTCCTAATCTCTCTTACCTGTTCTTGAGGTTTTAACTCCTTGCTGCTGCTTGTGTCCTAAGATAGGTTTTTGTTTATATCGTCTCTGGAATATCGGGCCCTGTTTGGAAAAAAGATAGGTACAAAAAATATGGAAAGTCTAGTAAGAAGACATCCCTGGAGGCCTCCCTCCCCCAAAACCAGCCTGACATTTATTTTACACCCACTTTTAATAAATAGGCCTCGTTCCCCCAGCAAGCCCTGACATTAAATGAATATTATTCACATATAATAAATAAGCCAGTGCCCCCCCTCCCCCCATTAATTACAAGAATATGAGTACAATCTATGTCCACTGCTTACAATGGCATGATTAAACCAATCTATTCTCGTTATAACATGAACAATAAAAGTTCTCATACAGCAGATTTTATAACTTACCTGGTACAGCCATCATCTCCATGGTTTTTCACACTACCACTGGCCCACCCTGGTTCCTTTGCAATGACGTGTGAGGACAACTGTGACCATTTCCATCATGAATAACAGGGCAATGCTTATCATGAATATAACGCGCAACGGAATTTTAGCACTATGTGGCACAGTGGTCAATATTGCTTTCTCACAGTGCTGGGGTCATTAGTTACATTCCAACTAGTGCCCTATCTGTGTAGAATTTGTATGTTCTCCTTCAGTCTTAAAGCATACTGATAGATTAATTGGCACTAGGGTAGAGAGTGGTACCCTCATGCAGTGGGGCGCACTCAGTACCCTGGTATCCAGTCCGACCCAGCATCCCTCCAATAATAGTGTGTGGTATTAATACACCCCCCCAATAATAGCATGTAGTGTAGTGTTGATACTCACCCCCCTCCCCCAATAATAGTGTGTAGTGTAGTATTAGTACTCCCCCTCCCCCCCACCAATAATAGTGTGTAGGTGTAGTTAGTACTTCACCCCACCCTAAGAGTGTAGTGTCAGTACTCCTCCATCCCAATAATAGTGTGTAGTATAGTGTTAGTACCCCCAAATCATAGTGTGTAATGTACACCCACACCCCAATGATAATGTGTAGTGTCAATACTTCCCCCACCCCAATAATAGTGTATAGTGTTAGTACTCCCCCAAGCCAATAATAGTGTGTGGTTTTGTGTCATTATTCCCCCCACCCAATAATAGTGTGTAGTGTAGTGTCAGTCAGTACTTTCCCACCCGAATAATAATGTGTAGTGTTAGTAACCCCCCCCCCCCAACAATAGTGTGTCACATTAGTACTCCATCCCCAACATCCCTCCCCTGGATTCTATGAGAGCGAAACTGTACAGAATGATTAACCTGCTATCAGGCTCCTGGATCCATGCTTCTTCAGCCACTGCAGGTGGCAACTCCTCAACAGATACAGCGTTGCAAAATCATAGACAGCAGCAACTCTTACAGATGCAGAGAGCCGGGTGTCTTGGGTTTCTGCATTGTTTGTGGATAGATTACATTTGTAGAGCACAGGCTTTTTGCGGTAGTGGGAGGGGTCGTAAGGTATCGGGGCCCTCTGGAAATTTCCCTGGTATCCTGATGGACCAGCCTGATCAGGGCCGGATTTACTGCTAGGCAACCTAGGCATCTGCCTAGGGCCTAGCGGCTCTCGGGGGCCCAGCTGGGGGGGACAAGTGAAAATTTTTTTTTTAAAAAAAATAAATTGTGGCCCAGCCCCCCCACCCCCCGCAACTCGTGGGGGGGGGGTCGAGTGCCGCAAGTCGGGGGAGGGGCCACACGGGGCTAGTGTGGTGGCTGGTCTCCTCCCTCCCTCCTCTGTGTCACATGGGACGTGCACCACATGACAGGTGCCGTCCCATGTGTGAAGAGTGCACAGCTCCTGCATGCAAAAGGGTAAGTTGGGAAGTAGAGAGAGGGGGGTGTAATATATTGCTAGTGTGTTAGATAGTAATTGTAAATTTTGTCTGTTTTTGTTGTAACAAATGTATAGTCCAAATGTATATGAGTTCAATGGGGTACAAAATGTAATGTATCTAAAGAAAGTGAGGGGTGATGTTGTTGGTAGGGCACTCGCGGGCTCAGTTGTTATGGTTCAAACTTCTTAAGTGTTTTGTTTATGGCTAATTCAGTAAATAAGGAGCTGAAATTCCTTTTGTGGAACATAAGGGGTTTAAATGATAAGGTAAAACAATCCTTGGTTATGCGCCAAATTAAGGAAAATTATTCAGATATATTATGTCTTTTGGAAACACATTTGGTGGGTCAGAGAACTTGTTCTTTCAAAAAACCTTGGGTAGGTAAGTCTTACAATGCTACACATACAACTAATTCTCGTAGGATTTCTGTGCTTGTTCATAAGAGGCTTATATTTACTCAGGGAAAAAATGCAAATAGATGTTTTGAGGAGATACGTCTTTATGAAAGTTATCATTAATTGGTCTCCTTTGCTTCTTTTAGTAATTTATATACCCCCACTTTAGTAGTGAAGTACTAAAGAAAAGTGGTGAATTTATAGCAATGTTTCAGAAGGTTCCCATTATCTGCTTAGGTGATTTTAACAATGTAATGAACAAAAACTTGGATAGATGGAGGGAGCAGAAAAATAATTGTACTCGGTCAGCTTCAGTCTTTTTTGTTTTGATAATTAAATTAGGTTTGATAGATATCTGGCGACTGAGAAACCCAGATACTGTTCAATTTTCATGCTTCTCTATGACATACAATGCATTTTCTAGAATAGATTTGGAGCTTTTAACTTGTTCTCTTTTATACCAGTGGTGAGCAAGGTGGAGTATAGGGCTAGGGGGATGTCGGATCATTCTCCTCTTTTTCTTTCTATTGATTTCTCTATTACTAGTGGTCAGATTTATTTAAAATTAAATTATTTCTGGCTCTTCCTGATGGATATAAGAGCTGTTTTGGTGACCAAATGTATTACGTGTGTGTGAGGGGCCACTGTGTGTGTGTATTGTGTGTATGTGAGGGGCCACTGTGTGTGTGTGTATTTTCTGTGTGTGTGTGTATTCTGTGTGTGTGTATTATGTGTGTGTGTGTGTATGTGTGTGTGTGTGTATTCTGTGTGTGTTTGTATTATGTGTGTGTGTGAGGGGCCACTGTGTGCGTGTATTATGTGTGTATGTGTGTGTGTGTGTGTGTGTGAGGGGCCACTGTGTGCGTGTATTATGTGTGTGAGGGGCCACAGTGTGCTTGTATTATGTGTGTGTGTGTGAGGGGCCACTGTGTGCATATATTATGTGTGTGTGTGTATTATGTGTATGTATGTGTGTGTGTGTGTGAGGGGCCACTGTGTGCATATATTATGTGTGTGTGAGGGGCCACTGTGTGTGTGAAGGGGGGGGCCCAAACCGATATCTTGCCTAGGGCCTCATGAGGTGTAAATCCGGCTCTGAGCCTGATGCTGAATGTAGGGACTGACAGAGTGGAGCAGCAGTAGAACATTTTACAAGGAAAATTTGAGCTGCATTCAGGACTTATTGTTGTGTTTATCAACATAAATAGAGATGTAAGGGTACGTAGCTTCTCTTGCTTGGTAGGAATAGTATTCGCTTAGTTTCTGAAAGTTTGAGGTGACAAGATGACCTTCAAGACAAAATGGCAGAAAGGTACTCTGGGTCCCATTCATTTCTTAAACCCCTAGTGCTATTCAGGGCAATGCTGGTAACCCCTTGGGCTAATTATCACTATAAAGGATAAAACAGACTCTGTTAGAGGAGGGGGAAAAAACAAGATGTGGTAGCACCCTTCCCCAATTTAGCTTTGGCTAGAAATTGATGGTGATATTGCAGATTTCCCACCCCTTGGAATGGTTCTGGATGATGAATGAATGAATAAACTAGCGCTCTGGTGTTTGCATAGTGTACAAGTGAAAGATCCATACAGGTGACTTATAAATAAATGACTTTTGCTCAAATGCGACTGCAGATATTGGAAAGCAAACCCTGGGTCTCTTACTGATTTCCTTTATTATTTCGGTGACAGTTGCCCTTTTAAGATATAACTCCAATTATGAAGAATAAAGTTTCGCTCTGATTTTCCCTGTTGAGGGTGAAAGTGGTCAGTGTGTGTAGAGAGAGAAGATGCACTCTCCCTATGTAATAGGCATGAGCAGCA